>NC_134038.1:11893391-12242140 GCF_965140245.1 Athene noctua | reverse complement strand
TATCGGAGTATAAGATTTGCCACTAGTTGGTGTAAGTTGAATGCCAGTTGCAGAGGATGCAGAAATTACTGACAAAGTTTCATGCCAATTATTTATTATGAGTGAATAATAATTGTGAGTGAATTGAAGAATCCTTGGTGTCATATCACCTTAATCCTGACCTGAGAATCAGTGAATCTGAGTCATTGTCCCAAGAAATGGGGATGTGACACTGTCACTTCAAGCATTATTTATGTTGCGAATGAGAGTGACATGTATGGGTACACTGCAGTGGAAAAACTATACTCTTCCACTAGAGGAAAACAGAGGTTTATCTTTGGCTTGTATCTACTGATGGTAGTGATGTTGTGAGGAGAGAGGTGTGAATGACCTGTCTTCCCTTCAGATGAAGAGCCAAATCTAAACTGATTTTGCCTAGAGTGAATTTAACAAGTGGGAAGGGGAGAGGTGCTCAGTTAAGATGACTTAGTTGACTAAACATAAGCAACTGTGCTATTTGAAATGCCCTTTGGTGTCTAAAACATCCTCCCAGGCCTGACCAAAATAATACAGGATATACAAGACACCTTTGTTTTTCAGAAGGGAGTGGAAAGCTAAGAGGGATACCTGAGGGCACCTCAGTTGGCAAATATCTATATTTAGGTAACCAAATCCCAACAACATTGTCCTAGTATGCATCGTTCAAAGCACCGGTACAATGGCAAAAGTGAGATGGGAGAGGTACATTACCCACAAAGACCAAAGGGATATGTAGCTGTGTCTTATGTTAGAGAAAACCCAAATATATATGCTCCAGTTAATCTGACTCCAGTTCTCTCGTGTATAATGTGGTTCAATATATGTACTCTCTCCATCCTTAGAGATGTGTAAAACTTGGCTGGACAAGGTCCTGAACAACCTGTTCAAACATGAAAGATAGCCCTGCTTTTAGCAGGGTGTATGGCCTCCTGAGGCCCCTTCCAGCCTAAATTATTCTGTGATACCATGAGTGTTCTCATGGGAAGATGATGGAGAGGAGAACCATCTTAAAAGGGGGAGGATCTTTATCTTGAGATAATGCTCACATGTTATCTGCCAGACTATCTGACATTTAGATAGTAATCTCTGAGAGCCAGTGCTGGATCTGTCTTTACTTAATATCAGGTAGAAACTAGTGATGAAAATCAACTCTTCTGGCTGACATAATCTGTAAAAATGCTTATATAGACATAAGAATTTCAGCATAAGCTCTGACAAAGGATTAGATAAAAGATAGGAGACAGAAGACAGGAATAAACAAACATTTCTCACAGTAAAGGGACATGACCAGTGGAAATCTACAAGGAGATGTGTATGGCCCATTCTGCTCAACATATTTATCAATGATCTGGGAAAGAAGGAAAAACAAAATTAAGATAATGGAAACGAAGTCCATGTTTGAAGAACTGCAAAAGGGATTGCCCTGGCAATAAAATGGCAGATGAAGTTCAGTGTGAGTAAATAATACACATAGATAAAAAATGGTCCTGAGCTTTCTCTATAAAATGATGAGCTGATATGACTTTAACACTCAGAAGCAAGATCTCTGGGTATAGATTGTATCTTTGTAAATATTGTCTTGGTGCTCAACACACTTTGAAAATCAAATCTAATACTAGGAGTTTTTAGGAAAGTGAGCAATTGAGTATGTCGCGGTTTAACCCTAACCAGCAACTAAGCCCCACACAGCCGCTCACTCACTCCCCCCTGACAGGACTGGGAAGAGAATCAGAAGAGTAAAAATGAGAAAAATCATGAGTTGAGGTAAAGACAGATTAATAGGTGAAGCAAAAGCCACTCATGCCAAAAAAGCAAAACAAGGAATTCATTCACCACTTCCCACTTCCCATCAGCAGGCAGGTGCTCAGCCATCTCCAGGAAAGCAGGGCTCCATCACGTGTAATGGTTACTTGGGAAGACAAACCAGCAGCACTCTGAAAGTCTCCCCTTCCTTCTTCCCCCAGCTTTATATGCTGAGCATGCCACCATATGGTATGGGATATCCCTTTGGACAGTTGGGGTCAGCTGTCCAAGCTGTGTCCCCTCCCAACTTCTTGTGCACCCCCAGCCTACTCGCTGGTGGGTTGGGGTGAGAAGCAGAAAGGCCTTGACTCTGTGTAAGCACTGCTCAGCAATAACTAAAACATCCCTGTATTATCAACACTTTTTTCAGCACAAATCCTAAACATAGCACCATACTAGCTACTATGAAGAACATGAACTCTGCCCCAGCCAAAATCAGCACAGTGTGTCTCTATATAAATACCACATGTTGGTGTATGGTTCTGCTTCCTCTGTCTCAAAGGGGATAGAATACGACTGGGAAAGGCTCCAAGGAAGACAACAAGGATAACAAAGGTATGGAACAACTTCTCTGCAAGGAACAGTTAAGCAGATTAGGAGACCTCAGGGACTATTGAGGTGATATATGATAGAGGTCTATAAAACCATGAGTGGCCAGAAGTGGGTACACAGGTAATTATTATTCCCTGTCTTCCAAGAGGAATATTAATGGCTATCAAATGAAGGTAGGAAATGACAAGTTCAAAATGTATGGAAAGAGATTGATCTTCAGGTTTTTTGTGGTTGAACTGTGGAGCTCCCTACCACAGGTTTTTGTGGGTGTTTTGTGGATTCAAGAGCTGAGTAGCAGATTACGTGGATTCAGAGGGAAAAGGGATGAGTTTATGGAAGAAAAATCTATTGAGGGCTACTGAACATAAAGATGTGACTGTTGTCTCACAAAGATTTTGTCCTGATAACTGTTGGAAGATAATGAAATATTCATCGAGGTATTATAGCATTTTATGTTTGCCCCCCATGTTTAAAAATTTTCCTTAAGAACCCTCTTGGCCACTTGCAAAGTCAGGAAACTGCTGGAGGTGATCTGATTCAGTACAGTGTTTCCTATTTTCTCATGTTTCGGTATTTCTGGAGTCCTACAATCAAAATGCTTTGGAAAATGCTTTGTAAAGATGTCCACAGTAAATGTGTCCATAGTAAAGATAGTGAAGCTTGTGTCTTCTCACCCACCAAATTTGCTTAAAGAGCAAAACATGTATAGTTTAGGAAATGACTAGCAGATCTTCCATATTCAACTTTATATTCAGTTACTAAGCAGCTTAGAGTAAAACTTGCAGTCCAGCCCAGTACAGGACAGAGCACAGCTCCACTGCCCTAGGGGCAGGACAAGAAGCAGACTGTCAATTAAACCTGACAGTCAGAATAGAGCACAGCATGTTTACTAATAGAGTTATTATCCCTTATTACTTAAATAAAAAAGGAGGGCACTTTGTATAATAAAGGAGTAGTTAATTGCAGTGCAACACTGGTTTCTAACACATATAATCATTACTAATTTGTCAAATAAGAAAACGTGGACTATCCTATGCACGTTATCTTAAAATCTGTCCTTTTACTACCACGTGCCTTTTTAAATTTTTTTTAGGATAGGTTGTGATAGGTATCAGATACCTGAGATCTACCGCAGTGAGAGCAGATGTGCTCACCTGTGACTGACCTAATCGGTCCTGCCCCTCCCCAGGGGACCCCACAGGCTCCAGAGATGAAAACTGGCCTTGAAAGTTAATGTGCTTTTTGAGCTTTACAAACAAGACACATTTCTCTCTAGATAGAAAGCCCTTTTCTTGATAAGGTTTCCTCAGCTGAAAACATCTGCAAGCCTTGTGGCCAAGTACGCCTACCAATGAAGATAAATCATCAGCTGATGAATACTCAGTAAGGCTACTCTGAATCCGACTTGGAGACAGCAAAAGTCAGGCATGGGGATGGAAGACGTTTGGTGAAGGTACCTCACACATTTAAGTTTCCACTTGGTATATTGTAGATTGACCATGAGCTTTTTAGCTTCTCCATGGAAGAAGAGCTTTTTTCTGCCTAAGAAGATCCCAGGACACTCTCACTGGAGGCTTTAAACAATGGTTAAGACAATCTTGTGAGCTTCTTCAAATCCTGCTCTGGGACAAGAGCACTAAGCTATGTGAGTCTTTGAGGTCTCTTCCAGGCCTGTTTTGTGCAATTCAAAGATTTTCTGGATCGACTTATTCAATGTATATTTTAAAATGGAATTTGATAAAAATCTGCTTCTGTGTCTCTTCAACACTGACTATACACTCATGGATTCTTTCTTTCAAATCATTTCAGTTTTATGTGCTTTCAATTAAAATATTATAAAACATTTACAGCTTCTTCCTGCAAAGCACTGACGACATTTACATTATAAAAGACACTATCCATACTGATTCTGTGGTGCTCACTGCTGTATTGCTTCCAGTCTTGCCTGCAGTTCTGTGTATTTGCCAGCTGTTAGCAACACAGTCCTTGGATTTCACTGAATGTTCCCATATGGATGCCTTTTGGAGCCGAACCCTCTGAGTTTGAGCTGTTTGTTAACAAGGCAGTGTAGAGAGTAGGGATGATCTGTATTCCCAAATACAATGAGGTGTTGAACAGTTCAGTGACAAAGGATTTTAAAGGCATGGGCACAGGCCAGTGCTCATTTTGCCACAGCAATTCCATATGGCCATATGAATTTGCAACTTAGTTCCCAATGGGGCAGTTCATGTTCTTCTGCCTCAGCAGGGTTTCATGGGGATGGGCCTGTCAGGACCAGGAGGCTGGCTCTGGTGGAAACAGGGACCAGATGAGGACTGTGGGTA
Source organism: Athene noctua (assembly GCF_965140245.1). Lineage (NCBI taxonomy): Eukaryota > Metazoa > Chordata > Aves > Strigiformes > Strigidae > Athene > Athene noctua. The sequence goes on along the minus strand of NC_134038.1, from coordinate 12,237,443 downwards.
GCTGTGCCAGCTGATCGGTGCATGAATGAAGAGTAATGCAAAAAAATGGACATCATGACATATGAGGTATTCCCAGTCTTTCTATACTGCTTGCCTATTTCTTTTTTTCAGATCTGTTAGGTCCAGGTCCTCAGAAATATTTAGGCAATGAATTGGTGGGAAATATGACAAGCTAGATTTTAGGTCCCAGCTTTGAAACCTTGACACCTAAACACCTTCTGGTCTGAACATTCACTGGAGATAAATAACAGTAGGGGTCCTTTCCCATAGAAAACCTAATCTATGATCACTCTGGGATCCCACGCAGCTCTTCTCTGAGATACACTCACCATGAGCTTCAGCCAAGAGGCCTCTATAAGTCTCCGTTTGCACATAACAATGTTCTGTGAAGCTGCAGCTACAAACACTGATTGTCTTGAAAGTGCTTTTGTTACTTCTAGCTGTCATTTTCCTGCCAAACCCACACCCTGAACTATCCTATCTAATTACACTCACTGGCCATCTTTCCCCTTTTTATTGGCAATATTTTTTCTTGTTAATTGTGCATGCTTGGTTTTAAAGAATGGTGTCTGCCTTTCCTTATGTGGCTCTGCAAGGAATATTTCTGCATCCTGGGTACTTTCTCTGACATGTTTATACCTTGCTGGTTACTGTAAAAACTGCAAGACATATTATGTAATGTGGAAAACCAGGCTGGCATTTTGCAGTTTTAACGTTGTGCCTTATTGTATAGTTAAAATAAATGTACCTGATATCAGCTTTATTACTCCTATTAGACGGTCTAATGGCTTGATGTGCAGGAGTTCTTCCAGCAGGATGTTAAAGGGAAAACACTGACTGCTCAGCTCAGCCCCCGTACTCAGTAGCACCCAGGGAGCAATCAGGGACTCTGCAGAGCAACACATGATGCTCAGCTGGGGCTGTGTTAGGGCTCTGAAGTCAATCTCTTGCCTCCAGGTACTACATTTAACATGTGATAGAGTGTCAAAGAGAAATTAGCACAACAGAAAAAAGAAGGAAGGTCCACAGATGCTGTTTGCAGTTGCTGTCCATTTCTATTTTTCATTAAAAATATTACATCTTGGATGCTGTAAAGGCTCCCCTCTGAGTGATGCCATAGCAGTCACACAGGACAGGTTTATTCAACACTGCTGAAACTTTGTTCAATAAATATGCCTGTATGGTTTGAAACATGCTGCAATCATTCCTGACTGACAGCTGTATAGAGGAATGAATATGGAAATCCAGAGCTCCTGTACAGTTTTGGGTCTCGCAAGCTTCTGCCACTCATTTATCCTGACGATGCCTGGATGGGGGTATCTACAGCTGAGCAAGCCACCCTGGGGTTCCTTCACAGATGCAGTGGCGTTTAGGATGCAGTTCACTTCTGTGCATGCCTACGTTCAACATTTGGTCAGATGAATCACATAAAAATATCCGTTGACTGTACTGCCTAAATCTCCATTGACCATCCACAAACCAGATCCTACCTGACATAGGCATTCATATCAGAGACACTGAATGTTAGGCCGGGTAAGTCCCATACAGCATCTGGGCTTTGATTTGTGTATATTCACTAAAGATTGATCTAGTTGTTCTTGATTCTCTTTGACTCTAATTTTAATTGAAGTGAATACACTGGAAACACCTCTATTTGGTCAGAGGAACCCTGCTTTGTGTGTCTTTTTGGTGGAAAGTGGTATGGAGGCCTTTTGTTACCAGTGCTGAGGAATATACTAAGGGAGGGTGAGAGAGGGTGTTCAGTTAACAGTTTAACCCAAGAAGATCTCAGATGGGTTGCAATCAGAACAGGCTGTATGGATGAACCTCAAAATTTCTTCTAAGCAGAACTAGTGGCTTATCACTACTTCTTAAAACAGATGTTGAAGTTTTTAGGGAAATGCTTAGGGCCACATGACAGCATAAAGCACACTGGGGGTCAACTAGACATTTTTAGCTGATGTATTTTTTTCTGCTCATGCTAGGTCTAGAGGGAAGAGGAAAGATCCTGTTGGCCATGTGAAAAGCCCCGTGAATACTCATCCACATGTGCACATCTGCATTCCCAGGTCTGGGGTACTTCCTACAGCAGAAGGAAAGAAGGAGTTGCCATGATGTTAGTCCAAGGAAAGGTCTGGCCTATAAGCAGTAATTTATGTTTCTAAGATCTCTGGAGGTGCCCAGCAAAGAGGGCCCATCATTAAAAAGATTAACTTTGACCATATGGAGCAGTGTTTCTGAGCCTGTGTTTTGCTAAGTGTTTTTATAAAGAACTCATTTTGTTAACTTTCCCACCTTACCCAGGTTTTAATCAGAACCTGTGCTCAGTTGAGCTCTTTTAGCCAACGTAATTCACTGGTCCAGGAGAGCTCAGCTCAGATGCTGCGTTTGATCTGCAGTGAAATTGTTCTTTTCGCTCAATTTCCCAGCCGGGTTGCCTCCGGCACAAAGGGTCAAGTGATTTGAGTGAATTGTCCTTGGCTCATTCAGGATCAAAGCATAGGTTTTGCCGGTTTCCACTTCTTTCCTCCACCCACACTGTTAAGGATCACTGAACCTTTGGTATCCAGTCCCCACTAAGTGCAATAGGCAGTGACAACTGAAAGCAGCAAAATAAAACCCAAGAGATTTCCTTTGGGCAGATAGCAGTGGATCAGTTGAGGGCTGAGAAAAGATGAGAGGTAAAGAAAGGGGTGCTTCAGTCTACCCAAGCTGAAGAAGCAAGGAGAAGCAGCAGATGCAATGGGTGATTTCTGTATGGGCATGATACTGGAGGACAGGGCGTTTGTTCATGGTGCCAGGGGGAAGTGTAGAAGGAAAGGATGTGCCAGTTGGTGCCGTGCAGGTAAAGGAACTCTGAGCTCTCTGCTTTGGTTAAACTTGTTTCAGCTTGTGTTTATGAAGAATACTAAGCAGAGGAGAGGGTGTCTCATCCCAGCTTAACATGTCTCATTGTGTGATTCCAGGTAAAACACTGTTCTCTGTCATTCACAGAAAACCGAAGAGAATAACTGTATCTCTGAAGTGATCATGGTCAGTAAGCCATTATGGGACTGTCAGGAGAGGAGTCATTGCAGGTAGTACTCCTACTGATGTGATCTACCTGGATTTGTGCAAAACATTTGACACTGTCCTGCACAACATCCTTGTCTCTAACTTGGACAGACATGGATTTGATGGATGGACCACTCGGTATATAAGGAATTGGCAGGATGGTCACACTCAAAAAGTTGTGGTCAATGGCTCAATGTCCAAGTGAAGAGCAGTGACGATTGGCATTCCTCAGGGGTTGGTATTGGGACCAGTGCCATTTAATATCTTTGTCGGTGACATAGACAGTGGGACTGAGTGCACCCTCAGCAAGTTCGCCAATGACACCAAAGCTGTGTGATGTGGTCAACACGCTGCGGGGAAGGGATGTGCCATCCAGAGGGACCTGGACAGGCTGGAGAGGTGGGGCTGTGCAAACCTCATGAAGTTCAACCAGGCCCAGTGCAAGGTCCTGCACATGGGTCAGGGCAATCCCAAGCACAAATATAGGCTGGGCAATGAGTGGATTGAGAGCAGCCCAGCGGAGAAGGACTTGGGGGTATTAGTGGATGGAAAACTGACTATGAGCCAGCAATGTGTGCTTGCAGCCCAGAAATCCAACTGTATCCTGGGCTGCATCAAGTGTGGCTAGTAGATTGAAGGAGGATTCTCCCCCTCCCCTCTGCTCTCATGAGACCCCACCTGGAGTACTGCATCCAGTTCTGGGACCCCCAACATAAGAAAGACATGGTCCTGCTTGAGCAGAGGGCCACAAAGATGATGAGGGGTGTAGAGCACCTATCCAGTGAAGACAGGCTGAGAGAGCTGGGGTTGTTCAGCCTAGAGGAGAAACAGCTCCAGGGAGAACTTACAGCAGCCTACCGGTACTTAAAGGGGGCCTACAGGAAAGATGGGGAAGGGCTCTATCAGGAAGTATAGTGATAGGACAAGGGGTAAGAATTTTAAACTGAACGAGGTTAAACGAGGTTAAATTTCAATTATATACAAGGAAGAAATTCTTCATTGTGAGAGTGGTGAGACACTGGCACAGGTTGCCCAGAGAAGCTGTGGCTGCCCCCTCCCTGGCAGTGTTCAAGGCCAGGTTGGACGGGGCTGGGAGCAACCTGGGCTAGTGGAAGGTGTCCCTGCTCATGGCAAGGGGGTTGGAACTTGATGATTTTAAAGGTCCCTTCCACCCATTTTATGACTGTACAATTCTGTGGTTTATTTTATTAATGTGTAGTACAAGCATTAGAAGAACTTTTTTTTCTGAACATTACAGTGGTCCCATTATGCTCAGAGAAGGGTCAGGTTTAGAACACTGAGAGGACAGAGTATCTTCAGGAAGATGATCAAACACCTCATACCTTCTTAGTACATCTAGTGCTTCTAGTTGAATGTTATGTCAAAGTTCTAGAAAGGCTGACAGTTTTCAGAAAATTAAGAAGAGAAATGCAGGTATGACTGGTCTCTTTTTCTGCCGTATTCTGTCTAAGCTGAGGGACTGAGGGACAACTGAGCTGTTTTACAGCATCCAGCTTCTAGGAGCCTTGATAGATCTGAATCAGGAACCTATTGCTGTTTTTGAAGTGGTACCTCTTTTCCAACCATACCAATAACCCACTTGTTTCAACCCACTTGCTTCAGTTGCCATGGATTTTGGGGAAATACAGGTCTAAGCTTTCCTTTCTCAGCTGAGAACATTAACCACAGGCTCTAGAGGTATTTCCAACACTTTTCCTGGATATTTAGAAAATTTATGCAAGAAACAATTTCAACAGGGAAGATCTTCTCAAAATGCTGTATTGGTCAGGTTCAGCATCTGCTCTGGTCAGTATAGGATCAGCTGTCTGGACTTCTGTAAGGCCTTGGACACAGTCCCCACACAACAACCTTCTCTCTAAATTGGAGAGAGAGGGATCTGATGCATGGACTATTCCATGCATGAGGAATTGGTTGGACGGCCACATCCAGAGGGTAGTGGTCAACAGCTCAATGTCCAGATGGAGACTGGTGGCAAGTGGTGTCCCTCAGGGGTCTGAACTGGGACCAATACTGTCTAATATTTTCATCAATACATTTTCATCAATACAAACATCAAAAATAGACATTGGGGTCAAATTTACCCTTAGCAAGTTTTCAGACAATACCAAGCTGGTTGGTGCGGTTGACACTCCTGAGGGATGGGATGCTATCCAGAGGGACCTGGACACGTTTGAGAGGTGGGCCCATGAGAACCTCATGAGGTTCATCAGGGCCAGGTGCAAGGTCCTGTGCAGGGGGCAGGGCAACTCCTGGTGTTGAATCCCCAGGGATGAAGGGATTGAGAGCATCTGTTGTGGTTTAGACCCGACCGGCAGCCAAACACGATGCAGCCACTTGGTCACCCTCCCCCACCTAGGGGATGGAAGAAATATTGGAGGGATAAACGGAGACTTTTAGGTTGAGATAAAAACAGTTTAATAATTGAAATAAAATGAAGAAGTAACAATAAGAGAAAGTACAAACAGGTAATGCACAGTGTGATTGCTCACTACCCGAAGACTGATACCCAGCCCATCCCCAGCTAGCGATCCCAAAAAACAAGATCCTGAAATCACAAATCCAGGAGCGAGAGAGAACCCCCTCCCTTCCTGGCCAGCCCTCCTTTATATACTGAGCATGAAGATACATGATATGGAATATTTCATTGTCCAGTTTGGGTCCAGTGTCTGGCTTTGCTCCCTCACAGCCATTTGTACACCTGCACACAGACAGGACATGAAAGTTGGGAAGTCTTTGATCTCTTAGCAGCGACTGAAAACATTAGTGTATTATCAACATTCTTCTCATACCAAACCCCACACTTAATTCAAAACACAGTGCTGTTCTAGCTACTAAGAAGAAATTAACTCTATACAGCTGAAAACAGGACACAGCCCTGCAGAGGAGTTGGGGGTGTTGATTGATGAGAAGCTCAACATGACCCAGCAATGTGCGCCTGCAGCCCAGAAAGCCAACTGTATCCTGGGCTGCATCACAAGAAGTGTGTCTAGCAGATCGAGGAGGGTGATTCTCCCCCTCTACTCTACTCTGGTGAGACCCCACCTGGAATACTGTGTCCAGCTCTGGAGTCATCATCACAGGAAAGACTTGGACCTGTTGGAGTAGGTCCACGAAAATGATCAGACAGCTGGAACACCTCTCCTATGAGGACAGGCTGAGGGAGTTGGGATTATTCAGCCTGGAGAAAGCTCTGAGGAGACCTTACTCCAGCCTTTCAATCCTTAAAGGGGGTTTATAAGAAAGATGGGGATGCACTTTTTAGCAGGCCCTGTTGTGATAGCACAAGGGGTAGTGGTTTTAAACTAAAAGAGGGTAGATTTAGATTAGATCTAAGGAAGAAATCTTTTATGCTAAGGATAGTGAGACACTGGAAGAGGTCGTTCAGAGAGGTGGTAGATGCCCTATCCCTGGAAATATTCAAGGTCAGGTTGGACGGGGCTCTGAGCAACCTGATCTAGTTGAAGATGTCCCTGCTTATTGCAGGGAAGTTGAACTACGTGACCTTTAAAGGGTCTTTCCAACCCAAACAATTCTATGATTCCAAGATTTTGATTCAAGATCTGATCCAAAGCAACAGAAAAGATCCCCGATCTCAATAGGACCTGTAATTAATTCAGTTCCAGCTGCAGGGCAGGAAGTCCTGCATGTCAGCTTCCAGAGAGACTTAATTCAGTAAGTTTTTTCTGAAAACATAGTGGAGCTGACCCTAAAGTCAGGACAGTCAGACAGTGTAGACATCCTTCTCCTTTGTATTGGAGGACTTGGGTGGATCCACAAATGTTCATCATCAAAAAAGGCAGATATCTGGGGAATTTCAGTTCTTCCTGGGTGAGCAGCAGCTGCATGGGGACTTCAAGTGTTTAATAACTATTTGAAATAGGTGGATGTGGATTAATGTGTTCTCCAGTTCCAAAGATTTTAAGAAGGCATGCTGAGACTTGCCTACACCAAAAGAGGGTTGTGATACCAAACACACTACACTTCCAAAGCACAGAAGGATTTTCCAGTCAAAAGGTAAAATGTTATTAGAATGGCCTGTCTGAACTGTCAGACCCTGTTTGCATTTAGTCTAGAAAATATCCATGAATACAATATTTCATGACATTTCTTACATTTCCTGTATGTAGTCACTCCCTTTGCAAAAAGAGCCCTCTTTCTGTGGTGATGTGTATTTCTCTGTTCCTTGACAGAACATAAAAGTAGAAAGGCTCATTACTATGCAAGGAAAAAGATCGTTAAAATAGTTTTGACTCTAAAAGTTCAGGGTGAGTTTGTAGTGAAAGTTTGTGAGTGGGAAATGATGCATTGCTCATTAAGTCCAAACCAGTTCTCTTGTCCCTGTTGATGATCTGCCCTTGTTTCAAACCAATTAAACAGGAGCTAATCTCTCTGTTGGTTTGAGACGTGCTGTCTTTGTTACATATAGCTTCTTTTGTGCACGAAGTCGTAATGGATTTTTTTGTAACCTACATCCATATCGGAGAATAGTCTTCTTTGTACAAACACAGAAGATCTGGTTCCTGAACCAGACAACTTTGAACTTGATTCAGGGCCAAATGAGGGAAAACTGAAAGGCTCCCATTGACTTCACTGGCTATTAGATCAGGCTGTCGCTGTCTACATTCAGTCAAGGACATATAGTAGCTAATTTAAGGCCTATATTGTGAATCGGCTGAAAAGCACAATGACAGTGCAATACACATTCTTTTTAGCACCTGCCTTTGGTGAAGGGTGGCTGAAAAGCTTTATGGAGGAAGAGTTTTCCTAAGCAATTTGGAAGAATGAGCATGCAACATTGCATGACTCTAAATGACTTCTCAGAAGCACTTATTTTCTGTGAAGTGGATAGAGCATCAAAGAATTTTATTTTTTTTTTAATTCTTTAAATTTAAAAAAAAAAACAAAAAAACCAAACAGGTTGGGAGCTGAATCAGATGGACAAAGAAATTAATTTCTCTCTGTGTAACTCCAAATACTTCTGCATTTGGATGTACCTGCTGAGAGATACATCTGTTGTTAGAAAAACTCTAGCATGTTTTTGACTAGAAAGCCACACAACCCCATAAGCAAAGCAGTTAAGCAGTGAGTATAAATTCTGAGGTAAAATGGGCTTAGAGGGCTCACTCTACAAGTATCCTTGTAAATGTGCTGTGCTGTAAATTTCCAGCTCCTTTAACAGAGTATTCTGTTCCTGCGAGTCAGTCCTGAACATTGAACTCACGGTGAGACATCACCACCATGTGGTCATTGTCAGGAAAATAAACTGCCACTGAATAATGGGGAGAAACTTAAGGTGATGTTTTAAAACTTGGGAGATGCGTAGTTATTGTGGTAACAGAAGATCTCTCAGCACTCGGCCCCCAACACTGCTATAATGTCAGCGTGCCACAGAAAATCTGTGCTTTGCCCACGCTCTTGTTCCGGGCATGAAGTAAAGCCAGGCACAGGAGGAGACACTCATGCACCATGAGATAAAACATTTTAACCTGTCTGGATGTATGTGTTGCAGATTCTGGTATGGCTGAGACATGGTACATACCGAGAGTGGTGTAAAGAGATTGTTCCTGTTGCTGGGAATAGCATGGGGTATTTTTTTTAAGGCAGAAATTATGTTCTTCGGAAAGCATTCTTTAGTATGTGCTTTAGAGTGAAGTACTGCAGAGTATAGCAAAGGGTGTCACTGCTTTGTTCTGACTTTCCTGTACAGTTTCTGACTCATTTTGTTGTTTTTGTTTTTTTGGTTGGGTTTTTTTGGGGTTTTTTTGTGTGTGGAAGGGATGTTCCAGTGGAGTACCTAGGAGAATTTCATTAGGACTGGGTGCGAAGCAGCACCTTAAAACATCCTCTTCTGAAAAAACATTGGGGTCATTGTGCAGAAGGCTGAGCACTCTGTTCCTTTGTGTTTGCATAATGGGAGGGATCTCATTCCTTATTCTGCTTTGGCCATACTATTGGTTTCATTCCTACAGAGATCTGTGGGACCTTCCAGTCTTTATAGTAGCTTTCTGCAACATTCACTTCTGCTAGTTCTCTCTTGTGATTATCAACGGCAGAGGGAGTGAACTCCTCTGGTCTTTGAGGGACTGCTCTGGTTAGGCATCAGTTGTCTGTGCAAAGTGAAGGCTGTTGGCTCCTTATTCTCTCCCTTCTTCTTCTCATATACCCAGCCTCTTCTTTATTGGGAGTTATAATGAAACCCCGAGTGTGAGTCTTGGAAAAATATTTTGGTAAGGTGCTTGTATGTGTTGGATCCAGATGTGGCTGCAAAGCAGATTAAAGCAGGTGTTGCTGTATTTCAGATTATGTGTTGTATAAGAGCCTCGAAGCAAAGATCCTGAAGGAAAAGCACTATGACATGCAGGGATCTTTACCTCCTGAAATACTAACCACTTTTGCAGGTGTATAACAACAAAGAGGAGGAGATAAGTAACCATGCTCCAGGAACATATTCAACCACACCAAGAAATGCTTCTGTCTAAATTATTTATCTGGTCTTTTAGTAGCTCATTGCTCCAGAATGTATTTTCCCCTCACCTTTAACAGCATGCCTGAGGGTGTGGAGCCATAACAAAGCTTTTCTCTGCTCTAATAGTTTAAGATCTCTCTCTCTCTGCATCGGTGGTACAATATAACAAAAGGCTTAGCCATGGACAGAAAGCTTCTTGAAGGGCAATATCACCTCAGTTGTGTTTTCCTGCAAGTGAGCCTGTTAGGAGGATGCTTCTTCATGACACCAAGAACTTCAATGTGGCTTCTCTCTGACTCTCTGAATTGTAATTTGTGGTGCCTGCAGATACCAGATATTCATTTGGGATTTAAATTACATGGGACAGGAACTAGAGCACTGCTTTTGTGTATGTTCCCTCCAAAGCTGTCAGTTGGGTCAGAGGTTAAATGTAAATCCCGTGAAAGTATAGCAAGACTCACACTATCCAAAACCAATCTCTTTTCTGGGATACTTTCCAGCCTGTATATTGATTTTTTTTGAAATTATGGATCTGATGAACCTACTGTGAAGTAACTGGCTTTCACAGTAGTTGTGACATTTAAGAGCAGGGTGTTTGGATCAGAGTTACCGAACAGGGATCATATCCACCACAGCAGTCACTCTGGAAAAGAATGGGGAAGAAGAAGAGGGTATGGGGCAAGCGATCAAGTGTGAAGTCCTGGTGTAATAGTCCAGTATAAAAATACTAGAGTAGGAGCAGAGGCATTTTGCCTCTGGCATCTTTTGTGATGCTACAGGGATCCTGTAGAGATTTCAGTTGTCTTTTTTTTTTTTTCTAAAAAGAGTGTTAAATAAGACAAGGTAATAAGGAACCATAAATGCTGTTCAAAAGCTGAAGAATAATGCTTTTCTTGACAGACTTGAAGAGCTCTATTTACTTGGTTTATCAAAAAGGAGACTGAGAGTCCTGACAGAGCATCTTTCTAAAGGACTCACTCAGGGGACACAATAACTGATGAAGAGACAAAAGGAAAGGAGAGATGTTGCACTTCATCATGGATCTTTCTGTCCATGGCTCTACACATGTACTACCTAGTACCACAGCAAGACATGGTTAGAGTGTGTGATCAACTCTCAGGGAAGAAAAACACCAGGGTTAGAAAACTCTTTTGTAGAAAAAGGCATAGCAAGAACTCATGGTTGAATGCAAAACCAAGATGAATTCAAATGATAATTAGAAAAGTGCTTTTAATAATGAAGGAGATTTGCCACTGAAATGACCTGAAGAGAACAGTAAATCTGCCAAATCTTGATACCCTCAAATCTAAACTGATTATCTTTCTGTGATACAGACAGGAGCTGAAGAGAAGTCAGTAGACAAAATCTAAAGACAGCTGGGAAGAAAAAGCAGTATTTGGATGCTATATGAGATCTCCTAGCTTTAAATTGTATTAATGCATGAATATTCTAGGAAAGGGCTTCAACGGAACATTTTGAACAATACCAAGTTTTTATATTATTGGTAACCAAAAAAAAAAACCACCACATGTGCATCTGCTTTTCCTCTGTCTCATGGTTTTCAGGGAAAGAGTTAAATATCTGATTAAGCCACAGGGAAGAGCTACCTTCATCATTGGTTCAGTCACAGGTCAGTCTCACAGGATCATTTTCTCAGGTTCAGCAGTACTAAGGCAGACAATGTTGGAAGATCTGGAAGATATGCAGAGCTGTAGGTCTCTAAATCAAACTTCTGTCTACCTTTCATTTTCTTTGTCTCCATGAACAACTCCCCTCTTCCTCCTCCCAGCTTCCAGCCATGGGTGATAGGAAATCTCTGAACTCAAGGTGTATTATGCTTCTGTAGATCCTTTGGCCATAGGTGCAGCTCATCTTTAACCCCAAAAATCCTGTGGAAATTAATTTCAACATTTAATGGGTGGTGGGGGATGTGGCAAAAAGATCACTTTCTTTTTTTTAAGAGCATTTGGTGCCCTAGTTCTTGTGCTATGTAAAGCAGCTCTCTCAACTATTCTCTCCACATCTTCCATGATTCTGTGCAGCTTTGACTATTTAATTGTTTCTTGTATGGAAACTGTTCTATGCTGTTGATCATCTGTCATGCTTCTCTGCATGCTTTCTGGTTCTACTGTCCGTTATTGAGCTGTGATTACCAGAGACACAGACAACTCTAAGCTCACTAAAGAATTTGAACATAATGTTATAATGATGTTTTGTTTAATCTGCTCTTTCTTCGGTGATTCAATTTGTCTTTTCCAGAGTCACTGCATGAACAATCACTACAAGATCATTCTGAGTGGTAAAATCTGATTTAGAGGCTATCACTGTTTCTACATAGAGTAGTGTTTGTTTTTATCTATGTTCATTGCTTTGGACTTATCTAAGTTGCATCTGTTATGCTATCACCCAGCCACTTAGCATCATATGAGTCTTCACAGCAATTCCAGGGCTTACTAATTTTAACACAACACCATGTGAACAAAAGGCATCCTGTTTGCAGTTAGCTTCTGTTCAACCAGGGCACAAAAGGTACACGGAAACTTGTGGCTACCTGCATTGCTCCATGTGCATGTACCTTATAAAAGCTCTCAGTGTACCCTGGTGGTTAGAGAACTGTTGGAGACAACACCACCATCTTGGGGTGGGAGAGCAGCAGCAGAAGGAAAAGCCTTAATTTACATCAATAATTCTATTTCTCTCTAATTTTCCATTTTCCCAGGCAATCTGGGCAGTTGATGTATGTCTTTTAGGTTAACATCCATGATCTGACTCCAGAAAGAGAATGGTTGAGTGATTACAGGTAACTCTTGAACTGCTTACTGTATTCCACTAAATTCTTAATCTTTAAGAAATAAATTCTGTAGTTCATCGAATTCATCTGCACAAGAGGCATGCACAGGTTTTTCACTGCCCAGTGCTTATTTTGGTTACAGCAGATGAAACGTGCATGTTCCCACCACGGTACATTTCTGGCAGCATATGCTGCAACTCGAGCAGGGCAAACAGACATAATTCCTGGTGTGACAGAGCTAACAGGGTAGCCCTGTCCTCACAGTGCACATAAAGCTTAGTAGGATCTCAATTATTTGAATTCACAATCTGCTTCAGCCTCTACAAAGCCCAGATGATAAATGGATATATAAATTAGCCAGTAGGAGAGAGGTCCTATCAGTCAAGCAAGCCAACTAAACTAATGATTGAAAACAGGACTATGCCAGTTGAACTGAGCTTGTTATCAATGACAGTGACCATTTTGGGGTTAAAGTGTGTTCAGCAGAGCATTTTGGTTAAAAGGATCCTTGCCATTAGAGGGCACCAAATCACTTTAAAAATCTGCTTTTTCTCCCATGAGTCTAAGATTTGTACCCAACCTATGCACAGCCTGAGCCCTGAAATGTCTAGCTACAACTCAAAGGATTTTGCAGTCATACTTGTTGTGTCTCACTGTCCTCTACTAGATTGCTACTGTTTTGGCCCCAAATCCCACCAGTGTATCTGGCAAGATTTCATAACTGTCAGCTTTCAGAATGGAAGACGTGCAGCCGCCTGCCTGCCAGGAGGAACACAGGGAAAAATCTTATCTACATACATTTTTTTCCCTGTCAGGCATATAGCCTTTGGGGATGGAAGCTACACTGTGCAAACAGCAATAAACTTGTGAGGTTTGAAGGGCATGACAGGGAATGTCACCTATTAAAAGATAAATAGGCTGAAAAATATGAGAGTGGATGGAGTACAGCTGTTAGGACACTGGCTTACTGCTGTTATCCTTAGAGTTACCCTTCTCAGCTACTATTCACATTTGCTGCTATTTGTTTGTGTTTTATTTCGGTCACCTTACTCTTGGGTGCATTTTTCTATTTCCATTGTTTTGCTGACCTTATGCTTTTAGTTTCTTCCTGAATAAAATCCAGCTTCAGCTGGAGTAAGGCTGCAGGGGGCTGCTAAAAAAAGGGGTAGGCTGCACAGAGAAGTCTCTCCCATGAAAGCTTTTCCATCTGGGTGATTGGCTGAGGATCTTAGGTTAAGATTTGGTCAAAGCCTTGAGTTAGGATTAGGGTTAGGACAGAGACAAAGCCTAGAGCTGCAGTTGGGTTTGGGCTGCAGATGGGCTGCTGAAGGATGCTCAGTTTGTTAAGCATCTTCTGACAAGGGTCCTGTTAATAACTGATAGGAAAAAAAAATGGATGCTTCAGTCTTTAGGGAAAGTGGAACAAGGCCAAGCAATTAGTTAAGACTGCTGGGAACCTGGAGCAGCTCTGCTAAAATTAAATGAGTTGCTGTGGCTGTGATTTATTCTATTTCATGGCCTTTTAATTCTGCTGAGTTTGTCAGGGTTATCCCAGATCTATACCAGGGCGAAAGGTCCTTTGACTCTGCTCTGAGAACAAAATCTGGTGCAGCTAGGCATAAGGAGAACAGTGTGTTTTATTATGGAACTGAGTTGTACAACCTCTGAATTATGTCACCTGCCATGGATCTTCTCTGTAAGTTCTTAAATATTTGAATAAAGAGATATATCTGAAACATTTCTGTCTGGCTGTGAGGATCAAAGTGTGATATTGACATTAGTATTCTTTGAAGGGGGAACCATCACAGGTTTTTTGGGAGCCTTTTCTCTTTCTTCCCTTCTTGTGGGTGAGATAAAGCAGTGCCAACTTCTTTAAAAAGGAAAAGAAAAAAGAGAACCAACACTTGCATGAGCATCCCTGAGAAACTCAAAAGAATTTAGGTTAATCCCAGCTGAATTTGTAGTGCTGAGAATATGTCTGGGGAAGGACCAGCTTTCCTCTTAAAGCTGCAACCAATAATGTGTAGGGGAGGTGAGAGAAAAATATGAGCTAGAATTGTGCTGGGACTGAGATAAGGGTACGGTACCTGAGTGCAAGGAATAATGGAAATTTACATTTTAGCTTTTAATAACAAGAGTCCAAATGACAAGCTTGTATAACAAACAAACAAAAAAATAAATCTAGAAAGTGTCCTTTCTTTTGTGTTTTGATGAAAGTGAGATCCTAAAGTGGGATTTATATCTGCTAATTTTAGGTGTCTACAATGTATAAAGTGTGTGGTTGAGGTGTCTAAGCTCCTCTGAAGTTCAGTGGAGATCTAGTCAATAAAGTCAAATGCATTTTGGATGTGATTCACCGGACCAGATGTGAGAGTGTATTTTACTATGAAGTTGTACCCTAAATTACATCGAGTAACTCACCACTGACTAAAAGCTGCTTAGGCAATGAACATAAATGTAGATGCTTATACTGTAAATACTCACATCCAGTCTGATGAAGCCTGCTTTTAGCATCTCTGAAGCTGTTTATTTGGAAGAAATGACAAACCATCAATGCTAGAAAATGTTTTCAGTGTTTCTTATGCATCAGTTTTACAACACAGTGTAAATAATAGTGTCAGAAACATTGCTGAAGAAGATCATTACTAAGGATACTGTGGATAGAAGTTAGATGTTTCAGAAATGTAGTCTGAATTCAGGTGCATGGACAATGTTCAAATCAAAGACAGACTGTCAAAGCACAGGGTGTCACTTGCATGGGTCTGGTAAGCTCTGAGATCTGAGTAGTAACTATAATTATAACATTCTTTGTGACTGAAAGGAAAAAAATGATATATCTTGAACAGAGTTTGAATTGGTAGATCTTGTCTGACGTCTTCATTCTCTTCCCTACACACTGTCAAAAATTGTGTCTTGAGTGGTTCTACATTGCTGAAAGCCAGGTTAATGCAACTGTCTAAACGTCTTCCATGGCCCAGAGTAGCCACCTAATTATTTCCATGTATTATACAAAATATCTTTCAAGACTAAGAAGTGGGAATTGAACTGCTGGCACATTGAAAGTCACACAACATGTGAGGAGTTGAGCACTGTGACTTCAAACTCTTAGTCCACTAAATTACAATATTATACCTAGGAAAACAAACAAACAAACCATGATGCTTGTTAACTCTAATACCATTGCAAGACAGAAATGCAACCTGGCCGCATGATCCTTGTGCTCACAAAAGAGTTCATTCCTAAGTAGAGCTTGTCTTGTCTCAAGGGTAGACAAAGTTCTACAAGTGATCACTTGCTGAACTTGTCAGGCAGGCTAAATTCTCCGTTTTGCTGCATTTTTAACCTTCTGACTTTTCCAATACTTTTCTCTACCCACGCAGATGCTGGTAATGGACATGGTAGTTGGTTTCAGATAGGAAGATTGTATCTATCAGTTAATATCTTGAAACATTCCTTCTGAAGAAAATCAGATTAACTCCTTTCCTGGTATCTCAGGTTTCCTTATTGCTGGGAGGATGATGGCTGCACTTTTTCTAATTGTGTGGAAAGAGAAATTAAACCATGCTGAATATAAAAAAAGCAGAACTGGACAGTTTTGTAATGTCCCATCCCACATCTTGTACATCCCGTAGGCTAGGGAAAGAGGTATCTGTTGTCTTGTTCATGTGCAGATGCAGATAAATTTTCCTTTGACCAGCTGACATCGGTGTATTGGCTCACTTTAGGGATAAAAATCTGAGAACATGGCCTCTGGAGTTTATTTCTACACAAATTACTTTGGTGATAAGATAGAAGAAGGGTTAAGATGTGGATGGTAGAAAGTGGAGGCCAGTTCAAGGAACTGTTCTAAAAATGTAGGCTCAAAACCAGCTTCTAATATTCGAGAATAGGGTGGGTCATATTGGGACCTATTTTCTAGAAATACTGAGCACATGTAACTTTATTGTCATTCTAGAAATTAATGTCTTGAGCTGTGTAACCAAAATCAGGCACTATGTAAAAAAAATTGTTGAAAAGCTCTTTCTCACCCCTTCACCATCTTAAAACTTATATAGCACTCCCTGCTTCAGGATAGTATGTTGTGGCTTCACAGATCAGTGATTTTGATCTGGGATGATACTATGGTGGAAAGACAAATCCTATAAACTAGTGATTCTCAATCCAAGCCCCATTAAGATGCGGAAGAGCAAGACAAACTCACTTTTTCGGCACACTTCCTAGATCTTGGTGCATGCTAGAGACTCCCCAGAGTTGACATCATCTTGGAAAGGTGCTTCTTCCTCTTCCAACCCCCATGATACCTGCTTTTTTCCTGACTCACACTATCTATATTAATGTTCTTGGTTATTCCTTTGATTCTCTGGAGAACATGCAAGGAGCTGAAGTATTTACAGTACTGCTTATAGAGTCAATACAGGCCTGGCAGAAGACTGTTTTCTTGTTATCCAGCAACCCTGAAATCATGCTGAGCTCAAGATAAGAAAGGGTGAAAGACAAATAAATGTATTTTTTCACCACATCCCACATAGACAACGTAATTTCAGTAGTGATAAAGAAATGACAGCAATCAAACAAAACAGCCCTCACTTCTGGTCTCCAGATATTAAGACACAAAAAGCTTCCTGCGTTTTGTCACTTTTTATCCTGCTGTCTCATTGTGATTTTCCTGACAGAGGATAAGAAGAAATTTAAAACAGTGTTAAAACTGATTCTTTAGGGCAATGCACTCCTGCACTGTGCTTAGGTACCTTTGTTCAGATCATCTCCGACAGGCCATTAGTTTGTGCCCCAGTGGGAAGCCAAACTGATGGGCACTGGAAGTGGCCAGGCCCTGCAGGACATCCTGCAGGCAGGCTCCCTGGGAAAGGCACTCCGTTCTCCTGGCTTGCCCAGTGCCTGCATACACATGCATATTCATGACTGGCTATTCTTTTGGGCAAAAGAGAAAATTTCTTTAGAAAATTGCAGCAGCAGAACAGGGCTGTGCTTTCAAGTATTTTGTCTTTCCCAAAAGAAAATAGCTGATGCCATGAAAAGTTTTGTGCAACCGTAAATGTGCTCAACTGTGCTATAATGTTTCATGGAGAGGGAATTTTCTTTCCCAGCCCAGCTGCTGAATAGTTTGTGCCTTCAGGCTCTATGAGGAATTGAGAAATAGGACCAGGCATCATACTAGTTTTTATCATTTTTTACCCTGTTTGCAATAATCTGGGACATGGAAATTCCCCAGTGTGACAGAGCATTCCCCCTTTTCTCCGGTCTGAAACCATGTGTGCTGACATGCGTACACACACTTTTGTAACTCATCTCTCCTTCAAGACATTTTTATGAAGAAGTATTTTGGAGGAAAACCTCCACACCTAACTTCACACAACAATCTGATTGATTGGTTTTAAAGGGCATTGCTGTCAGATTGGGAGTAGTGCTGACTATAAGAACATAGTTCTATATAAATGAACATGCACCTGTTTATGTTTCCACTTTCTGCTTATACATACATTTAATGTGGCTTTTTGCTTTCAGCATCAAAATGCTTCACTCAGTAAAAAGGAATCTGCAGCTATGGAAGCTGGGAGATTTGGGATCTTCCCCTTTGGACCAAGACATCTCAGGATACAAGGGGAATGTTTCAGAACTCAGATTTCCTCTGAAATATTCAGGTTGTCTAGTCTGATGTTAAGCCATTGACAATGGAAAGCAAAACCTTCTTGTGTTAGAAGCAAGTAATAGACAAATAATTAGGCAATATGCAAACAAGTAAAGACAATTTTCCTAAATTCAGCTCGATTGTATTCCTTGGTCTTGAGGATAAAACTAGTTAAGATTCCAAGAGTCCCTGCAACAGTGTTTCCTATGATTTTATTTTATTTTTTTTTTTCTTCTGTAGGGATGACGTTCTACTTTAAGACCAAAACTAATCCTCCCTCCTATCGGTTCCCTTGCTTTTTGTCATAGTTGTACCTGGTATCTCTGAGTTGCTCATTGACTCTGGATGCAGAGGGACAGACAGATTAATGAAAAGCATTTTTAGTGTTTTCTAAGTTTCCATGTTCCTTTCATTCATGGTTGACAAGGTTGGGTGAATCAAAATGTTTATTTTTACCCTTTCTGTATTTTTCCCCATTGGTCATGTTTCTCTCGCTGCCTCTTAGAGTCTGCAGGAAGGTGCTGTACCACAGAGCCCAGGAAATGCATCTGCATCCTCAATTCCTGCCATCCCCCAATGCATCCTTACCACTGGAAAGGGCCACAAAATTTTTTCCTTTCTTTTTGACCTGTTTTGTGCAAAACACTGTTTTGCACTGATACTGATTTTTAAATGGCAGCTGATGTGGATGATTTCTTATCTGCCTCTCTGTGCTTTGCCCCAGGAGATGACCTCTCCATGCACTGTAAGAACACAGCTCACAGCTTCGCAAAGTCTCCAACAGGCTACATAGAGTTCGTTCCTTCACATGTGGCTTGTGGGGTCTGAGAAAGCTGTTTCGCAGGCTTTTGCTTTAGACCATGAAGATCTCTTTTTTCCATCATTAGAATGACCTTGGAGCTCAAAGACACATTCCAGAGAAGGCTCCTGAGGAACTTGTCTCTGATGAGAGGAAGGAATTTGTCATTGCCTAACTCGAGTCTCCTTTGCAAGTTGAGACTTACTGCGTTGGGATGGTATGTTCTAGGCCTTTCACATTCCCCTACTGATTTTCACACCTAAGAACAAGACAGAAGCAACTGTCTCTTGCCCCAGGATTTCATCTACATTAGGAAGGTAAGTGTATATGGGAAGGCTTTAACATGACCAGAGGCCTGCTGGATTATGTCTTGATCCCAATTCTCTGCATGAAATTGAGTTATATTTTTCCACATGCTCTATTTTGATCAAGGCAGTCATATTATAGAACCAAGCTTTATGAAATAGGTTTAAGGAAGGAAACAGATAGGGCTGAGAAGTATGTTCTTTATCTGATTTGTAACATCTTGAACCCACACATTTATAATGGCATCAGCTATTACTTACACCTACCAGCCAACAAACACACTAAAATACTTCATAATACAAATGTGTCCCTTGCTAAGTCTGTGTCTGTTATTGGGACTGTGCCCTTTGACCTGAGCTGCATGTGTCATTACAGCAGCAAGAAGCCAGTGGCTCTGCCACCTGCTCCCTTTAGGAAAGATCCCAGTCCGCTTCTCTGCTCTGTATTGTACATGTGATGCTGCTTGCAGAGGGTGATGTGAAGTGGGAATGAAGAACTCAGGATGGCTGTGGCTGTACCCAGGCTGTGCCCAGGGTGCATTGGCACAGCTGGCTCCAGGCTGAGGGAGTGTGAGAGCTTCTGCTTTCCTCTTCTGGTTACTCTGCCTGAGCAGTCTTCTTTTGAAACAGCACGTATGTGAGGTGAATATGAACTCAGGTTTTGCTATGGGACAAGCTTAGATGACAACATACCTTCAGTGCTGGTTATCTGTCAACACGAAAGCTTTCCCAAAGCAAGGTTTATCTGTGAATATTCAATATTGCAGAACATTTCTAGGGTGTATCTGCAGGAGGAATATAAATGTCTCCCAGAACAAATAGAAGTGACAAATTTGATTAAAAAAACCCCAAAAAACCAAACCCCAACTGTTTTCAAGTAAAGTGTAGAAGTTAATTTGTTGGGAGTCTGAAAAAACTTAACCACTTTCTTGCTGTTGCAAGATGACAGGGGAACCAGATGCATCAGGGCCTCTTCAGGTATCTGGAAGAGAAGATGCTGGAAGATAGGTTCAAATATATAGGAAAAAGAAAACTACCCCGAAGATCTGCAAGGATGGATTTTGGCTGGATCATACTTCTACAAGCACTGGAGATGGAATCGAGCAAATCCTTTTTCTTTCAGTTGTTGGGGAACAGCCCCATGAAAAGGCTGTGATCTACAGCTAGTGAGATTAGCAGGAGCTTCGGTCAGGTCCTTGAAAGCCTCACTTTGTGCCTAATGTTACTGCAAAGAATAACACAGACATCTGTGCCCGTGGTCCTCTGAGGATAAGCGTTATCCATGGACCTGAAGTGGTTGCACTTCAGTGGAAGTTTTGGTAAGTACAAGCATATGTTTTTAGAGTGGCATAGGGTAAAAATCATGCAAGTGTCAAATATTTTAATTATTCTGGTTTTCCATAGGGTACTGTTACTATCTAGTCTCTAGCTCAAAAACTTTAGACTCAACTTGCAATTAGAAAATCAGATAATCTTTGCATGGCACTTCTTAGCTGGGAAGGCCATCGTGCTACAGGACTTGCATATTCAATCACTAGTGTAAAAAGTCTGTCAGCTTGGTGGCCATTAGATAAAAAAGGGAATTGGATATCTATCTATTCAGACCACTGTGAAGCTATCAAATGTTCTGAAGACTACTGTACCAAACTGCCTGATCCAGCATTTGGTGTAATCAGCAGAAAAACTGTTATTGGATTCTGTTGGGCATAGTCCATAATTCATTTTTCTTAATTTCTGCTTTTCTCCTTTTTCCCATTTCAACTGTGTCCCAGAGGGATAACCGCTGAAAAGCCACAAAAAAATTGCTCTTCTGTTCTTTTAAGTACTTGTGAGACAGGAATCTTCAGTAATTTGATGATTGCTTCCCTGTAGTCCCAAACCACTCATCAAAAACGGACCTTTACTAGCTTTCTCAGAGCCAAAAGTTTTGAATAGGTTGGATAAACTTCAGCTATTCATCATATTCACAGGACTAAGTAAAAATCCCAAGGTCCTGTGATAAGCAGTTCCTATACAGTCCTGTGCTAGAGTGATGTGGCTACATGTACTTTATGATTAACAGCTGTCGTAGCAGCAAATCATATGTAGATACTCTTCAAGAGCACACTACTTGGTTTTCAGCATTATGATCTTTTCTCTGGCTTTGCCATTTTTTCAGCATCTGAGGAATACTTAAAGGAATTTTATGTCCATGATAATCAAAGGTTGCCATCTTTGAATTCTTCTGTCTTTCCTGGCTTGTGTGTTGTTCCCGAGAACTCTCGTAATGTTAAGAGACAGCAATGGCATGAAAAATACTCATCCTTCTCTGATCATAGTAACATTCAGGATAACTGTGACTTTCAGATCCACAGATCTGTCTTCCCACCACCTGGTGTTTTTAATTGTATTTTATTTTCTTCGCGGGTTTTTTCTTTTTCTTTTTTTTTTTTTTTTTTTTTTTTTTCCATAGAGAGTCTTTAACTGGTGCATTTATATGGCTATGTGGGTATCAGCAAGGTTTGTGGACTGGTAAGAGTGAATCTGCATAATGAAACACCTAGTACTAAGGACCTAATGTCCCTACAATTCACATTTCAGGGTTATTCTACTCTGAACTAGCTCTACTCTGCTCTTGAAGAGCCCTTTGTGGTGCAGTGCCATGAGGTATGCTCCTAACGACCACTTTCCTTTTTAGTTTCATCTGACAGGAATCTGGCTTATGGTCTCCAGGACAGATTCGTGATGGGAACCAAAGCACAGTAAGTGGGGATAATGAGAGATTTCCTTCAAAAATGTGTTCTTGATCCAAACTAAAGCCCTGGTGTGGATACATCCTGAGTGATCCACTGAAAAGATTTGGAAGGGATGAAAGAGGTGTCAGCCGGTAGACAGCTAATGCCCAGAATGGAGCACTCTCTCAAACAACTTGCATTGCTGGAGGGAAAAGATGTAAATTTTAAGCCCAATGATGCACTCTGAGAAGCCACAAGGCATCTATCTACGTATTCACAGCAGTGAAGTCCCTGGTGAGCCAAAGATGATCGTTTATTTCCTTCTCCATTGAAAATGCAGTTCACATTCATTTTCTTCCCTCCGACATTCTGCTAGCAAACTGTGGAAAATGCATGGTCACAAAAAGATGCTCTGCCAGGAGATGCATGTGTTACATTTTCAACTAGGTAGGCAAATGTCTTACAGTGTAGGGATCTAAGGCATGGTTGGACAATATGACTTAATAAGAATCCAGAGTTTCACAGAGGGAGACCATTCTGAAATAGTAGCTGACACACATAGCAGCTGCACTCTGCTTTTCAGTCATTTTTTTTCCACCATTTTAATGAATGTTTTATGTTATCTTTTCTTGCTGCCCGATTGTCCCAGCTCCTGTTACTGAACACAAGGGCCGCCTTTCACAACCTGTATCACTCCAGACTGACATAATATACTCATAATTCTGGAAATTCCAAGGCACATATACACTTCACGGTAACTCCCAGGCAACTAAGCCCCCTTGGAGTTAGTAATTTTACTGTATTTCATTCCACAAAGGAAACCCTACCCCCAAAGGAAACAGTAAGCTTTGGCCACCCCTATAGCTGATAACAATCCAAGACTTTCATCACATTTTTTTGACCCATTCTTGGCTTTCAGGAATAACAACAGCTGCTGAAAGCAATACAATTTTTAGTTGTGCTTCTTTACCTTCCCCCTAGCAAGCATCCTTATGAGAGGCTGAGAGATTAAATAGCCTTGAGGTAAATCAATCTCCAACAGCTGTTGCCTCCAGCATTCTTGACTGTCAGTGACTTCATTGAAGAC
This sequence comes from Athene noctua, assembly GCF_965140245.1. Lineage (NCBI taxonomy): Eukaryota > Metazoa > Chordata > Aves > Strigiformes > Strigidae > Athene > Athene noctua. The sequence continues at coordinate 12,214,559 of NC_134038.1, read as the reverse complement.
ATATGAGTGATCTTTCAACATGTTCACAAGTGGAGAAACGTGTCAACTGGGAAATCTCCCTCCCCCCAACCTCATCTTCACAAATGTACATGGATGGTTGAATAGTTTCTCAGAAATCCCAGTGGTTCCATGGCATTTCTTTCTTTATTTCCCTGGTTTTGTTTGTTAATCTTTTCTTTAATGCAAAGATAGCTCCAAAAAGGATGAGCATGAGTTATGTTTTGTCAGCCTGAATTTCCCATTTGAGGGCCATTTGTTTGGATATGTAAATCAGTTTTCATAATGCAAGAGGCTGGGGAAGAACTGACTTGATGAGGACTGAAGTCAGGAATGTGGACTGAAAACTAAATACAAAACTGGAGACCACCACAGGCAGTCCCTGTTTCTCATTAGTGTAGGTAGCCTTTATTTTGATGGTTGCTCTGTAACACCACCATTCCTGAGCACTTAAGACACAGCTGGCACATGCCCTTTCTTTCCCTAAACATAACCTTCCCAGCACGGCTAGCTGGCACCATGTCTACTCAACATCATGTTCAAGACCAAGGTCCATGGCTGTGGGAATAAATACCTCCAGCCCATGTTGCAACCCAGCTTCCCTCATGCTGAGGCAGCGCTGGCACAGCTGCTCCCACCCTGGCAGTGAGGACAGGAGGGTTCCTGGAGGCGATGCACCAAGTGGATGGAATGAGGCTGCCTCTTATCAAGGATGGAAGGTTTGCATACATTTGACTCCCTAATCCACTCTGAAATAGTGATGTCTGGGGAATTTATGCAATTTTATTTTGCTCCTCTAATCACTCTAGTACCCACGCTAGCAGCTGCATACTTTGTGTGTACCTGAAGATGCCACTGATTCCATTTATACCTTAATTAAACTTAATCTTAAATTTATTCCCATTTTTCATACTTAGGAGGCTGTTAAACAAAATTACTCATTTGATAGCAGAAACTTGCCTCTGCTTTCTAACTAAATATATCTAGGCAGAATTTGTATGCATTATGTTGTTATGATAAACATTGTCTTGTGGCTTAAGTTGCTTTTGTCCATCCTTGATTTTTGGTGCTGGCTTTTGCGTATCGTTGATTTTTGGTGCATCAAAGATCACTCTTGTTTTTCTTGTCACTTTGTGACACCCCACTTTTAATAGAGCTGCTATAGTAAGTTGAATCTGCAGTGTGGGACTGAATAGGACTTTTCATGGGGAGTGAATCTCTGGCCCAAGAAAGTGCTTTTTTGAACTTGAACTGTAACTGCAAACTTCAATTTAAATTGACAGTCTGAGAATTCATTCCTATTTTAAACTTGCTGGTTTCCTCTACATGGGAAATAGTGAAAACAGTCTTAGAGCAGCATAAACTGGACTGTTTCACTTCCTGAAGGTTTTGAATTGACAGAAAGATTCTTACTTTGTTATAGTTTTGCTTCTTCCTTTCTTCTGTTAAGTCACCTTGTTTGAAATGATCACTTAGACACTTGCTTTTACTAAAGTGCAATATTGGATGCATATTCCCTTCTGAATTCAAGAGAAAATAAAGGATCTTTGTCTATGTTTCACTTAACCAGCTACATAACTTACCATTGATATTCTATGCCTGAAATCCTGGTCTCACATCCATTGGTGGTGAAATACTGATTAGCTTCAATAGAGTGAGTTATTTCATACTGCAGGTTTAACAGATGTGAGCACTGCAAGGTAATTATATGTCTCATAAAAATGACCAGTCCCTTTCACTAGAATCATAACTCAATTAAGGATTTGGAGGATGATTATCTCTTCTAAAGCACTTTTTCTCTCTATGCTTTCAAGTAGCTTGAAAAGCAGACTGGAACATCTTTTCTTCCATTTTGGAGTCAGGGAACTGCCATGGCCAGTTTTGGGGAGACTCCATAATGCTTGAGCAAACTGAATTTCCAGTTTTTGTCACCTTGGAAATGTTTGTTGTGATTCTGATGGAATTACTAGGTTACCATATCACACAGAAACCTGGTGCAGGTTTTGGCTGCTGTATAAGGTGTGCTGAACCAGAGTGGACCTGTGCCCTCCTGGCTGAGGATTTACCAGTCTCTCATGCTTGTCATGCTGCACAAGAGTGAGACTTGCATGCTGGACAGGAGTCAGAATTGTGAGCTGGGGAATTTATCTTGAAATCATCTTTATTTTCCACTACCAGTATGATGCTGAGGTGAAAAAATGACAAGCTTTTCAATGAGAAAGACCTGCACTGTACTGACTGTCCTTTATTAGAACATTTGAGGTATTCTGAAGCATTAATAAGGAAGGGTCAGCTGTGCTAATTTATACTTCCAGTTCACAAAACTGTCCAAGCATATTCTATACAGTGCTTCAAAAGTACCCTGAAGGCTGGATATGAATTGCTTAGGAAAAATGTTGACCTCCTAACTGGAGAAAAAAAAAAAAAAAAAAAGAAAAAGAAGGAAAGTGTAAACATTTATGAATAGGTATCTTATGCCATGGGGCAGAAGAATTATATTGACTAAATGATGGAACAGAAGGAAAGGACAATTTTGTGCATTGATCTAATATGACTGCAGTGAAATTCTGCAACAAAGAGTATTTATTATGTATAGGACTCTACTTGATTCCCCTGAGGCCAAACCACTGTCATCCTTGACCATAGGGTACCTATTGCATGGTATCACAATTACTGGGTGAAGTGGAGAGTTGCCTGTCCTGTGGTCATGCTGCTGATCAGTGGATGTTGGCGTTATTTATAAGAAGCACAAAGAACTGCTCATTATGTTCCCACTTCACAAAGACCTCCAAAGGGACTTACAGCTTGCAGGTTTTACTCTCTTCATTTTGTTAAGCTAAGGGCTTGAAAATTTTGTCCTTGGGATATACATTTACTTTCCATTATTATGGTGGGAACAGGAACAGACATTTACAAACTTCTGAAAATATGTGCAAGGACTTCTCACACTGGAGATTTTAATTTTCATATTTGACACCAATTAAAAAGCAAAGGTGAATTCTTTGTGGAAAAGAGTTATTTTACCTCCATGGTTCAAATGAACTGTCCGCAGTATATCAGCAAACAGTGCTCTTCCCAAGTACTTTCATGAATGTCAAGGTGACAATGTCTTTCACCCAATTAATCCCACAACTCCCATTTGACTGTGCTCCCACTCAAAAGATCTTAGGCCAGCAGGCCAGATTTCTTCTAGTAATTAGCCTTTAACCCTTCCAGTCTTTGCTTTTTCAATTGCCACTGACTCTGTGTCAGACAGGAGTTTTATGCTTCTCTTAAAGCCTATTTCACAATGGCTCTGGCTTGACCTTTGGAGTATGTGCATTTATAAGGAAAATGTTTGAGAGAGACATTTTAACTTCTGTTTAAGAAAGTAAGTGGAGGGACTCCCCTAGAAAGGTAACCTAGTGATTGCCTGTATCTCCAGAAGCAATTTTGTCCTCCTGACTACTTTTTATTTTGTTCTTTCTTTATGAAGTATAGGAAACTATAAATCTGGTAACATTTTTTATAATCAGTCTGTATATACTAGAAGCAAATAACATTTTGCAAGTTCAGAGATAGCATAATGCTGTTCTCTAAGTTCAACACCAACTAGTCGCTACTGTGTCCACATCGTAAATTAACTTGTGTATATGGAGAATGTTGTTCTATACTGAGCAGAATCAGAAAAATTCAGCTATGTATCCTTCACACTGCATCAATAATGGTTTCCTGCATTATCAATGGACAGTAGCAGAAGTGGACCTGTGGAGATGCATTGCCTTTCCAAATGCTGTGGTCAGCAGCATAATGAAGTCCCAGATGACCATCAGTTTCAATAGTGGATAAAGTATTCACTCAGAAACCCCAGTGGCAATTAGGTCAGCTGGATCTAGAAGCAGCCTTTCAGGAAGAGAATTAGTCTGGCGTTTCAACCCTAAAGAAAGCCAGTTTAAAGTTATTCCAGAATCATAAGTTATCTTTTAGATTTTTATTTCATTTGTCAGGGTCTTCTTCAGCTATAGATGCAGTTCTGAAGGTTGATGGCTTGAAGCTGCTGAATACAGAGGTGGATCCAGATTCCCAGAAGGATGGGAACTGCAAACTTCATTATGCCTGAATGCAGCCTCCACAAAAATTCTCACAGGTGATAGGGGACTCTTGTAGGAAGGATTCTGGACCTCTTGGTCTGCTGTCAGATGCCTTCTCCACAAGGACTGATTGGATACCTAAAGGCAACTGTGCCAAGCACAGAGGAACAGGAGCCAGGCACACACTGACTGTACACTTGCATGTGTCCTAATGTCTTCATGTACACTCCTATAGATTGCTTCAGAGCTGGTCCTGAAATCACTACAGCAAGGAACCAGTGTGGCTTAAGGTCACTGATAAATTACAGTGAGGATGTAGTTCCTGCTTAAATGAAGCTATAGAAGCCTCCACTGTGCAGAGATGGATAGGTCATCCAGTCTTAAAGATCGTAGCCAGGTACACTTCTGTCCTTGAAGTACTTCCCTAGAGCAAGGAGGATAATTTGGGATGAATAAGTAAGAAGGACCAATGAGCATGATGCTAAATACTAGCTGAGCCTTCTCAGATAGAAGGTACCCAGGAACCCCAATTTATAGGGTCATAGGATCATAGGAAAATTCAAGTTGGATGAGGTCCCTGTAGGTCATCTAGACTAAATCTCCTGCTTAAAACAGGGTCAACTACAAAGTCAAGTTGAGTCGCTCTGGGCTTTATCACTCCTGTTCTTGAAAACCTCCAGAAGGAGGCTGCACAACCTTGCTGAGCAACCTGCTCCTCTCCTTTACAGTTCTTATCATGAAAGAGGTTTTTTTTTTATACCTTGTCTGAACTCTAATTTCAACTTATCCCTGTGGTCTCTCGTGCTTCCACCATGAACCACTGTGAAGAGTCTAGCTCTGTCTTATCAATGACCTTTCTGTAAGCACTGGAAAGCTGCTATTAGATCCTCCCGATGACTTTTTTTCCCCAGGCTGAGCAATCCTCTTCTCACAGGTCAAGCACTCAAGCTTGTGACGATCTTCATTTGTCCAAAAGCTCCTGGGTTCTGCTCAAGGTGGTGTCCTGGCTGCAGAACTACTCCATGCAAAGTCATCTATTTTCCTCAGTCCAGCAGAACTGTATTAGTAGCTGTAGATGACTGTATAGAGGGTATTTTTCCCCAAATAATCCATAACCACAAGTAGGTATCGATTGCATTCTGACATGACAGAGATTTTGATCCTGAAAAATCATAGTTGATCTCCAAATAGGAGACATAAGTAAAGAAAAAGTCATGTGCAAAGCAGCTGTTGCAACTGTGCATTTGTCCATGAAGTCTTTAGGTTGCAGTCAACCATTAGCCATTAGTGATTAAGCAAATTGGTTGGAACTTAGTTGTTTCGTTCTGAATGACAGGTATGTTTACCGTAACAATATAATAACAATAATAAAAAATAAAACCAGTTCTTGCTAACTACTATTATCACTCACAGAAAGATTCAGAATGATCTTCACAGTCCTGGAAATTAATTCACTCCCTGAAGCATTTGATATGAAGCTGGGTAAAATCTATACTGTGTTTTGGGAAGGAACTGCTGAAATTAAACTACTGAAAAATGGTGGTAAGCAAGCAGTAAATTAAGCCCTATAACTGCAGATAAGTCTTTATCTTTAACATAACTCTTTTTGATAATTTCAAAGACCACTCATTTTCTCATCTAGTGTGCTTGCTTTTAATGACTCACATTTCAAAGTAACAATAAAATCATATATTCCAGTGGTTTTAATTATTTTTTCTTTTAAGTCCAGTGAAAAATGTGCATAAGTAACATTTAATTTGCTTAGAAGTAAGTTTGTTGTCCTTAAGTTTCACTTGTCATCATTAATACCATTTCAGACTTTTTCAGAGTATCATTAGACACATTTTTTTCCCGAATAGTTCTGAGTTTGGTGTTGCGTATCTGATAAAATGCATGAAATGTACTTAACCTGGATAAATCGATTTTTGCACAACTTAATTGTCAAAATTATTCAATTTTCAATTGCATATTCCTGAATATTTAGAGTGAAGATGAAGCTATCATATTATCAGAAAACTCACTTTTTTTTTTTTTTTTTCTCTGAGTGCTGTCTTTCTACTCCTACTGTGGGGTGGGCAATGGAAGGAGAATAATGAGGCAGTGTCTCAAATTGCAAATCTCTCCTGTAAATAAGTTTCTCCTCTATTCTTTGTTTCACCAGTAATGGAATTTAGTGGAGTTATTTATGAGGTGCCTAGTTCACCTCAATATAGCCACAGACATTATTTAGACAGTAGCATAATTGTGAATAGCATTTGCAGAGAAGTAAAGGTTGCTGTCTCTAGCAAACAAATTCTCACCTAAATCAAGATGTGAAAAGGGAAGTTATCAGCCTTCAGCTGTTCCATAAGTGACTATAAAAGTGAAGCTGTATGTACTGACACTTTCACAACTCCTGCCTCTGGTTTTAAAGGAAAAAGTGGGAGAAGGAATGCATTTTGGAGAAGGAACAATGCATGCCAAATTGAAGTAACTGGGGATTGCAGGTTCTAAGACACAGGTATGGCGTGGTGAGGCAAAGGCAGTTTAGCATGTTGACAACTGGTAGACTGTGTGATTGCAGCATAGGTAAGCCTGAACTGATGAGCCCTGCTGCTAACTCCGGGCAAGCCAGCTTTCCTTGCTTCTGAGCTGGGTGCTAGAACCTGATGGTAAACCTCAGTTTACCCCAGCTCCACTGCTGTGGCTAAGCAAGCTGGTCTGTTTGCCCAGGGCCCCTTGTGAGCAGCAGTTCAGAAAGCACTGTATGCCAATCCGTTTAACTGGCACACCCTTCCAAAGACTATTCAGATCAACATCATGACTTCCAGGAAGTTTATTTTCTTTCCTGAGTAATTGTTAATCCCTACAATGGAATAACGGTCCTTTATAGTTATTAGCTTATGAATCAATACAATCAGGATTTCAAGGCCAAAACCCTTCCTGATTCACAAACAACACAATCTCGTTAAAGCCAATGAATTTCCATGAGGAGCCTATCAGGAGCAGTTTTGGCCTTGAGTTCTCATATTAAGTAGAAAGCAGTGCCTAGAGCAATGCCTCTTGGCAGAGTCCAGCATTCCATCAAAGAGACAGACAATTAGCAAATGATTAGTATTCACAAACCACCAGAAGAAACCAAAAATTCTTTTCTAATAGGATACAATGACCTTACTGGGGTAGATTTCTGCTGGACTGACAGTTCCAGCAGTCAGACTGATTGTGCTGGGGGCCATCTCCAGTTGACTTGTCAGAGATAAATCCTTCAGAGGAGGGTGACTGTGCTTTTACTTATGGCAGCAAGAGGCATGCAAGGGCTAGGTGCCCTGACAGTGGCCATGGGAAGTTGCCCAGGACATAAATACTCTTCCATCGTGTGGCCTACAGGGTGGGTTCTTCTGTTGAAGCATCTTCTTTTGTGACGGGATAGTTCTGTTTATCCGCTAATTAAAAGGTTCCTTATATAATATAAAGTGCAGACTAGACTCTAGAGGGAATTTAGGCACTGCAGTATTTGGTAAAGTGATTAGTGCATATGTCTAGGTAGTAACTTCTGAACTACAGAGCTTGCTCAATGGGATGGTCTACGCTTTTTACATTGAATACCCCACTGACAAAAAAAGCATGAATAAACCCTAAAAGAAAATACTGGAACTGAGGATGCCTCTGCCAAGTGAGTGATCTCACAAGGTCATGAAGCCAGGCTTATTTCTGCTTCCTTCACCTCACCCAAGAGTCTTGAAATCTCTTCCGTGCAGTGGGCCAGCTTCAACAGGAAGCATGAATAATATGTCAGCTCCAAAATAACTTCTACAGGGATCTGTTGTCCTCAGAAAAACTAAGCCATAAAAACTACGGTGAGAATAATTTGGGACTTAATCCTGAAGCAGAGGCCAAGCTGCACATCTCCAACACAGCCAAGGTCCTCTGGACTCCATTGGCTCCATCAACATGAGTCCATGAATAAAAGCCAAGTCATGTACCCAGGCACTGGGACTTGAATCTCCACACGGTGATATTAGGTGCAGCTACTCCAAACTGTCCTAAGTTTAGATGCAGCTACTCTGTTCTGGAGCTTGTGAGAGTTGGCACGAGGCACCTTATGTGCCAGTTGGCCTAAACAATACAGAGACCCTGGAATCTAATTTTGATGCTGAAGATGGACAGGATGACCAAACCACCAAAGCCTTTATATTGGCTGTTAAAAGAACATAATGGGTCAGCTGAGACCAGAGAGCTAAATTTTAGGTGGATAAAGTCAGATGAGATAAGCTCCCATTGATTACTGTGGAGGCTGATTTGGTATCAGGAGATGATTGGTGGGCAGTGGGCCACAGTGCTGTCAGCTTTGTGTTTAATCACAGATTAAAACTCTGGCAAGAGCCGATAGCCTGCCATGGAGCACTCTAATTTACTCTAAAGGAGTTCCCCAGGGGCACACTCCTTGCACAGTGTTCGTTAGCAGAAGCACTTGGCCACACAGGTGTGAAACAACAGTGCAGTAATGTTTAGCAATGCACAAATAGGCGCTGGAGCTGGGCAGCCAGGAGGAAGATGTGCAGGATATAAAAAGCTAATGGAGAGAACTGAATAGCATTATGCAAGTAGGGGCTGACACAAACACATACCAGTGAAAGTCAGAACATTTAGACATGGCTCCTCTCTGAAATCACTTGAGCTTCCCCAGGAAATTAAAAGCAAAGAAGCTACTCTGTTTGGTAGCCCAATTGCTTTGAAAGGGCATCATGGCTGAATGCCATTTCTTTAAAGTCCCATGGATAAAAAAGAAGACAGAAGCACTTTGAGGATGCTGCAAGCACATGCCCAGAGACTGTTAACTTGAAGAGAGCAGCCTTGGCTTGCTGGTGTGTCACTTCCCTCCCCAGGTTTGTGGCTGAAAGACAAGCCAGCGGAAAGCAACAGCATGGAAGAGAGCAGAAAATATTAAATAAAATATTACTTCCTCACCTGGAAGTCTGCATCTAACAGTAGTGAGGCATCACAAAAGATGGAGATGGTGAGAGGCAGAGGTATGTTTTGGAAATTGTCAAAGGCATGGAAAACAATCCACACAGGGGAATGGAGGGACAGATTCACAAATCCAGCATCCTTCTATAGACTTTGAAGGAGCACGTACTGACCCTTGGAGAAAGGAGGATGTCTGAATAACATATATGCAAAAAGTATATGGAATAAAATGAAAATGGGTGCTCCTTCTTACCACTATTACTAGTCAACAGTGTACAGACTTTCAGTGGGATGGAATGACTGAATTTGCAGCTGAGAAAAGAACATTTTCCTAAGTTAAACTGAATGCTACAGGAAGAGTGTCAGCATCATGTTACATCACTGACCCTTCCAAAATTGAAATAAATGCATACATAAATAGACTTCTTTTTTTTTTTTTTTTTTTTTACTCCTGTGTGCTTTTAATCCTTCATACTCAGGTATTTGCATTAGCTAGAGTTTCTAACATCCATGTTCAAAAATACCTGCCTAAAAATAATTTGATAGGAGCTAATTGTCAGTTCTGCTAGAGAAGACAAGAGTTGTCATTGAGACAACACTGAGCATGTTCTGGGTTAAGGAGGAATTTCTTTAGGGGACAGAATTGGCTACATGTGCAGCCATATTTCCTAACACCTATAGCACTGCTTGTCATCACTGTGCTCTGTTAGTAGCTCGCTACTAGCTCACTACCTGTTACTCAGTGCTCCCTAACCAGCACAGCCTTGCTGCTTTGCTAACTGTCTGGGGCATGTGGAGTCATCCCAAGTCACACACCAGCTGTCTGAGCCTCAGGGTATTCAAGTATTAAGCAGAGAATGGGATGCACTTGAAGTTTACCGATAAGAAGCACTATATAAATGCAAAGTATTAGCAAAAAGATGAAGACTGTCGAAACACTGACTGGTGCCAGGCCTAGATCAGCTGTTATTGGGCTGTGCAAGTACTTTCCCTCTGCGTGTTTCCAGAAGCAAGGGGAACATAACAGACTTGAGGATAAGCTTCCCTTTGCTACTTACTGACCTTACCAAGCAATTCAAAGGGATCCTGAAACATCTATTCTATTCTTTATACAAAGTATTCATATCCTTCCTAATTACTGATCTATTCCCGCAAGCATCTTAACTTCCTTTTCTTAATAACCTTCTAGATCATTTCTTATTGCAGCAAACACACTGAAACAATGACTGCTGTCACTTTGTGCTATATGCCGTATAAAAATAGAATAGGAGACAAACCTTTCTTGGAAGAGATCAAGATGTAAGGAGGTTAAAATAAATTGTGGAAGGAGAAACACAGGGGATGAGGATGAATTGACTTGCCTAATTACAAAATCAGCCGGTGACAGAGAAAGGAAAAGGATGTGCAGATTCCTACCCTTGGGCATCAAGTATAGTTTATCATTTAACTTGCTTTGTTTCTGTTACTCATAGAGATGAACGTATTTTCCCTTCTTTCCCCAGAACAAGTGCAGTTACCCAATGTGCCAACAATTCCAATTTCTGCCTGAGAGGAAAAGACTGCCTCTTCCTTCTTCCCCCTCAGGTTGTGTTGTGCAGCTGTGAAACCAGATCTTTAATCATAGTGACAAGCAGAGAGGCTCTATGCAAATGTAAGCAAATAGCATTTGACATTTATATGAAGATGATAAAGACAAACATTGGGGGCTGTTTTCAGGGTGGAGAATGTTTACACTGTTAGTACAAGAGAAGATGGAGATTTAACCAAGCAATACTCCCAAGTCTGAGCTGACACGAGTTCAAATATGGAGTGACCTTGCTGGCTAAGTGGATGCTCCACAGGGTGTTAAATATATTAAAACTGAAGAGTAGCATCTGGCTTGAAATCACTCTTTGCAGGATACACCTGCCTTTGTCCTCCTTCTTTCACCATCTTTTCTAACAGATCTTTTGCATCATGTTAAGCCTCATATTGGTATTTTTGTTTGTCAGTTCCCCCCATGTGAATTTAAAGAGAGATGGAAAGGAGTTATGAATAGCTACCACTTGGAAACTTCAGGACGTCTGTGGCTTGATCTAAATTCTGTCAAAGCATATTTCTGTTGACTTCAGCAGGGACTACCTTATCCTATTTATACAGCATTTAACACAGTTGTTGACAAATCTGAGGAAATATGTGAGCACTCCTGTCATACAATAACAACAATAAAATAATAATAGCCTCTCTGAAATAAATATATTTAACTGTCTTAGCTACATGAGTATGGGCTGCCCAGCTGGTCTTTTTCTGTGGATGCTGCTGGTTGCTCATTTCTATTTCTAACCTGCTTTTGAGGCAGAGAAGCTGAACACTGTAAAAAGTCTTTTTGATGCATCATGATTAAATGCCCCTCTACCACCAGGTTAAACCCCTTTCTGCTTCAATCTTTCTTCAGAGATAGTTGCAATATATACCCCTGCATTTGTCATACTGTCCTCCAACTGGTGAACAGTGGAGGACGCATGAGGACAAGGCTTACACCTAGATGTTCTTAGTTTTGTGAAGCCTGCAGGGCACATGTGGGTCTTGTAGGTACAAAAGTAAGTCTAAGATAAATCAGTTCAGTGACTTTATTACAGTTTGTAGTGATTGAGTGGAATTTGCCTAGATTGTTTTATTTCTGTTTACCACAGATGAGAGAAGAGTTCAGTCATGAATCCTGTGTCATCTTTATATCTAGAGATTTGCCTGTTCTTCTCCAGCTTACTTTATTAAACTGTCTTTCTTAGCAGTTTATGTATAATTTCCTGCAGAGATGGATGCATTACCTGGGAAATAATAGGATGCTATCAGTTACTGGATGTTTAGATCCTAGTTGTGTTGCAGGGTGCCTTATCGGAAAGCATTTGCTTTTTCTCAGGGGATTGGTAGAACAACCAAGTGGCTGGAAAAGTTTTGTCCCTTTTTGGCAAAGCCAATGAAACAAGCTATGGCTGGATATTCATCTGAGAATATTATTGTCCTCCATGTTTTATGTAAAGAAGTGAGATTTATCATCATAGAGCCACAAGGCATGAACTATATTAGCTGATCTTTAGGAATTATTTGTGCTGTTTCTAACCATTTATCATGCAGGTTTCCCTTCCCATTGGTCTTTTATACCTTCTTTCTGAATCCCCTGCACAATTTAGGATGAAAAATAACTGATGTAGAAAGTATCATGGTGTAACATACATAACTAATCTTACTTATTTTTTTAAAAGTCCATATATTCCCATAAGGTGAACTTTTAAAAAGCTTTATCACTCATTGCCTGGGACACTTGTCCTGGGACACAACCAATGGGTGAGCATTCCTCTTGCATTTAATTTTCTCATCTCCTCTTTATTGCTCTGGTGCCCACTGATCCATACATGCAGCTATGTTCCTTAACACACACCATGTATTGTGCACCTATGGGAATGTGCCACCAGATATAAGCAAGAGATAGGCCTGGTGTTTATTGGAGAAGCCAGAAAGGAAGTAAGACAAATGTAACTCCAAACTTCCCTGCCCAGCCTTTCTCTCACTCACCTGTGAAAATGTTACAAAATATAGGTCCTCCACTTTCACTCTTTGACTTTAACACCTAAGCAGAATTGTAATATGTATTTCAAGCAGCAATGGTTTATCATCCAAGGAGCTGCTGTTCAGTTGGTACCAAAGTCCTGGTCACCATGGTGTGTAAGCTAGCTTGTAAAATCCATTCTGACCATGCAGATGAGATCCTTTGTTATATGCATGGAGTTAGTAGCTAAGAAAATGGATCTATAATAATATAATGAATATCCTATGTGACTCAGCACATGTTATGGAATCTGGTTTTCTGAGGTGTGTTGAAAGTATTCTGTTGACTGTGTTGATTGCACAGGAGAGAGACAGCGTACTAAGCTAGAAGGCAACTCAGCGGTTTAGATAAACATCAACCTAATACACACTTGAGGGCAATAATAGGACAATGACTTATGGTCCAAAGTTAACGCCGAGGTTGTGAGTTAATAGATTGAAGGACTATAAAGAGATAAAAGCAACTGAAGGCATAAAGGCAGGCATTCACTCCAAGGTAGCACTTATCTTTTCTTATAGAAATCCACTTCCAGAAAGCAATTCAGCTGACTGTGGATAAGGCAGGTAAAATGAATCACCCTGTAGATATTCCTCACTTTCTCTTTAAAATAGTGGGTGCCTTGACAATTAGGTTTAATTAGGCAACCATCTTTAAGGTATTAGTTCTCATGAAGAATGATCAAAAAATACTGAATGATATTTGAAGAATATTCAGTATGAAGAAAGGGCAGTGACCTATTCAACACATGTAAATTAAAGAAAAACAACAATTGCAACTAAAGGTAGTCCAGTAAACACACCTTTTTGCTGTGGCTGTGAGACTAAAGGACATTCTTTCAAGGTTGCCGCTTAGAGACGTTTTTTTTTACATCATTGACCCAGAAGAGTTTTGCAATGTCTCTAAAGTAGCTGTTAGAATCTATTACAGTAGATAACTCAGGGAAACTTTAGTTCACAAATCAATGTCCCAATAAAATCAAACTCCTTTCCTAGTCATCATAGTTTATTGTATCAAGGCCCTATTTAATGTAGTTTTAGTTGGTGTGTCATTGATCCAATTGATTGTAATGACTTCTCTTGAGTTTTTAATGTATGCTAGATCTTTGTGGAGGAGAGGCATTCAGACTGAGCACTGGAATATACAGTAAAGAGTAATTCTAGTTAGCCAGGGAAGTGATTTATTTGGTGGTTTTTACATCTGATTACAGTGACTGTGAGATCCTTTATGATATCACATGCATGGATTAAAACTAATTATACCTTCAGTGAAGGTAGAAGCAATATCAGTTGTTGAACTAATATAAATAAGGTCAGAAGAAAGCATTGAGTCTTATGGGCAAAAAGTTTCTATTAACCATGACTTTTCACAGGAATCCATACACCAGATACAGACCCTAATTGTTCTGCCCTGCTCTGATGGACCAAAGCAGCTGCAAAAGAAGCGTATCTGGTTCCCTAAAGCAGGGAGAAGACTTGCAGTAGCGTTCACTTTAACTTGCCTTGTCATCTAACTTCTGTCAGAAACAAGGCTGGAGCTAGGAGCTGGAAAAGTCACTACAGCTGTTTAGCCCTTGTATCAGTCAAGTTCATCTTGGATGTGGGTTGTGGTTGGAGTGGCAGGAGAATGTAGTAAGCTGGTCATAACAAACCTGTTCTTCACTGTATTATTTTAGACATTTTAACCATGTATTAGTCAGTGAAAGCAAAATCCTTGGGGCTTTGGGGTGCTCGGGATTTCGTTGACTTACTGTTATTGTGTATACCTGCAGAACTTCAGAAGCAGATGAAACCTCTAGGAAAGATCTCACAAACGCTTTTATTTCCATCAGTTGACAGCTGAAGAAAAATGCTAGATGCATATAGATACAAATAGTTTTTTGTATTAGTCCTAATAGCATCAATTATTTGAACTGTTATTTGAAGAGTTAAAAAGCTGGTTGTGTGGAAGTGGGTATAGCCTAGCTTGGACTTAGGTATGAGCCATAGACACTAGGAAACTCTCATGATATGACTCATCTCACTTGATTTAAGCCATCTGAAAGTTAAACATCTAGTTTGTTAGTTATCTAGACTCCCTGCAGACCTTCTGAGATAGGTAGCTACGGCTGGTGACAAGAAATTCTCTCTGGAGGCATCTATTTTCTCTGCACTGATGACAGAGAGAGATTAGGCATCTGGCTTTTAGCATTCATGCAAAAGTGAATGATAGACTTTAGTAACTCAAGCTAAAGAGATGCTCCCACAACCTGATAGAAGCATATTGCATTTAAAATAATTTGCTCCCTGTTCTGGGTTGGAAGAGGGTAGGATGAACACAAGAAATGTGTTTAAGCACAAGGCTATAAAAAATCTTCAGGCAAATTGCAGATAACTTTCAAGCATATGCAAGCCAGAATATTGGAAAATACTACATTTCTTAGGGCTTTGTTGCCCAGATAATGAAAAATTTTAAAAGTTTACTCATTTTTAGATTTTGAGTTTAGTAGTTCAATTGGCCAAATTCCCTGCAGCAATTTGAGAGGCCAGACCTAAGTTAGGCAGAATGCTTCAAAGATTGCTTACATTGCCTGTAAAACTTTAATTAATAACTTAGAAATTCTTTCTTCTCAATAGCAGCAGAAGGTTATAAAAGCAAAAGCTGTAGCAAAAGCTATATCCTCTAGGGATGGACCACTGCTGACGGGGGTAAATTTGTTTCAGACACCAAACAAACACGAAATTAAATCAACTGCATGTGTTAATTGCTTAGCTAGGTCCATCAATGTTCTGAGAACAGTGAGGGAAAGGATGGTGGGAAATAGATAACAGATTCTTCTTTCATGTAATTAATAATCTGGAGGGGTGGGAAATAGAAAAACATATGAAGAACATTTTCTTCATAGAAACTTCTTCGTGAAATCTTCCCAGCACTTACAAAAATAATTAAGGGGTGACACAGGACAGACAGCATCTACCTCTCATAGAACACTGAACAGATGGGTAAGAGAACTACAGAATAACTTGAACAATGGGCTTGTCCCTAAAATACATCAATCATTACTGGCTGACAACAGAAACTTGTACTCAGCAGACATCTTCATGCTCTAGAATGTTCCCTGTTTTGATTCTCATGCCTTTGTGATACCAGGTTACCAGGAACAATAGGGGTCAAATAGTACAGTTCTGAAATCCTGAAAGATATAAGACTTCATGACATGCTTTTCCTCGAGGGAAAAAAGAAGTAGAGAAAACCTAGGGAGGTTGATTTGGCTGTCTTTCTAAAGCCAACCCATCTGCCAGACTTGTGTTGTTGTTCAAATGATATTTCAGCAAGGATTATATTTATTGTAAATACATGAAGTGGATGAAGACAATGACTCTTGGACTAGATTGGATCAGGAAAAAAAGGTCATTCAGACAGCTCTGAAACAGTTCACACAAGACAGTTGTTAGCAATATTTTTTTGATTATACAGTTTTTATTTTTTTTTTTTTCTTCATTAAAGAAATCCAAGGGACAATATAGCCAGGAAGACAATAGACATAATGGACCCATACATGCAAGAATGTTATGAGAAAGTAAGACCACACAATTGTGGAAAGACACTTGTTAGACCTTTTCCTTTACAGGTTTTAAAGGGCCAAAGAAA
The DNA here is from genome assembly GCF_965140245.1 of Athene noctua. Taxonomy (NCBI): domain Eukaryota; kingdom Metazoa; phylum Chordata; class Aves; order Strigiformes; family Strigidae; genus Athene; species Athene noctua. The sequence continues at coordinate 12,198,332 of NC_134038.1, read as the reverse complement.
AACATTGAAGATTTACACTAGTGAAGGCCAGAGTTTCTCTAGTCCTTTAGTCCTGGTCATTGATGAACTTGACTTTCATGTTTATTCCATGGTTTTATCTGAACATTAAACTCAGAGAAGATAAAGTCTAAGATTTTCATGGTATTAAGCAAAATGTAAATATATCATCATGAAATTACAAACATTGGTAATTATGTGTTGGGAAAGAAGAAGAAGATGAGGACTCCACTTTCAAATTACTGTGTATAAACGTACATTGCAAAAAGGAAGTGTTAACTGCTTCTAAATACCAAGATGAGTTGGATGCTGTGATTTTGTGTTTAGCCTTAAAGGCAAGATCCCCTCACTACTGTATATAACATTTAATCAAGTACAAATGGGTCCATGCTATTCCTTCTCCCTAGCTCTCTGCCTCTTTGCTTTATGCCTTGGGGATACTTCCCCTCCTCTGCAAGAATATTAAAGTAAATATATATTCTCAGATTTCAGAGAGCAGTAATTACAGAATAGAGAGATCAAATTTCCACAGCTTGTAATTTTCATTACTTCATCCCTTGCTCAGTGATGTGAACAGACAAGCTCTGAAAAGCAGCTGAAGCCTAGTGTGGAGGGCTGATTTTACCATGAGAAGAGGAGGGGGGATTAAGTGGGATGGAAAGGGCTTCAAAATGGATTCAGATGCACAGAATAGGTGGGGAGAGACATAGCAGAGGGAGGTGATTTTTGACATAAAGTCAGGGAATTTTTTAATCACCAGGCCCACCGGCACCCCAGTTAAACTGGTTAAAGGAGAAAAAAATTGGTGGTGAAACAGCCTCGTCTCTTTGCCTTTTTGAGGTGGTGTAGGATGTCTTCTTCTCCTGTTCCCAGATGTCACAGTATTATTCCTCAGAGAGAAAACCAATAGAACTGGTATCAGCAGATTTTTAGATACATGCATTTGAAAATGAGCAGAAATTAAAAGACAATCATCACTTGTCTGTAAACTGCTGAAATCCCACAGCCTTCAATCTTCCTTTTGGACTCAGCCAGACTATAGGTTTCCACACGTTTCTGTGTGGTCGCCCCCAAGGATCAGATGGGATTAAATGGTGAGGAGACGTTTAAGCCTCTGGTTCCCTCATTCCCATCAACACTGTCTGTGAAAAGAAATCATCCCACCAGATCTCTGCTTGCTTCGAGGTGTTCCCCGCTTTCTCCCTGAAAGTCCTGCTCTGCCTAGAGTGGGAGGACAGTGCACATAGGAGAATTGCTGTAGGAGGATGAGCCTAATTTAGCCACTGTGGACATGGTCTTCTGTGGCCTCAATCTTCCCCACTCATTTAGGAGTCCTAAAGGACTGAAGTGTTGTGCTGCATTTAAACCCCCAGAGACATTGTGGAGCAGGGCAGTAGTTTTGAGGGTTCTTATCAAAAGAAGGACAAACCGTAATTCAACCTAGCTGAAAACTCTCATACAGATTTGTATTGCATTTTGAAGTGTCTGTCCTCAGTCCTAGACCTAAAAGCCCCTCATCATGAGGTACTGACAAGCAAAGACAAGTCCAGAACAAAAAGACCATCTCAGAACTGCAGTTCAATGAGTTTTTAACACAGAGAAACCCGATGTTTGGATAACTGAGTCCTTCAGAGGAGGTAGTCAAGGTTCCTTTCTGATGAAGGTTTTTAAAAGCTTAAAAGTAAGGTACAGTATCCTGCACTGTGGAGGATTTCTCCTCCACAGGGCTACATGACACCAATATGGAATTTGGAATAAGCACAGCCTGCCTCTGGCAAATTCCACTCTGTGAAACACCAGCGGGCCCCACAACACAACTGATGGTCCCAAATGCCCTTGTCCCATCTTCCCTTTTATTCCCCTCAATGGAGGCTTCCTTCCCTTCGTGTTACTTGGTGGGTTGTCTGGTCTAAGTGAGGCACACTCTTTTCCTGCCTGATCTACACGCATACCCAGATTAGCAGGATGGGATCTGCCAGGATATAATCTAGAGTTTGCAGTTATAATTTGTCATTCTCTCCAGGGTCAGTCCTGCTCTGAAAACTGTTCAGAGTTCACAGATAGGGTGTTCAGCTTCAATGTAGGCGTGTTCTGCAGCAGAGCAGAGCATCATGGCAAACACAGTGGGGTTTCCTGAGCTGGGGATACCCCAGGAGAGCATGGAGACACACCAGAAGCCAGCATCTCTCATGAAAGAGAGCAGCTGATGAGGCACAGGTGGGCCAGGAGTAATGGAAGCCACCCCATACTCCCACAATAGGCAGTTCTGGGAAGCGCCAGCCACCGGGACAGCCAGCCAGGGCATGGCATGGCTTTTGGCATGGGAGGGCGTGAAGGGAGGGAGCCTCTTCAAAGAAAGTACATTCCACTGGCTGAGCAGAGAGGCTTGAAGTCCACATAACCCAGCAACGGGGCACCGTTCTGTGACCGTCTGCACAGGCCAAGGTCCATCCGACCTGACCCTAGAGGCAGGATGGTGGGCAGGTGTCTGAGAGCAAAGGCTGCAGCTCCAGCTGAGGCGCCTGCACCATCCACCTCAGTGGTAGCCGATGCTTCCACCCAGATGGAGCTGCTGAAGGAAGAGGCTGCAGTGCAGACCTCAGGCTGCAGGATGTGACCAGACCTTTCTCCTGGGGCAGGGACAGGTGGCAGATCTGCCTTTAAAAGGTGTTCCCAGGTGGAAGGTGTCCTGCAGCAGGTGGCTGAACTGCTCGAGGCAGCGAGAAGGCTGCATAGCATCAGGGAGGCTGAGGAGGAGTTAGACAGCTGGTTCCAAGAGTAGTTTGCGGTGGTCCCAGAGCCCATGGCCAAACAGCCAAAAACTCTCCCACTGGCACACAGAAAGGCCAGCAATGAAGAAGAACAGAAGCTTACAAGAACAAGGACCAGCAAGAGGAAGACATGTCCCCTGAAGCCTGAAGTGTCCTTGCAGAACAACTTCACCACTCTGGAGACTGAAGAGGAAAGACCGTCATATCATGAGAGATGATGGAACAGAGTAAGGCAGCCTGCTCTGCTCCCTGTATAAAAACCAGTGCAACCAAGAAAAGGCAATGGATGATATTAGTAGGCAACTTTCTTCCAAGATATATAGAGGCACCCATCAGCTGACCTGATGCATGCTCCAGAGAGGTGTGCTGCTTGCTGGGGGCTATGTCACCAAGATGCTACCAAGCCTCATACAGTCTGCTGACTATTATCAGCTGCTGTTGTTTCACATGGGCACCAGCAATACAGCCAGGAGCAGTCTGAGTAGTATCAAGACGGGTTACAGAGCCCTGATAGTGGTGGTAAGGGACTCTGGAGCACAGGTAGTTATTTCACCAGTCCTCCTGGTCAAAGGAAAGGGGGTGAAAAGGACCAGTCAAATCTGGCAAATCAACAACTGATTATGGGACTGGAGTCACAGCCAGGGGTTTGGCTACTGAGACCATGGGACTCACTTTGAGAAACCTGGCCTACTAGGGGCTGATGGGGTCTATCTGTTAGAGGAGGGGAAGAGCATCTTCACTCATAGGCTCGCCAAGCTGGTGAAGAGGGCTTTAAACTAAAGTTGCAGGAGGAGGGGAACATCAGTCCATCCCACTTTTACCAGTTTGATGCCAGTGCTAGCAATAGATGCCCAGAACCTGGAGAGGGATCACAGGTCACTGGGAGAGCACATGAAGAGCAGCACAAAGGAACTCCAGACCGTAAGTCAGCTTCACCAGTAGTCCAACTTAAATGCCTCTGTTGAAACACAAGTAGCATGGGGAATAAACAAGAGGAGCTAGAGACGTGCACACCTGCAGACCTACAATCTTACTGGCATCATGGTGGGATGACGTGGTGGGATGACTCCTATGACTGGAGTGTTGGAATGGAAGGATACAGGGTCTTTAGGAAGGACAGGCAGGGGAGATGAGGAAGGGAGGTTGCCCTCTGTGTCAGTGACCAGCTGGAGTGCATGGATCTGCACCTGGGGTTGGATGAGGAGCTCACTGAGAGGTTATGGGTCAGGATTAAGGGGGGGCAGAAACAGGTGATGTTACAGTGGGGGTCTGCTACAGGCCACCCAACCAGGAAGACCGAGCAGAAGAGGGCCTCTATAGACAGATAGGAGCAGCCTCACATTCACAAGTCCTGGTCTTCATGAGGGACTTCAGCCACACCAATATCTGTTGGAGGGACAATACAACAGGGCATAAGCAATTCAGGAGGTTCCTGGAAGGCACTTATGAGAACTTCCTTCTCCAAGTGATAGAGGAGCCAATGAGGAGAGGTGCTATGCTGGACCTTGTTCTCACCAACAAGAAAGGGCTGGTGGGGAATGTGAAGCTCAGGGGCAACCTTGGCTGCAGTGACCATGAAATGTTGGAGTTTAAGATCCTTAGGGCAGCGAAGAGGAAGCACAGCAAGCTCACTACCCTGCACGTCAGGAGAGCAGACTTGGACCTCTTCAGGGATCTGCTTGGTAGAGTAGCATGGGATAAAGCCCTGGAGGCAAGAAAGGCCCAAGAAAGCTGGTTAATATTCAAGGATCAACTCCTCCAAGATCGGGAGTGATGCATCCCAATGAAGAGGAAGTCAGATAAAAGCACCAGGAGGCCTGAATCAATGAACAAGTTGCTCCTGGACAAGCTCAAACACAAAAAGGAAGCCTACCAAGGGTGGAAGCAAGGACAAGTAGCCTGTGAGGAATACAGAGAAATTGTCCAAGCAGCCAGGCATCAGGTTAGGAAAGCCAAAGTCTTGACAGAATGAAATCTGGCCAGGGACGTCAAGGGCAGCAAGGAAAGCTTCTATAGCTATGTTGGTGATGAAAAACTATGAAGAATGTGGGCCCTCTCTGGAAGGAAATGAGTGACCTGGTTACCCAGGATATGGAGAAGGCTGAGGTACTCAATGACTATTTTGCTTCAGTCTTCACAGGCAAGTGCACTAGCCACACCACTCAAGATGCAGAATGCAAAGGTGGGGACTGGGAGAATGAAGAACCATCCACTGTAGGAGAAGATCAAGTTTGAGATCCTCCAAGGAACCTGAAGGTGCCCAAATCCATGGGACTTGATGAGATATGACTGTGGGTCCTGAGGGAACTGGCGGATGAAGTGACTAAGCCACTATCTATCATATTTGAGAAGTTGTGGCAGTCTGGAGAAGTTCCTTCTGATTGGAAAAGGGGAAACATAGCCCCTATTTTTAAAAGGAAAAACCCAAAGACCCAGGGAATTACAGGCCAGTCAGTCTCACCTCTGTGCACAGCAAGATCATGGAGCAGATCCTCTTGGAAACTATGCTTAGGCACATGGAAAATAAGGAGGTCATTGGTGACAGCCAACATGGCTTCACTGAGGGCAAATAATGCCTGAAAAATTTGGTGGTCTTACACAATGAAGTTACAGCTTTGGTGGATAACTGACATTATCTACCTGGACTTGTGCAAAGTGTTTGACACTGTCCCACATAACATCCCTGTGTCTAAATTGAAGAGACATGGATTTATGGATGGACCACTCAGTGGATAAGGAATTGCCTGGATGGTTGCACTCAAAGAGTTGCAGTCAACAGCTCAATGTCCAAGTAGAGACCAGTGATGAGTGGAGTTCCTCAGGGGTCAGTATTGGGACAGAAGCTGTTTGAAATCTTTGTTGGTGAACTGAACAAGGGAAGTGAGTGCACCTTCAACAATTTTGCCAATGACATCAAGCTGTGTGGTGCGGTTGATACACTGGAGGGAAGGGATGTCATCCAGAAAGTCCTTGACAGGCTTGAGAGGTGGGCCTGTGAAAACCTCATGAAGCTCAACAGGGCCAAGTGCAAGGTCCTGCACATGGGTCAGGGCAACCCCATGCACAAATACAGGCTGGGAAATGAGTGGATTGAGAGCAGACCTGCAGAGAAGGACTTGGCTGTGGTGGTGACTGAGAAGCTCAACATGACCTGGCAATGTGCATTTGCAGACCAGAAAGCCAACTGTGCCCTGGGCTATATCAAAAGCAGCATGACCAGCATGTCAAGGGACGTGATTCTGCCCCTCTACTTTGCTGTCATGAGACCCCACCTGGAGCAATGAATTTAGCTCTGGGACCCCCAACATAAGAAGGACATGGACCTGTTGGAGCGAGTCCAGAGGAGATCATGAAGATGATCAGGGTCTGGAGTACCTCCTGTCGGGGTTATTTAGCCTGGAGAAGAGAAGGCTCTGGGGAGACCTTATAGCAGCCTTCCAGTACTTAAAGGGGGCTACAGGAAGGCTGGAGAGGGAATTTTTACAAGGCAGTGTAGTGATAGGACAAGTGGTAATGTCTTTAAACTGAGAGAGAATAGATTTAGAATAAATGCAAGGAAGAAGTTCTTCACTATGAGGGTGGTGAGAAACTGGAACAAGTTGTCCAGAGAGGTTGTGGCTGCCCCCTCCCTGGCAGTGTTCAAGGCCAGGTTGGACGGGGCTTTGAGCAACCTGGGCTGGTGGAAGGTGTCCCTGCCTAAGGCAATGGGGTTGGAACTAGATGATCTTTAAGGTCCCTTCCATCCCAAACCATTCTGTGATTCTATAAAAACACCCCTTTCCTTTATTTATCAGTCATAGAAAATCCCTGACCTCAGTTACTTGAATTTTGCATTTCCTTTGAGAACCTGGCCCATCAAGAATGAATGTTTTCATGTGTATGTACAGTTACAGGTAAAGTCAACATTCATTGTGTCATACAGGACTGTCAGGCCTCTTGCAATGGACATGCAAGATCTGTTTGATTATTGACCCATACTTGCAGGTAAGGCAACATCTCGTATCTTACCAGTAAAGTACTGAGCGGTTGATGGACATCTGCCACTTTGAAGGTCCTTCTTGAAGAGCCCTATTCTAGGACACCATCCTATACCTAACTGCAAGCTCCCATGCCAGCCAGTGTAGCACAGGCATGCCTGACACCACGGTACATGGTACATCCTATTGCCTCTTCAGTCACGCTGGCATCGCTTGCAGTGCAGTTACCTGGTGACCCAGATTCACGAAGAAGCCTGTTTGAAAATAAACGAGTTTGACACACCTAAGGGTCAGACTGCAGACAGGGAAGCAGAAGGGGCTGGACTGAGGGGTAGAGGGCAGGGTGGGGGAGGAATACCTGAGCTGATACCATGGTGTCAGGTACTGACAGGCTTGTGCTGCGAAGTGTCCTCCATTCTGTATGGGAGACATAAATGAGGGGAGCGGTTGTGGAAGAATATTCAAGGCTGTGGTTTCTCAGGTATTTTATTTAAATGCACCAGCTTGCCTTGGGTGTGACCTCCACAGCTGCTAAACTCTCACTGATCTGGGGGGATCAGCACCTTTGAAAAAGAGAGATGAAGTTGAGTACCGTGGGTGGCATCACTTAAGAATCCTTAAAAATTCTGAAAACTCTTTAAAAATCGAGTCTTTGTCCATCCTTGCCAAACGGAAGGGGAAGAGAAAAAGAAACAGAAGATGGATAAAAGCAGGAAAGGCAGTTCCGTTCTGTGAACCCCTTTGCTGTTGGAAGCTGGGCAGGCGGGCAGCTGGGCACCAAGTGGCTTAGCTCAGCCACAAGGGCTGCAGAGCTGTGAGGCAGAGGGGCCCCGTAACCCGCGGGCACCGGACCCCAACGCCGCCAGCTCGGGGTGCTGCGGCGGGGAGACATTCCCCGCAGCCTCCGCCGGCAAATCTGCTCCTCTCTCTCTCGTCCCCCGGAGCATCCTCCGACCCCCGAGGGGAGCGGCGGGGGGTGGCAGAGGGGACCCGAGCGGGGCGCGGCGCTGGGGGGCAGCGGGCCGCGCTGTCCCCGGGCCCGGCTGCGGGTCCCCCGCCGCTGCCGCTGGATGGCAGCATGGCCCCGCCGAGGGACCGCCGGGCCGCCCTCCTCCTCCTCCTCCTCCTCCTCCTCCTCCTCCTCCTCCTCCTCCCTACCAACAGCCCGGCGGGCGGGACGCACGGGGCAAGAATCAAAAGGGCAGAAGTGAGTGTTTTCCTTCGGCAAAGTTCTCCTTAAAAGCAAATGAAAAGATAATTGCTTTACATATATGTCTATTAAAAGTATTCAGTGTTAAATGTCATGAAGCAAAAGAACACACGCATGTACCAGATTTTTGGACACTCCCCAGAGCACTGGCTTGGGTCTCCTGTGGCGGCTTCCCCACCGCTCACAGCCCCTGACTTTGCGTTGGCTGGGGGGATCCTGACACACAGGCCCCTCTGCTGTGGCGAGCAGGTGTGAGAGGGGAAGAGTTTTCTCCTAAAACTGCTATGGAGCTGAGAGCCAGTTTCTCCTAAGGAAACATGCCCTGCTTGTAGAAACCAGGCAGGCCTGAGTCTGCTTTTCATGCTTGGGGCAAGAAAGAAGGAAGAGGACACACAGCCCTTTCTATAACCTTTCCTCTTCCCCTTGCTCTCAGGCAGCCTGGGGCTATTCAGATCTTAGAGCAGCTTTGAGAAGAGATTAGCCAGAGCACTCCGGGCTGCAGCTGCAGCTTCCTCCACCCCCAGCCTGCCTCCAGGCTTTCCCAGCCAAAGTGGGGCTAGGAGCAAAACTGCCCCATGTCAGCTCTGTGCTGGGTCACTCTGCACCCTGCAACAACAACACTGTGCCAGGCAGGACCTGCACTGGGACACATTTGCTACCCCTTCTACTAGCTGTCCCTGGCACTTTTTACCAGTGACCACAGGTCAACCTGTCATCCCAGACCACATATAGGAAACGTGTTTTGCTGCAGGGAGATAGCAGCAGCCAGCAGGCCCTGGATATATTTGTCCTGCCCCTGCCCTTCAGACAGGCATTGAGAGGGTCAGCGTATTCTTCCTGGCCCATGCCCTTGGCACAGCCATCTTCTTACAAGTGGTTTCTGTCCCTTCAGCTAGGTCACCTTATGTTGCCAAAGCTGCAAAAAAGGGGCTTTAGTGCAGTTTGAAAGCCAATCCAAATGATCATGTAATTACCATTTGTGCTTATAACAACATGAAGGAATGCACTCCTTTGCCCCTGGGCATTAGTCCAGCCTGACTCTTACTTCCTCATCTGCTGCCATCCTCCAGTCTATCAGAAGTGGCTGCCAAAAGCAGGATCACACGAGAACCATCTTGAATTCCCCCCTGAACTCCGAGGGCTAGGGAGATGCGTTTTACAGCAGTTGCTTAGATTCAAGGGCATTAAACTTAATTAACTGCAGTCTTGGAGGGCAGAAGCTGTAGGGATGGGAGCAATGGATCATCCTGTTCTCTGCTGTGTTGATACCTCTCCATGGTCAAATCATCTGATCTATATGGTTCTCCTTTTATTTCTTACACAGAGAGATGGCTCGTGACAGTGTTGAAGGAGGAAACAATCACACGGATTTTATGTCTTGCATCACTCAGGTCAGATCTGATGGTCAGAGCTACCCCTCTTGGCCTTTAATCTGCAAAGTGGTTTGGGAAGTGGGGCTCAGTCAAAGGAGCTCTGAGGCCCTTGCACACTTTAGCTTCACCCATACAGCTTCTGTCTCATGCTAGGAGAGCTGGAGTTGACAAAATTGGCCAAATATTGATCTGAATGAGATGAGATGAGATGAGATTAGTAACAGCACACGTGAAAAGAGCCGTCATCCAGCCGTCATGCTAGCCGTCATCTCCAGCAACCAAATGCAGACCTCGCCTTTGACGCACAAGGCAGAGCTATCTGTTGTCAAATCACAGGGAAAGGTTCACTGATGAGTGAGTGACTACTCAAAGGGAGAAAAAATAAATAAATCACTGCAGCACATGCACTCAAGGAGTGGGGCCCCATCGTGGAGATGGAACAGACCAGATAGTCCACAAACTGGACTAAGCAGGTCCTGAATCAGGAGAGAGGCATTGAAAGAGAGGGGCTGTGCTGTAAATACAGGAGGCACAGACAGAGATGCCAGGAGGCAGTAGTATCTTGGGGAGGAGGATTTGGCTTTGTGAATCTCACACTTGGCACATGAGTCTTGGCAGGTCTTGAAGGGGAGATGAATGCTGCCTATATACGATGTATCTGAGGACAGCGCTTGGCTCCAGTGAAAATCTTCCGGGGTGTGGTTCAAACACTCTTCTGTAAAAATGCAAGAGCACTCAAAAATGCTTCATCTGGGTGCTCTGCAGTTTCTTTGGCCTCCGAAATGCCAGAAGTAGCCTCGAGGGATAGTGAAAACTGAAAGGAAAATGTTGTAGCTTTTTAAAAAATACCAGCTGCAGTTTGGACTGTCAACTAAAACCTTACTACTGCACACACCCAGCGGTGTAAGGTGCCTGTGTGCTCATTATATAAAGCAGCTATAAAATCATGGAAGAGTGAACAGATGAACACAGGGAGTGTGTTAGACTCGAGGACTGCAAGCTCCAACACGTTCCCAGCGCAGCGAGGCAGCTTGCTGAACAAGGGATATTCGAAGTTTCAGTCTTCTCAGCACACTCCTCACAGTTGTTTCAAACATAAGACTTGCCACAATTTTTAAGCTGTGAGACATTTCCTCTTTGTGGAGGCTCCCTCACCCTCTTTCCTGACCTGGTGTGGCCTTATAAAGTGATAAGCTCAGCATTAAGTGGACTCTTTCTCTTCTGTGGCTCTGCCCCACTCATGCCAACTGAGTTGGTTGCATTAAAAATAGGTCTCCAAGAAAGGTATAACAGATAGCATTCGACATCTGTGCCCCCAAAATTTCTAAATTTTTGCCTGAAATAGCCTGCTAAAGTCTCTCATCTTTGGCATTATGTTCTTAGGGGGTGTATAACTGGAAATTATGCTGAGAGTTGCCTCAAGCCTCTACTGTAACAGCAGGTAAGCTAAGAAGCATTAAAAAAAAGAGCCTGGGAGGGAGCAGAATGGGTCTGGGTGTTTCTGTATGACTACTAATGTGAACTACCAACTACTGACTTGAACTATTACACTGTACTGTTTCAACCCAAGTATATTAAAGACTTCATATACTGACACTGTCACTAAACGTCTTTAGTCGCCTTGTCATACTTACCAATGCCAAAGCATCCCACAGGCATGAGTCTCACAGGAACGTGTGGCAGTTACTTCATTCTGGACACAGTTCAGGTTTCTGAGTGAGACTCTTACTCAAATGAGAATCAACTAATTTCTGAAGCATTTAAATTTTTGTTATGACCCCTCACTGCTTATCTCTTGAAAGAAAAATGCATTTCCATATGTGCAAAGACAGAATGTCAAAAACGAGGCATGTATAGATTTTTCAATTCTTCCAGGTGGATAACAGCTGAGCAGAGGGTGTGAACCATAATCTGTGAGTTGGATCCCGAGGTGGGATCCAGGCATGTGCATCCTTCAGTGGTTGTGAGTCAGGACTATTTACCATTCCTGAGGGCAAATGTTTGAGCATTGCAGAATGCAGCAATGAGCATGAGAGCAAGAGCTGAGTAGTGATTCCTGTGTCCTCTTCAGTTATTTTTGTTTTCTGTGCATCTGTATTGTTTATATTTCACAAGACGAGGATTTTCTGACGTTTCCACTGATGTCAGCTGAGCAAGGGGATAAATACTGATTTAGAATGGAAACAGGGCAAAAATCCAGCCCTAGCTTTTTTTTTTTTTTTTTTTTTTTTTTTTTTTGTCCTATTTGGAAAAGAAACAAAAACCAAATTACTGGCGTCAAAAGTAACTACATCCTCTTGGAACCTCAGCACAGCTTACCGAGTTAAATTCCCCCAGGTAAAATACGTTAAAGTATGTACTGATTTGCTTATCAAAACAAAGAATGAGTATGCACACGCCAGGGGTGGGGAGCTGAGTGGTGAAGGTGTCTTGTTGTGGAATGGAAACTCTGAGTTTGAGACTTCCAGTAGACTTGTGCCAAAGGCCACTCTCCTCTTCAGCTGTTCCTGGTCTTGCAGGGTAGGAAAGTTCAAACATGCCAGATGCTGCACTATAGTTCTCCTGACTCATCTTGATGTACATTAACATTTCTAGCCTGCACTGTATATAGGCTTGAGACCTTTGTCATGGAGGCTGAACTAACATGAATAAAATGGCCTTGAAGTGTCCAGAGCTGTAGTCTCCCTCCTTCCTGTAGCATGAAGTCGGTCCTGCTTGTGCCTGGCATACATTGATCACAAACCCTTTCTCTTCCTTGACACAGACTTGTTCTGTAGTCACATACTTCCTCATTTATCATTTCCTCTACTTCTGCTCCTGTGTCCGTCCCTGGCAAAACACAGATCAAGCACAGAGCTGTAAACAGCCATCTGGGGAGAAATCACTGGAAGTTTAAAGCAGAGAAACCTGTGCTCCCTAGTCTCTGTGGATTTCTGCATGTGTGGCACCTGCAACACAAGCCATACAATTTACTATGTGTGGGATGACACTGCTCCAGTTTACCCTTTTCCATGTAATGGAATGTTACAGGATGAAAGGTTGGTCCTCCACGTAGTAATTCCTTGTGCACAGACCTGGGCCATTGCTACTTGCCATATACTACAGACTTCTCTGATATTTTGTTCTGTTCACAAATAATCTAAGGAGTTGGTCCCCACTTTCTACTTCACCACTGACCCAGTTTGGTAATTACAACACTACTGAGTCTCTCTTGGGTTTGGCAATGGATGTCATGTGCTTAAGTGATGAGTAGCCCCAGCTGTTGTGTTTCACTTTATTTATTTAGCATGAACTCATGTGAATTCAATAACATCTAATCTACCAAGCGCTGAATGAATCATGCAGAACAGTTTGTAAAAATCCTGGATATAGCTTCAGAGTACACAAGCTATTTTCCTGGAAGAAGTTGCATAGAATTTCATTAGCTGCATGAATCTAGTAGGAAGCTCTTCATGTATGATGTATTGTTTCTCTGGGATTTTTAATGTGTTGTGAAAGTCTGCTGATGCAATGCTCGTCCTTTAATTTGACATTATAAAAAAATAGAGTTATTTTTATCCTGAATGGTTTTATTTGGAAAATATTATCAGTAACTTATTATTCTTGTATAGCATCTTCCAGTGATTTTATGTTGCTAAACACTTCTGTGAATATACTCTGACATCAGAGCTTATATATTCAGCTTTTGCAGGATGAGTTACAGATGTCCTGAGAGGATCCTTTAGAGGAGAGAGGTGGCTCATGTTAAAATATGTCATCCTCCACAACATGAGTTTGCCTTAATAGAGACCATAGAGAACTTGGAGCAAGAAAACTAACCAGGACATGATGCATTGGACAGTGGTCCATTTCTTACACTGTGCTGTAGATGTTCAGCTGTGACCACCCACAGTAAAAGTAATTTTGTTTGTTTGTTTTTCCTGATGATTCAGAGTTCAGGGCTGTTCTTCCTTTTAATTGTTCCACAGCTCTGATTTTTACTTCTTTTTTTTTTTTTTTTATTTTTTTTTTTTCTTTGTAAAATCGTTCTTCACAGAGATATCCCTTCTTTAAAAGATGGGAAGAGGACTGAAGGTCTTAAATGTCTGCTTGTCAAGCCTTTGCTGGAAAGCCTCTCTTGATTCCAGAACTTCCTAATGGTCAGAGCCGAAGTAGCCAAGATGATTTTCTCATCTCCATCAAAGCTACATCTATCAAAGTTGCAGATAACCATAAGTTGCCTGTCACATGGGAGCACTGACACAATTATCCTTTCCCCTCTGCTTCCCCTTGGGACCTGCATCAAGTTCAAGCTGCCTGTTAGCAAAATGGGATTTTGAAGAACCAGTGTAGGGTAACAAAGTTTGTGTTGGGTCATGGTGTGGGTCATCTTATCTGGATTGCTTCAGATATTTGAACTACAGAAGCTGAGGCTGAAACAGTAGCCATGACTGTGTTGTTATTTTGGGAAGCACTGTGCTGGAAAGAACTTCTCCCACTGACCCAGTAGCACCCAAGGCAACTGTTTTAAAAGCAATCCTTCTGACTTTCACCAAGAAGCTCAGTAGGAAGTGCCAGACTGCACACATTTCTACTAATATTGTTCCAGAGAAACATCTGAAAGATGCCTGTAGATTTCACAACTCAGGTACTTTGTCAGGGATGTGTAAGGACTGTAAGGCAGGGACTGGGGTAGCAAAGCCCCTCCCACTGTAAGAGAAGATCAGACTTGGGACCACCTGAGGAACCTGGATATACATACGTCTATGGGACCTGATGAGATGCATCCCAGAATCCCAAGGGAATTGGCTGATGTAGTTGCCAAGCCACTCTCCATGACATTTGAAAAGTCATGTTAGTCAGGTGAAGTCCCTAGTGACTAGAAAAAGGGAAATACTGCACCCACTTTTTAAAAAGGGCAGAAAGGAAGACCCTGGGAACTACTGACCTGTCAGCCTCCCCCCTTGTGCTTGAGAAGATCATGGAACAGATCCTCCTAGAAGCTATACTGAGGCACATGGAGGACAAGGAGGTGATTCAAGACAGCCAGCATGGCTTCACCAAGGGCAAGTCTTGCCTGACCAACCTTGTGGCCTTCTATGTTGGAATGACTACATCAGTGGACAAGGGAAGAGCTGAGGATGTCATCTGTCTGGACTTTGTAAGGGCTTTGACACAGTCCCCCACAACATTCTTCTCTCTAAATTGGTGAGACAGGGATTCGGTGGGTGGACTGTTCAATGGATGAGGAATTGGTTGGATGGCCACATCCAGAGGGTAGTGGTCAATGTCTCAATGTCCAGATGGAGATTAGTGACAAGCAGTGTCCCTCTGGGGTCTGTACTAGGACCAGTACTGTTTAACATCTTCATCAATGACATAGACATTGGGATTGAGTGAACCCTCAGCAAATTTGCAGATGACACTAAACAGAGTGGTGTGGTTGACATGCATGAGGGATGGGATGCTATACAGAGGGATCTGGATAAGCTTGAGAGATGAGCCCATGTGAACCTTATGAGGTTCATCAAGGTCAAATGCAAGGTCCTGCATGTGGGTTGAGGCAATCCCAAGCCCAAGTACAGGCTGGAATAAGGATGGATTGAGAGCAGCCCTGAGGAGAAGGACTTGGGGGTGTTGGTTGATGAGAAGCTCAACATGATCCAGCAATGTACATCTGCAGCCCAGAAAACCAATCATACCTTGGGTTGCATCAAAAGAAGCATGACCAGCAGGTTGAGGGAGGTGATTCTGTGGCTCTACTCCACTCTGGAATGACCCCACCTGGAGTGCTGCATTCAGCTCTGGGACACCCAACATAACAAGGACATGGACCTGTTGGAGTGGTTTCATGTCCTGCTCAGACAAGGGAGACAAGTGACTTAGATTTGTAAATCCCCAACGCAGTGGACAACAGTAAGACAAGTCTCAATGTCCATGCACAGACATTTATTAATTCCCCAAAATATACTAACACAATAATTCACTAAGTATATAACGAGTTCTGGCAAGTGGTATAGTATGCCTTGTGTTACTTAATGGTAGTGTCCTCTCCCTCCTCCTCAATTTATACACACTTTCCTTGTGCCCATTCCCTAGGTTGACCCACATACCTACATATCCCATGCATGGGGAGGGGTAAGGTGCTGCATGGGATGATGTAATTAGCATGATCTTGTTAATCTTCATTAGCATATGCAGGGGTTTCAACTTTAATATGCATTTCACAGATAGTGAAGCAAAGGTCATTCACCGGACAGATGGCCCTTGAAACTTCACAAGATGCTCCAGAGCAGAACCGTCCTGCCTTCACAGGGTTCCCTCCCCCAGCTGCATCCTGTGCTATCCAGGAACACTTATCAGCTCCAAACTCCACACAATCCACCCTGTGACTGTAATTGTGTTACTTGTGACTGTTTGAGACATTCCTCAGCTCAGAGGACCTCCTTGCCCCATCCCTTATCTCTCTCAGGCTGTTTTTTTCTCACAGGCTTGTTTCTCTCAGGCCCTGTTTCAGGGAGTTACAAGTCATCTCTCACAAGTGTGTCCAGAGGAGGCCCACCTAAATCATCAGAGAGCTGCAACACCTCTCCTATGAGGACAGGCTGGAGAAGAGAAGGCTTCGGGGACACCTTATTGCAGCCTTTCAGTACTCTAAGGGGTCTTATAAGAAAGATGGGGACAGACTTTTTAGCCCGGCCGGTTGTGATAGGACAAGGGATAATGGTTTTAAACTGACAGAGTGTGGATTTATACTAGATATAAGGAAGAAATTTTTTACAATGAGGGTGGTGAAACACTGGAACAGGTTGCCCACAGAGGTGGTAGATGCCCCATCCCTGGAAACATTCAAGGTCAGGTCAGACAGGACTCTGAGCACCCTGATCTAGTGGAAAATGTCCCTGCTCACTTCAGGAACCTTTAAAGGTCCCTTCCAACACAAACTATTCTACGATTCTATGGCACTCTAAATTTTAAGAAGATTTTGAGGGACTGATAGACATGTAATCAAAATTGAGGCTACAGGCCAGTTTCTCCTTTGGCTACACAACACTGGGTACATGTTTCAACGTTTGGCTGGGCAGAGTTTGCCATTAAAAAAATAATAATTCAGAAGTGGCAGGGAATAAATCAATGCTTACGCAAGTAAAAAGGAGTGTTTTCTAAATAACAATACTTTTAAAATAACCAAGAAACAGGCAGAATACTCAGGGACAAAACTTGTTTTCAAGGTACCAGACTGGAAAGTTGGCACATTAGTGCTAGTTTCTATCTCAGCTTTCAAACAGTTTCTGTTATAAATGTTTAATTTAGTGTTTTCTTGGATTACATTCTTGCATGGATAGACAAAAAATATCAGACTTGCAACATATTTTGACATGCTAATGTCCATGGGATAAAAATCTTGCAGAAGGGCTCTCTGGAACATGTGTCTTCAGTAACTAACTGAACTGATGGGGTTTTAAAGAATTAATGATTTCATGAACCTATTTTTTTGAGGCGACTTTCAATATTTCACTGGGATATCTAAAGTGTTTTTTTTTATTTCCAAATACTCTAGGTTTGAAAACAGAGAAATATTAAAAGTTTAAATGCTCTTTCAGAATACTTTGCAGATATTATGTCCTAATCTTTTAGACATGCTTTGCCCTTGTTGATGAGGAAATGAAAGACACAAAAAAAGTAAGTGGCTACTCGGGAATAGGAAGTCAATAACATAGTATGATACAGAATACCAACCATGCTTTAAGTTGAATACCTCTCTCTATACCAGACTCCTCCAAAAAAATGTGGAGGCTGTCATGGATTTTGAATATCTAACACTTCGTCCAAAAGACCCCTCTAAACCCTTCTGTCCAAGGAAAGATTTGGGACAGTAATGATTTATGTTTTCCAAGTTTACATTTGCAGCTTATGCTGCTCATCCAGGTTTCACTCTGCCACACAGCAAATTGATAACTGCATGACACTGAAAGCAGCCTGTTCTGTAGCAGTGACTGGCTTGTCCCGTTTGATGCTTTTTGGTCCAGTCAACCACAGGGACAGACTGAGAATTCACAGAAGCATCTGGAGGAGTAATGAATTTACATTTCACTTTCAGCTATTCTTTTGCTCTGGAGCACAGAAGTCTCCTATATTCTGGTTTCTCAAAAGCAAACAGCCCATCTCTCACCTTTGCCAATATCTTCCTGCTATGCAGAATAGACAGACTGAACTGCCTCACTTCTATTCAGGTGGTCCCCAACCATTCTCCATTCACTGTACAGAAACAAAATCACCCTTGCTCCAAAACCAATAGAAATTATGATAATCAGAAATGGAAAGACTTCGAAAACACATATCCATCCTTCAGCTAAACTCATATCACCTTTTTTTGACAAGTCTTATGTCCTTTTTAATACATCTTTATAACCAGATGACCAAGGAAATCGCATAGTTTGATTGTTTCATCCTCTCTAAACTCTTGGATTTAATAGAATTAAGTATGAATGAAATGCAAAAATTCAGACCCTGCAGATTTCAGCTCTGTTTCTCCCTGGTGTTCTGGGGATATCTTCCATGTGCTATAATTCTTCTGCTCGACACTAGGTTTACTTCCATCTTTTACTCAAAGTAACACAGTTCACTTTCAAAGCACTCAGTAACAACAGTTCATGAGGACAGCAGTGCTGCATAAAGATAATTCAGCTACATAAGCCTGATTCAGTGTGCATAGAACTGGAAAATTTTTATCTGAAGGAGTTGGGGGTAGAACTACAAAGTGGTAAACAAATGCAGAATCTGGACCTTCTTATGATTACTCCTTTGAAGAATTTTGTTCCACTCAAATTTTGGACATAGACAGAAAAAAGGAAGGCATGATTGAATATTTTCTCATAACTGAATTCTGTATTTAAGCGAGGAGTACAGAGAGAAAATTGAAAAAAATTCTCATTTAGTACACCAGAAGCCTCATTATACATGTTTCAGTGCATAAAACAATGACCACTACAGAAATCATTTAGGTAATGACCATTGCTAAAAAAGCAGACTGGACTTAGGTCTGAGTTTTTCTGTGGTTTGAGTCAAGTCACTTTGCTTCACAAGCAAGCCACACTAAAAGTGTATATGGCCAGCTCCCATTGCTTAGCTAAAGAATGATAATCTTTAATCAATTAACCAACAAACCAGCTGTTTTCATGCTTTTTTTTTTTTTTTTTCCCTTTTCCCAATCCACTGACATAGCCAGGGTCCAGTCAGGAAAAGCCAGGCATGGAAAAAAGAGATTGAATTAACTTCTCAGCTGAGGGTTTTTTCTTGGGCAATGCTGAGGTGCATAAGTAAGGTAGATAATCTCACAGCTTCCATTCTCCTTGAGCAATACTGCATTCAGGTCTCTAATGCATATAACTTTTCCTAGCAATGCATTTCAATGCATCATGCAACAGATCAGACTTCGGATCTAGCCTGACTGCTGGCTTTCTGGTTACACAGTAAGCAATTTTTTCTTTTTTACCTTGGTCTATATACATATTTACACTGATGTGAAGAATCAAGTTATGACAAAATTAGGAAGAAAAAGCTCTTCCAATATAGTGTAGTTCAATCAGAAGACATGGGCTTGTATCAGTCATTCCTGTGTGAAGTTTTATGTTCTGTGTAATCCAAGAGGTCACAGTCTGTAATGGTCCCTTCTAGACATAAAAATCTGTGAATCCCTCCTCTACTCAGCCACCAGCCCTTATGGAAATGTCTTAATCTCTTACTGTGTGTAAGAAGTAAGAAATGTAAGAAATAGATGGAATTGAATCCTTCTATCCCAAAATTTAAATTTATATCTATATATATATAAAATGTATGATTTACGCACAAAAATCATTCTCCAGATAAAATAAAGTGTAGACATTGATCATTTTTTTTCAAGCAATTGCTTATAAATTGAGTAAGCTGTCTGCCTTTTTATACTTTTCAGTCTGTTCTCATTACAGACGTGGCATAAGGCTTTGTAGTAAATTTGGAATTTGCTGAGTGAGAAAATGAAGATTTATACAAAGCTAAATTGAACAAATGGTGAATAATTGATTTAACTGACCTGACAGCTCATACTGTGCTTGTAAATAATACATAACTTTGTACTATACTGATAATTTAGTATTCTGTGCTTCTAGATTCCTTTCAGTAAGTTACTGCAAGGAGCAAATGATCTTTGACCACCCTAAGAAAGCAAATATTATGCTTACCAAGCATATTCTGGCACCCCAGCTGTACATTGCAATTGTCTGATACCATATTGATAAAGCATCTTCTTAAAGACTCTTTGCTTTTTTGCCTTTTGTGTCTAAAATATTGTTGGAGAGATAACACCAATATAACTATTTCATACTATTCTGCTAGCAACCAGGTCCCAGAGTCAGATAGTCTCTGTGTAAAATTACCCAGCACCACTGCAGTGAACAGAATCACATTGACTTGTAACAGCAAATGCTCATGTCTATTCTGAATTTCTTTTTCTTTCACCTTATATGTTTGAACTCTTAACCAAATGCATAAGCACAAGTTATTGTTAAACTGGTTCTTGAAGTACACATACAGCCCTAACCTGATATATATGTCTGATAGCTTCATTGCCTTGTAGCTACTGTAATAACCTATATAATAAGGGTGCGAAAGACAACCACTAGGATCTGGCAGCTTCCCATACCCACCTTGCAGGAGTGCAACTGGTTACAGAAAAGCACAGAGCAGTGGAGAGTTTTGCCTGATTTGTATTAGGATCTGTTCTCTCACCATTGAAAACAGAGAAGGCAAACAGCATCTTTTTAAGGCAGCAGGCAACATAAGGACTTAAGATACAGTGGTAATCACATATGAACATACAAACCACTGTCAGAGTGACCAGCTGAAAGGCTTGAGAGCTGCATTGCTGTCCATGGATCCAAAAGAAAAGTTTTCCATAAAGCCTGTGGGAAGTACATACTTTTCCAAGGATGGAGTACAGATCTCGCTCTTGGAGAGAGGACTCATATGTTACCAGTTTGCCTAACCCTTTCTAACAACCTTATCTGTAGAAAGTCACTGTTAATATATTGTGACTGTCAGCTGAAGCACATACCTAAGAAATGTGAAATTGTAATTCCCAGTGCAATTTTAACCCAAACTGCTGCACTTCTTTCATTTTAATACTGTATCATTTTTACATCTTAAGGTTTCTGTGCAGTGTGGCTGAGTTATGATAGCCGAAGAAAATTTCTGGGCTTGATTCCAGCTGCTTTCTCTGAAAGCAGAAGACACCATTCTCCTCTCTGTTAGATGATATTTATGTAAGGATCTACCTACTGTCCCTAATGCTCATTCTGCCCTCTGACTTCTTGAATTTATCCAATGCTAGCATGTGAAAGTCCCAAAGTGGACTGCACATCTGGCATATGCCTAAGTAAGGAGCCTGACACTGGGTGCAGCAGAGGAGCATGGCTTTGAGGACTGGGCCCCATTAACAGGGAGGTATTGCCCATCTGCAGCCCAGTGGTACAGCATCTTTCCCACTTGTCCCCAAGACATGAACCATGGACCACAAGACAGGCTGCAGCATGGTGTCATATAATTGCATGAACTCTAGTCTGAAGAGCAGGTGGAGGGAGTTCATTGCTCAAGTATCATCTTCAGCACTCGACTCATCCCTTGGCCCCTCTTTGGTTTTTTTTTGTCTTCCTGGCTTGTTAGATTTTTTCTTCCCTAATCCATCTTGGATGAGGCTTTCCTTTAAACAGCCCAAGAGACAGAGAAGAAAATTAAGGTTTACCGAGCTAGTCGATATCTAGACTCAGTGACAGCAATGTGATGCTGGTAGAAGATGAAGCTGCCAAAATTGGAATGACCAGGTTTATGATAAACCAGATCACTGCAAAGCTTTGATTAAGGGGGACTAAAGCCCAACAGTCTGGACCAACAAAGCAATGGATGAGGAAGAGAAGAAAGGCAGAGAGAAACTTGCAGAAGGGAGAACTGCAGATGTCTGTTCTCCCTGTGTGCACCCCACAGATAGCCAGCTGCAGAATACTGCAAACCCTCTGCTGAGCCAGACCTTCTTCCTCTGGCTACAGGTTCTCAAGCAAAAGCCCATCAGAAACTAGTATATCTTTTGCCTTTCATTTTATCATGGGCTAGGTCAAGTAGATTGGGCAACAGACATGACAGGGCCAGCTGACTTTGTAATGATGAATTTTTCATGCTGATTTCTCAGCCAAGATTAGCAAAATATTCTGGTTTGTTGCAACAGCCTTTTATTTTATGTACATACCTGACATTCATCAGTACACCCCCTTGTATAAAAATTCCTGCTCTTCTCACAGTAAAACAATGTAGTCTTCTTATCCCATATCCTTCCTTGTGTCTGATTTCATACCTGATTTTTAGGTTTGCTGTAGCAAAGACAGTTCTTAACATGGCAGGTCTCTTCTTCCACGGTAGCATGAACAGCCTCTGGTAGACTTCAGTGTGAGCTGCATGGGTCTAATCCAGGATTAGATCAATGCTGCTTGTTTCTCTAGGGTTAGGTTTTGCTTTTAGTGTTTATATTTCCTGATTCTCTGTTTGCAGGTAGGTGAGAATGAACCAAGTCCAGATCCTCTGGACTCTGACCCCAGACGAATGACTGCTTCCCCTTTATATAGAGAGTTTGCAGTAGCCCAATATTCCCTTTCTTCCCCAACACTAAGGCTAGTGTGTGTGCTACTCTAACAAAACAGATGTTTTATCTAAAAGCTTTGGAACCTTACAAGCGAATCACAAATGCATTTTCTACCTCAACTAACAAAAGGAGCTAAAACATAAAGAGAGTCCTGAAGAGGGGAATGCAACACTTTAATGCTGCTGAGAGAATGACAGGGAAAAGGGTCCAACACTAATTTAAGATCACAGAGGAAAGGAGAGAACCTGTTATCTGGTCATCTTGGAACAAGGAAACAAGGATTTAAGAGGGCTAAAAACATCTTTTTGCACTTTTAAAAATCCTTCCAGCAGAAGACCAATACACCCACTACCTTTTTTTTCTCTGCACAGAGAAACTGTGGCAAAGCACAGGCAGCAGACAAAGGTCTGGTGCACTCTCACACATGTGCATTGGTGGAAGCAGTGCCCACACTGAAAGTTTGTTTCCAGGGTCAAAAATTATATTCCCTTCCCTTGTTGTAGGTGGGGAGACGCTTGACATGCAGACCCAGTCAAAATCCCCTTTCAGGTGCTTCTGCCCTTCATATTTCCCAGGGACCTTTGTCACTTATTTCAGTCTAGTTGTGTTGAAATAACCTACCTGGTTTAAACTGGGAAACAGCCATGCCTCCATTTTCCACCATACAGGATGTCTGGGGCAAGATGATGATCTGTGTGAGTATGCCAACTCCAGGACAACACAGCCCCCCAAATCCAGATACTTTTGTCCACCTTCATTGAATTGCATCATTCCCTTGGAGGTTATCGGTCACCTTCTCTTTCAAAACTGTGAGAGAGATTTCATCCACTCTCCTCCTCTGGTGCCAGCTGCTTTCAACCTATTTACTAATTCATGGGCAGGAACACGTTCCTCTCCCTCCCTTCTTGGAGGGGAAGCCTCCTTGTTCCATTATTGCTCCAGGGTCATCTCTGTGTTGAGAGCTGATCTTTGTTTTGGGAAGGGCAGGAGTGAAGTTCTCTCCTACTCATGGTGGAAGCCTGCATACTTTGGAGACAATTCTGTGTCACTGCACCTAAAATGCTTTCCTTCCTCACAAGGCTTCCCTGAGTTTCCAGACATTTCTACTTAATTACAGGCCTCTTCATTGATGGGATTTTATTCTGTCTTGACAGGGTAAGATTTCTCCTCAGAACTCTATTTTTCACTTGTAAGGAGATGGTTTATTAATTAGTGTAAGTTAATATTTAGACAGCCTTCTAGAGGTGTCTGGTGATTTGGCAACATTAAAAAGGCAGTCCCTGTTCTTAAATGTTCACAGTATCACAGTATGTTTTCAGATGGCACTGTAAAGAGATTAAAAAAGGCCAATGCCAAGGCACTGTCTGAAGTATGAAAATACAAGAACAAGGAGATGTTTCATGTTCAAGGCATATGTCTTCTTTGTTTTATTCTTCTTTGTAATATAGATTTATGGTTATAAAAAGGTAATTTAATATGCATACATCACTTAGGAGAATAACTAAACATAAGGAATGTGTCACCAAAGCAAAATAAAATAAAGCTAATATCGAACTTTCAGAGGTTCTATCACAACAGAGAAAGTAATTCCTTTAGAAAGAACAATCCAGATGACTGAAGAGTAGATATATTTCCACAGATCACTAAATCCTTTTTTAAAATGGTAAAGTTTTTTTTAAAAAAAAAACCAAAACTTTGGAGTGCTTTTTATTTGCACCAGGTTTTCTTGAAGCAGTGTTACTTTTCATGGCTTTACTGAAAAAGCCTGAAGTGCAATACCTTTTTTTTTTTTTTTTTTCCTCTGTAAATAGGAGTGGTGATTCTGGGGTTTACATGTTAATCCAACCTTCAGGCTGTAAGGAAAACATAAAATTTATGGGACTATCAGTAGCATTCTTGTAATGCTGAACACAACATTGTGGGAAAGGAAGTGTATGTTGCACATAAGTGAGTGAGTGAATGAAAAAGTAAAACTAAGTCAAGGGGAAGTCTGAGTTAATCGGGGGTAAGTAATCAAGCAAAACAAGGCAAGTAAAACTAAATGGCAGACATCGAAGAGTTAGCAAAAGAAGGTTTTGTTGCGAACAAGGGGCAAGGATGGGACAAATTTAGATGAGCTGCAAAATTCCTGGGGTTCATCTGGAAATCATGTCAGAAGGTATTTAGAGTGCACAGCCAGAATGGAGTAGTGAAGAGTTCTGCATATTTTAAAATTTTAAATAAATAAGGTATTCAAAGACTTATGGGCTAGCACTGAAAATGTAATACAAATTGTGTAGAAAATATTTCCTGAAGGAGAAATCAGGGGTCATTAAAAGGTTACTTTTAACTAATGGTGCTTGATTGGTTGTTAGTGTTCAGCTTCCTCTGAAGTGACAATGCGTTAGGGTGACCGTTGCCCTCTTCCAGCAATTATTGGTGCTCTGGCAATTGCACTCAGTTTTAATCAATTAGAGTTCTGAATGGTGCTTTTCTTGGTTTCAAACAAAAGAGCCAACTGTTGGACCAGAGATGTCCACTTCTTTTTGGCAGCTTCCTGTTTCTTTCAGAAACTTTTTGAAGACCCTGTCGGGTTTAGGAATGATCATGGTGAATCCCTTCTCCATTAGTATGGCACTCTATTATGTGATATGCATTCCGACAGAAATCCATATAGTCAACAGAAAACAAGAAGACAAGAGCTGCTATCCTGGACCAGTGTGAAGGTCCATCTAACATCTGGTTCCAAATCTCCACCAAGGTGTGGCATTTGCTGTCTTAGAGAAAGGTTTAAGATTCTCAGAGCTGAGAGGTAAGGGACAGTATTTCTCCTTTCCTTCCCTCTCCTACTCGAACAGCTCTGTTTTCTATCTGTAATATTTAGATTTTGGCTTAAAGTTTGAAGAGTGAGGTTGAAGAACCAGGATGTATCAGTTAGCAATATTTATAGCTTTGGGTATTCTTGTTATCTCAATGAATATAAACCTTATCATAACCCCACTTATTCATCTCTAGCAGGAGTTCTCAGGTTCAGGTGCATGTGTCATTAATGATGCATTAACTACCTCAGAAAACAAATGCTAGCTCAAAAGCTGAATGTCCCCATGGAAAACATCCATGAGTATCCTTGGAGGGACATGGTAGTGCTGCACCATTACTCGTGTCAAGTGGTGAGCCAGGAGATTCCTTATCAGAGGCAAACACTGTGCAACACTAGTTTCAAGATACAGTTTTCACTGACAGAATCAGCTTGAAGTATTCTTATTCTCCTACAATGTGTTCCTGCTCCATATTTTATCATGACATCTTCTCAAATATGATAACGCAGCAGCTCGTGTAGTTGTCTTCTGAAGTGACTCTGGGAACTGCTGCAGCTTGCAGAGGACCAGATTTGGAAAACCTGCATTACTTCCCTCTTCCAGTTCACAGCACAGCCAAGCAAACAGTTGTGCCTGGACAACTAGCTGAGACTAGATGACTAACTTCTTCACTGCTGTTGTTTCATGATATGAATCTCCTATTGTTTTCCTCCACTCACCCATCAGTATCCATCTATTGTTGTATTTAGAATGGGAGAGGGCCCCCTTTCTGTTCAAGTCCATAGCAATTTGAGGACCATGGGATTTGGTCCCTACTTGAAACTCCTTCAATTTTTACATAGTAGTAGTAGTAGCTGAAAGACTCACCCCCAAGCTTCTTGGAAGGCCATAAAACCAAATCCTTCCATAAAAGGTGGTTGGTTTTTTTTTGTTTTGTTTTTGTTTTTTTTCTTATGTTTATTAGGTTAAATACTGTTTTCTGTGTAAATGAAGTGACAATATATATATTTTTTTTTCATATGAAAAACCACTACTTTTATATAGACCTAGACATGCAGTATATGATCATAGATTAGGGAAATAAGACTAAACAAAATGACAAATCAAAGTAAAAGCACCAAGATAGTAGATATGGGTGAAAATTTTCTGTTGATGTTTTTATTTGATTACCAATTTGAAGGGGATGTTTTGTTCTTGTTAAAACAAGGATTAGTTTTGGTATTGAGGAACATTTCCAAAATATTTGAAAGTAATTTTAATTCAATAACAAGGAAAGCTTTTTCATCATATGTTTCCTTACATTCAAAGACCTCTCCCATCAAGATGAAGTGTATTTAAAACATAGGTGAAAAAAAAGAAAGTTTTGAAAATTCAAGAAGAGAAATATTTACCAGTAACACGGAGTCTTCTTCTGCGATTTCTTCTGCAATATGCTAATATGCAAGGTAAAAGGAGCAGAGAGCACCAAAGAAATTGGGTTTGGTTTTTACCAGTTTGTGTTCAGATGAGAAATATATGGGATGACGGCTGTAATTAAGAAATTTACAGCAGATCAGTAGGGGCACAGTTTCACAATCACCCCCAGCCACTCACCAAATTCAGGTTCTCTTCCCTCTTTTTTTTTTCTGCTGGCACAAGTGTGTTTGTGGAGGTGCAGAGTCAGATGAAGTGACCTGAGGGTAAACTATTCTGGCAGTGAAATGTCTGGTAAGAATTGGGAGAAAGATATGAATGCCATGAGAGAGGGGTTTTAAAGAGGATGCTTCTCTCAAGGACCTGCCCGTGTATTGGATAGCTTGATGTGACTGTGGGACTGCTATGACTGGCTCAAGTAAGTTTTCTTCCTGATCCATGGCAGCTTAAACTCCTCTGCTGAGAAGTGGCTGCTCATTAAACCACAGTGACCCAAACACTGTGACACTGTCTATAGCTGAATTCAAGACCAAAAGCACAGTCTCTGGGAGTCTTGCAGGAGAAACCGTGTGTCCAAATTTTATGGTGCTGTGAAGACTATATAAGCTTATGAGCCTGGACTTAAGACTCAGTAAAAATATAGTTGCTGTAGCTCATGTTTAATGGATGTGTAGCTCACAAGGCATCATATATTAGGAATAAAAATCAGAGAACAGGGAATTCATTCAGCAGAAATCAAAAATGCCTGTTCTTGTTTCTGTCCTCCAGCATGACTTTCCCACCAGATTCTCCCTTGTCAACTGGAGGACTACACTCATGAGATGCAGCTCTTTTCTTCCCCCCCCAAAGTATTCATTAAAATCGATTTAGTGGTGTAAAATTCAGTGGCACCCAACTCACAGGTTCATAGCATTTCTATATTTAGAAACCTGGTGGTTTTAAAAAAACCAATAATTAAACCTCAGAGGATTAA
The DNA here is from genome assembly GCF_965140245.1 of Athene noctua. NCBI lineage: Eukaryota > Metazoa > Chordata > Aves > Strigiformes > Strigidae > Athene > Athene noctua. The sequence continues at coordinate 12,171,174 of NC_134038.1, read as the reverse complement.
AACAACCTTTGACAATCTCCAGTCCCTACCTGTGAAAGATTTGGTAGGTAGCGGCCAGAACATTCAACTTCAAGCACTGAATAGTTAAGATGCAGTGATCTGTGTTTCAGGGAAGTGAAGCCTTTAATTAGCAAATGAGTCATTAGAGAGCTTTCTGTTGACACCTGACACCAGCGGGAACACCTGAGACTGACCTGGACACTGTTTCTTGAAGGTGAACTGTGAAGTAGTGAAGAGATCCTTTTTTGTTTCTTTACAGCACACAAGGAAGTCTTGATACCTGCAATGTCATAACTTGTTCTTCAAAAAATTCTTCTAGAGAAAGCAGGACAAAGGAATCTCTAATTGAAAAAAAATAATAATAAAATTTAAAAAAAAACCAAACCAAAACAAAACAAAAAAACAACCTTCAAAAAACCTGATTAATTTTTGCAAGAGGAAAGGGGGCTGGAATTTAAGGTAGAGATGATCAAGACATCAGTATTGCTGTAACACCAAGACAGTTCTTATTTTATCAGTAAAATATGGGAACCTCCTCCCAGAAGAGCATGCAGTCAAAATGCAGTGGCAGGTCTGCAATACTAATTAGTGCTGCATTATAGTAGCAGAACTGGACAGCATGACAGGTTGCACTGAGGACTCAGTGTCCACACCATCTGCATTTTGGGGGTTATTTTAGACCACCTAGAGTCTGCAGGCTGAATCACAGTACTTAAGCTGTAGGTAAATTTTCCTTATCCTTTGGTTCACGGACGGTTTCATATGCCATGCTTAAGGCAAGAAGGCACACTCAAGCACAGAAAAGTCACACAATTAATCACTTCCTGCCTGTGTTAGTTTTCCAATCAAGGTATCTGTGTCTAAAGAGTCCCTAAAAAAATGAGAAGAAAAGAAAAAAAAAAGTTATTTTGATAAATAATGTACCCTTCAGTAGGATAGAAGAGGGAAACCTTTTAAGGATTGACTAAGAGGTTTCTCTCTGCTGCCTAATAGAAATTATCTCTAGGGGACAGGAATACCTCTAAACTTCATACAGTATCTGAGCAGGCTTACCTTTTCTCCACAGACACTGTTTTTCTCCTGCAGAAAATCACTGGATCAGATCCTGAAAAATCAGTCTACTGTACTTGTGCATGAAGGTGGCTTTACCTTCCAGTTCATGATGCCATGTAAGTATTTTTAATAATGGAAAAATAAGTATTTTTATTTACTATTTTTCTTTTACTTATTTAAGGTCCAATTATTTTTTCAGCTTCAATGGCATAAATCTAAAATGGAATTACTCTACATTTACAGCCACACTCCTGGGTCCTGAATTTGTCTTGCTGTGTTTGTGTAAAGAACGTCTGTCACATGCTTCTTCAGATCTCTTTTTCCTCCCTAGATAGCATACACAGAAACACAAGGATTTTAGTGGAGCTTTTCTGATTTATACTGTCATGCTGAGTGGAAGTACCTCTGCCTGCAATCATGGGCATTACACAAGTGGTAAGCCCTGTATGTCTAGGATGAATAGTGTGAATTGTGAGACCCTCCCTCACACATTCTAAAGGCTTAACTTGACAGTTTAATATTTAATCATGAGTTTTAATAAACTTTTTTGTTTCCCCTGTGGCAATGTAGAATATTTCAGGGTGAATCAGGAGCTATGAGGAGAACATCAAACAGCAAATCTGTGGGAGAGAGGATGAGTCTCAGTCAATCACCAAAGCTGTGCTGATGTGACCACGCTGCATAGCTTAGTTTTCAGAGTCAGAGTGGAAAAGTTCTCCCTTGCCATACACTCATCCTGTGAAACCCTTAAAGAGGATTTTTCTTTACATTTTTGTTGGCTTCTGAGGGCTTTGGATCAAGCATGTGGGCCATAGCTTTCCATGTCATGGGGAAAAAAATCGAGAAAGACAACATTAGGTTGACTGCATTGGTTGACAGTCACCTTTGCAAGACCCAGTCTCTTGAAAATCAGTGAGAAGCTGCTGGTGTGACCTGCTGGTGAACTGCAGAGAGGAGGGAAGAAGCAAATATTCCAAGGAGTTGAAGCAGGACATGCACTTGCATCTGATCTTAAATAACTGCTGTACAAAGGAAAAGTGAATGTAGCCAGAACAGCCAAGCTGATATTTCATGACCTTCTGATTGCAGAGTTCAAGATATCTTAATTCCTTTTTTGCTTGAGGCTTCTAAATTGGGGGAGGAGGAGTTAGCAGTGGTGAAGCAGGAGAGAGTAAATTTCCTTTTTAAAAAAATATTCTTCTTCCGGTGGAAGCAGTGTATTGTTTCTTGAAATGGACAAAGTTATTTTCTAACTTCCCTGTATCCTGTCACCTGGGCCTTCCTTCCTCCTCCTGATACTGCAGTAAAATACACAAACATATGACCTATGCATTATTTGCATCATGGCAGGATTTATATTCTAATTGAGGGTGGTGATTTATACTTGTTGGATTTTCTACAGACCACATTCCAGATGTGGAATGAATTTTACTGGCATTTATTAGTCACTAGGGGTGGCTGAGGATGGCTTCCTTTATACCCCTGACATTTATGCTCTGGTGTAGCTTCCCTTTTCCTTTCAGTTGTTTTTCCTTTTAAAAGAGTAAAAACAAAAGGAAAACAAAAGAAAAAGAAGTCCGTTTTATAGCAGTGCAGACCTAATGGGACAGATTTTGTTTATGGAGAAGGACATTTGGGACAGTAATCCCATTCTTCTAATAAGGAAAGAAAAAAAATAGAACTGATTACCTTTATTAACAAGCTGTTGTTAATGCTTCCAAGATTTTAATCACCTTTACAAATGTGGTGGTGTCAGCATTGACTTTCTAAGCTTGTCTGTTCTGACAACTGAGCTTTAAGTCAATGGGATAATAGTGAATCCCTAACTATTCTCTTACAAATCAAGAGCTAGGTGAAAATTTTAACTTAAAGGAAAGGGGTAAGATAAGTCTTCCTGAAAGGACAAGAGGGTACAGTTTGTTGGTTATTTTTTACACATAGAATATAAAAAGGTTGATTTTATGGCCAGAACAAAATAAGCTTAGACTTGAAACACTCCACAAGCTGCATGAAACAAGGACCATGTTCAGACTGCCTGTTGTGGGGAATGCAAGTAATGTAAGTTCAGGAGAACAATAACATGAAATCCAACTTGCATGTGGATTTCTTGAGGCTCATGGGAAGCAGAAGAGAGCTCATCTCTTCTTTGTGAGTGTGATCACTGTGTGCTTTTAGCCCAAGGTCTAAAAGGGTGTGAAAATGGATGGGTTGCCACATATGACCCAAAATTTACAGAGCAACAGAGAGAGTGATCATGGAGAAAGTGTGTGGGAGAAGGGGGAAGAACAGAGAGAGGAAATTCTTTTGGTAAAATCTAATAGATTGGTAGACAGAGATGGCATTACAAAGCCAACCAGCGTTACATGGGGGTTAATGCACCCACTGCTATTCCTCACAATTTGAAATTTGATTCCTACATTGCAGCAACTCTTGAAGTCCTGCCTGAGAATTTCTGTTTGCTCAAACATGGCATGCCAAAGGCTAAGAGGGGTCAGTAATTGTGTTGAACACTGTATCTGGGTTTGGTAGAGAAAGTCTAATGGAAGTTTTGCATTCAAACTAAAATTGAACTTTAAAATTCAGATATAAATTGGGTGCTTGCTGATAGCCAGCAGATGCTTGACTTCCTGCTTGATTTTGCTGTGCCTATACTTGCCTTTCTTATACTGCCTTTCAGTGGGGATATAAGCTGCCACAAACATAGTTCCCAGTGAAATCGTTAAGAGGGTTCCCATGAACATTGATTGGGGGTTGAATCCGGCTCTTGTGCCACTGGCAGAGCCCAGAAATGGTGATCACTGGAGAAAGGTAGACATATTTTATGGTATGGCTTCTTTAAGAATGTACCATCAGATTAGGTTGGGTAAACCCTGGGGAAGCAGAAAACAGCTCACTGAAGTTTTTCAGGGATGAACTCAGTGTGAGAGCACAGGATAAGTATAAACAAATAAGTAAGTGAAGAAGTGGCTGAAGCAGATAAGAAGAACAGCTCAGGGAATTATTTATAAGATGTGAGAAAACAGACAGCGTACGTGATGGGTTTAGCACTGATGGACCCATTAGCTACAGACAGTACTGAGTTTAAAGAGTCTAAAATCCCTGTGACAGCTGAGATCAATAGGAATCTGTTCTCTTTGGTATTTATTAGATGAAAGTTAGGTTAATGGATTAACTTGTCAGATGAATTTGATAGGTGGTTCATATAGGAAATACTAGCCCTTACAGAAAAATATTAGTTGACTCTTTTGACCATGACCCAGCACATTAAAATAGGGCAGGTCTTTGCCCTGTGTTGCTTTTCAGAAAAACAAATTGTGTAAGTGGGCTTGGGAGTCTGATGCATATGTTTGCCGTGTGGATAAGATTATTTCTCATGGCCAATAACCAAAACAATAGCAAGAAGCACAAAACCCAAAAGAGCTGACACTGTGATTTACCCTTACAGGGATGGACTCAAAACAAGCACATTGCCACATTGATTCACTGATCTGCCAAGACCAGTGTAAATCCTCGTTATCATTTCAACAGATGCTAGATCAAACCTCAGCTTCTCAGCCACTGTGCTCTGGCTCAGTGAAGTTGCTTTTCCCATTACAGTCTGTGGGTCAGAATTAGGGTCGGTGTCAGGTACTTGGTGAAGCAGATATCTGACTGCTGGGTGCAAAAATGCTCATGGTGCTGGTGCTGTTAGGACATGGGACAGACAGGCTGGGGTCATGGGAGGAGCTGGGGTATCTGTGGAAGGTGAAGAAAAAGCAAGAAGAAATAGCTGCCGCTATGCATCTCATCACCTCAGCTGCATCCCCTGGCACAGCCCTGCAATCCTGCTCAGCCTCTTCCTTATCACATCTGCCACCTGCAGCCAGACCAGCCACCTCTGATGGGGCAGCAAAACTCTGTTCTGTCGCTGAAAAACCTTGAGCAAGCCTGAGTTGGAAGTCGCTGTGCTAAAATCAAGGCAGGACAGTGAAGTTTATCTGATGGTGTTTCTCAACCCTTTTATTTAAAATAAAAGGCCAGTGGTGTGCAGTCAGTGATTATTTCTTTGCTTCTGGACTAACAACTCATGTCACGAGTTTTGAGAATCCCAGTTCTGTTAACAGTTGAGTCAAGGTGCTGTGCGTTTTAATCCTCTATGTTTTATGTATTAGCTCTATCAGAGTCTGCAATGCTACAGCTGTGTTTATAGCTGTCTGTATTCCTGGTATTTTCTCTCTACTGTGTGCTGTGGTGGTCAAGATAATACCGCCTTTAAAAAATACGCTTTTGAGAGCCTGAGATCTCCACGTCCTGGAAATGAGCAGTCACTAGCAGGGATCGACCAGGTTTTATGCTTTTGATGTGAAAATTGCAGCAAGCCAAATGTTCTTAATCGTCACCAGAGGACATTTCGAAGGCAGGAAGAGCAGCAGTGGCCAGTCTCTCTAGGATACCACTGGGAGCAGTCAGTCAAAGAACCTGGGGAGAATTTAGCGTCCGAAAGTGAACACACATGAAGCAACGCCTGCCTATGGCACACCACGGCAGTGATGGCCTGCCTGCTGTCATGAAGCACATTGAGGATCCTGAGTTGAGTCTGCAATAAGGAGGCTGGAAGAGGGTTGTGCTGAGTTCCAAAATACAAGAGGAAGCAAATGAATAAAGTCTGCTGTGTCTGAACCCTTTCCTATTGTATTTGGTTTGCGTGGAAAGGTCTTGGTAGTGGGGGGGGGCTACAGGTGTAGCTTCTGTGAGAAGCTTTTGGAAGCTTCCCCGATGTCTGATAGAGACAATGACAGCTCCAAGACAGACCCACTGTTGGCTAAGGATGAGCCCACCAGTGATGATGGTAGTACCTCTGTGATAACACAGTTAAGAGGGGGGGGGGGAAAAACCTTTGCAACACCAGCAGCAGTCAGAAGAGAAAGGAGTGAGAACATATGAAAGAAACAACTACAGACACGAATGTCAGTGAAGAAGGAGGGGCAGGAGGTGCTCCAGGCACTGGAGCAGAGGTTCCCCTGCAGCCCATGGTGCAGCCCGTGGTGCAGCCCGTGGTGAGGCAGCTGTGCCCTGCACCCGTGGAGCTCCATGGGGGAGCAGAGACCCACCTGCAGCCCGTGGAGGACCCTATGCTGGAGCAGGTGGATGCCCAAAGGAGGCTGTGATGCCATAGGAAGCCTGTGCTGGAACAGGCTCCTGGCAGGACCTGTGGACCCGTGGAGAGAGGAGCCCACGCTGGAGCAGGTTTGCTGTCAGGACTTGTGACCCCATGGGGGACCCCCACTGGAGCAGTCTGTGCCTGAGGGACTGCAGCCTGTGGGAGGGACCCACACTGGAGCTGGTTGTGAAGAACTGTAGCCCGTGGGAACGACTCACATTGGAGAAGTCCGTGGAGGACTGTCTCCCATGGGAGGGACCCCATGCTGGAGCAGGGGAAGAGTGCAAGGAGTCCTCCCTCTGGGAAGGAAGTTTGGCAGAAACAATGGGTGATGAACTGACCCTCATCCCCTATTCTGCATCCCCGTGCATTGGTGGAGGGGCAGAGATAGAGAAATCAGGAGTGAAGTTGAGCCTGGGAAGAAGAGAGGAGTGCACGGAGGTGTTTTAAGGTTTGGTTTTATTTCTCATTATCTTACTCAGATTTGACTGGTAATAAATGAAACTGATTCCCTAAGTCAAGTCTGTTTTGCCCACGACAGTAAATACTGAGTGATGTCTCCCTGTCCTTACCTTGACCCACGAGCCTTTTGTTGTATTTTCTCTTCCTTATCCAGTTGAGGAGGGGGAGTGGTAGAGCAGCTAGCCAGGGCTAACCCACCACAGCTATTCAAAGACCTAGGTGTGTAGATCACAAGGTTGTGAAAGCTTTTCACCCTTGTGCTACATCAAGAGTATTTTTGAAGGAAAAAAACTTGGGGAAGCCAGTGGAGTTTTTATTATAATGATCAAGAAAATAACAATACCTGAGGCTGTGATTTGTCAAGAAATTCTATCAGTAGCACAAAAAAGGACACAGGATACTGACCTCTCCCAATTACAGGCTCAGAGACTGGGTAGTCCTTTCAGTATCTGTCTCCTCCAGGACATGGCAAAGGATGTAGCTTTGACATCCTTGTTTGAAAGGTTTATAACCTACATCTCCAAGCACAGGCTGGAGGGACCTCAGTCTGCAAGGGGCTGTGCAAACACATAGACATTCCTGTACCAGGAGATTTCCACACATGTGGTGTGTCTAAGCAGACAAGCAAGGCAGTGTTTTATTCATTCAGATTGCCCTTAGAGTCAGCTGGCTTGTGGCATACCTTAAGTCAACTTTGTACTTCATGCTGCATTTCTTATTCTCATCAGGGGCTGTGGAGGTATAAAACACAGCCCTGCCTGCTTTTGCTAGACTTTCCCAGGCTTCCTTCAAAAAGATAAGTGGGGCCCTTGGGGTATTAACAGAAGTAGGTAGAGTGTATTTCTCCCTTGGCATATGCAGCCAGAAGCCAGCCAGCATCTGTCCTGGAGGTGAGTTAGGAAAGGATTGTGACAGAGGAAGAAGCAGAGGCATGACCCAGAAGAGATGACTAATAAAAAATGACTTAAGAGCTCTTCTCCAAGGATCAAAGGTTAAGTCTAGGTCAATTGTAATAACTGCATTGCTTCACCAGTCAGGACATGTGCAGTGTCCTAGAGGAACATTTAAGCATGTTCTCAAACGGCATTAAAAGGGCTGCCATTTGCAAAAGATTTGGTTCCCCCCCAAGTTTAGCAGATATAGTTTTACACCAGACTGAAGCTTCTCAGTAACAGGGTCACAGAACGATTTCTTTTCTCAAAACCTTCCCAGTGAACAAGGATTTTTCGCTGTGTAAAGCCAAGATCACCAAGTTCCCTGCAAGCACCCCCCTCCCTCAGCAGCATGCCTTGCAAAACATAGCAAGAGAAATGGGGAAAAGTTTCCACTCCCGTGGCTTAGACTATTATTTCTGCTAAATAGGAACTAAGCAGTGCTTATTTACTTATCCTAAAAACAGATAAAAGAGTTCAGGAATAGCAAAATAGAGGGAGAATGTATGAATAAAGAAAGTAGGAGTCTGTTTGTCTGCACTATGTAGAGTAGTGCTGTGGAGAGATACCCAAGCCAATGTGACATAAGCTACCCAAAGAATCAGAAGTAGGGCAGCATCCTATACAGAAAGGTTTTAAACACTAGAAACCAATTCAACTTGTAGGCATCCTTTGTCCTCTGCTGCAAAACTTGGCAATGCTGCTGCATGTTTCAGTTTCACACACTGTTTTGGGAAGTGCTGATTCAATGAGATGTTTTTCCTGCCAGTGCCTGAGCTTTGCTGCTTCACTGTAAATGGGAGTTTGGTCACAGCATTTTGCCTGACACATACCTGCCCGCCCTGTTGTCATTATCAGTTTGAGTATTTCTGTCTCACACAGGGGCACACAATAAAAATATATTTCAAAGGCTAAAAAGATTTAGTCATCATCAACAGTTCAGTTAAGCCTACATAGCTGACTGCTTAGAAGAAATAAGATTCTTAATTGGATAGTTTTCTATCCAAAACAGCAGTATGGCTTAATGTGGAACTTCTCCTAATGAAACAACTGTCCAGAAGCATCAGTGGGCAGCTCAGGGGGTGGCTAACTAGTCATGACAAAACCCTCTGTCCATCAGCTACTTACCATTATTTTTTAAGGACACAGGTTTTTTCCCCCCCCGTGTAGCATTGATTAACACTATTGGACACTGTTCATTTGCACATTAAGAGGAGAATACATTTCCTTTTGGTGTGGCTGGATGATAACCATGCACATTTTCAAGCTGATCTATCTGCAAAGCTACTTCTAACATTTGACAAAGATGGATTAATAGCTAGATGGAGCTATAGTATGGACAATTCTTCTCAGTTCTGCTTTGCACACTTATATCTTATGCCCGTCTGCCTTTGAACAACCTTTTATTTAGAAATTGTTCCAGCCATGTTTGTGTAGTGTGTGCTAAATGCTAAATGTGGACGAAAGAGAAACACAGGTTATTGTTACATACAATATGAGGGAGAAGGTCGTATTCTGTTATTCCCTATGATACTGATACTGTTATTCCCTATATGATAACCTAGCCTGGGGACCTCGTTGGAAGCAACTCCATTTCATTGTGAAACTGTGATAATTAAAATGTCACTTGAGCTTAATTCTCCTCATAGAACTATTAGTCAAGACTTTTCAGACCTTTATGTGGGCAATTTTCACTTCCATTCACTCCAGTAGAACAGTACTGGACCAGTGCTGAGTGCTTCTGATAATCCTCCTATAAATATCTGTGAAGGGAGTAAAAAATTGTTGGCAATTTATTCACTATGTGTAGCATTCCTGGGATTATTCCAGATTTTAAAGCAAATGAAAACTTGGTTTAGACATTATGATGAATGACACAGAGAACTGAGACCATTTCCCTTTTTTCCTGGTTGGTGTGGGAACAAGCAGGTATTTAGATCTTTATTTGCTGTTCGAATCTATTCAAAAAGAATATTTTACTGGGCAAGTGAATGCCAGACTAAAGACCGTTCATCAATTACTTAAGGCACATGCTCACCACAGACACTGATAATCAGAAGTACTGATAATCTGAAGTCAGTGTGGATGTTGTTTTTCCTGGCTACCGGAACTACATATAATTTTCTTTTTTTTATGTGAGAAATTATCTACTCATGGAGGAGGAAGAGGAAATACGTGTGTGTAGGAAATAACCAAGACTAAAAAAACTGAAGACGTGTAGGCCCTGTTCTTTATTCTTTCACAAAAGGAAATAGAGAATCTAGAGATAAACTCTGTGTCTGGTTAAGCTGTATCAGTCCCAGAAGCCCTTCCTGCCTGGCAGAAGAATGTCAGGAGAAAAGCTAAAACACTTGAAGCACATTATATATTGGTAACCAGATTTTATGTACGTATATTGTTTATAACAGCTTTTCCCATGATTCCCTCTGCATGTCTAAGTACAAGACTGTTTATGATGCCTTTTATCTTGTACGATTGTCATCCCATTTGTGGGTAAAAACACTGAAATTTCATTTTGGGTAATTTAATTCTCCCAGCCAGTATCAGGTTTGGTATATTAGTAACTCCCAAACTAGTATGCTGTAACTCACGAGAGCTTACAGCACTCCCTGTGTTGGTGTCTGCCATGTGCTAGGTATTTTCTACATGTGATCAAGTTTAGGCTTGCAATTTGTAGGTGATTATTGCTAAGTAAAGGCTTATCTATGCCTACCTCAGTGGACTTAGCTGCCTTTCTGCTTGATCAATGACATAGTCATGCTCATGCTGAGAGTTTTCCAGTCTTTCCCATTGCATGACACTCAGTAATGTCCTAGAACTCAAACACCAGGGGACTGAATGGCCTGAGGGTCATGGCCACCTCTTCAGACCCTACTCACAGAAACATGGCCTGTGGTCTTGGGTCTCATCAGAGTGAAGCAAGCGAATCTATAAATTTTTTTTGCCTGGAGGGACTTGATGAGAATTTCAAGGTCCTGACATCTTCCTGGAAACTTCCCTGCATTCCGGTAAGCTTCCTGCTAAGAATAACATCCAAAAAGCCTAATTAGTTTATTTCTCTTTTCAGTTCCACAGCCCTAAAACTAGGTTATAGGGAACTAGTGTGAATGCTGGCACATCGGGCCGAAAGGAGGTTACCTGGTATGTACAGATACCCAAGGCAGGATCTGCTATACTCAGGCCACTCCTGATAGACGTGCATCTGAACTGTTTTTAAGGACCTCCAGTACAGAGGCATCACAGCATCCTCAGGCAATTCCTGTGCTTTGCTATTCTTATCATTAGGAACTATTTCCTAATGTCTGATACAAATTTTCCTTGCCACAAGCTGAAGTTTTGTCTTACCCACTCTAACCAGCAGCTACTTGAGTAGTTACCTGCTCACTTCCATTCCCACTGAATGCAATTTTGTACTTTAATCCTGATGTAAAGGTGGACAGTGACTATGTTTCAGGAGTGGAACAGACGCGTTTACAAGCGTTCCTCAAAGCTTTACTATTTCTTGGCAATAGGGACCAAGACCATCATCTCTAGTGCTGGTGTGTTCAAAGTACAGTTGTCTTCACATATACAGGGATCAGAAGAGACTTTTAAAGCTAATGCAGGCATAGACAATACAGGTAGAATAGCAAACATTTAGTTAGGTAATGCCAAAAAGGTAGAAGGTAATTTTATTTTGACTCGTTGCATACATATAGTGTCTGAACAAAAGTTTACTGAATATAATGAGGGCATGTGTACTCTGTTGTTTAAGATTGGGCCAACAAATCTTTCAGGACTTACCCATAGCTTCAAGCCTTCATCAAACCAAATCTGTCTCTTGGAGCAGCAAATTCTGAGTATGTTTAATACCTTAATGTAAATTCAAGCTCTTTTTCATGAAGCCTGAACTTGAACAGTTTTGAACCATTATAGACCCATCTGCTGTCAGGTATATCAGTCCTGACTCTTCCTAGCTTAGCACAGAGTTTGTGACAGGGATTCATCTGTCCTAGCATCAGGTGACGACAGTGTAGTTCCTACATTTGAACTACTTAACATAGAATCACAGAATGGTTTGGGTTGGAAGGGACCTTCAAATTTCATCTAGCCCAACTGCCCTGCTGTAGGTTGCTCAAAGCCCCGTCCAACCTGACTTTGAACAGTTCCAGGGATAAGGCATCCACGACTTCTCTGGAAAACCTGTTCCACCGTCTCATCACCCTCATTATAAAAAACGTCTTCTTTATGTCCAATCTAAATCTACCCTCTTTTAGTTTAAAACCATTACCTCTTGTCCTGTCACTACAGGCCCTGGTGAAAAACATCTCTCCATCTTATGAGTAAACTGTGATTGAGAGTGAAGTGGAAATATTTCATATGGTAGGTCCTCCTTGTCATCTCACTTTCTTTTGACAATGATATGAGACTGAAGACCCTAAGTTTCTGTCCAGGTATTTTTGCAGCTGTGTCTGAATCAAATATTCTTTCAGCAACACAATGACTACATTTTTGCAACTGTTCATTAAGTCATGGATGTTTTCTGTAAGAGTGAGCTGGTTAGTGTCTGGTGCTTGTTTAAATGAAAATTCTGTTGTTGCTCTATCTTTTCCACAGAATGGGGAAGTTCTACTTGTCTGTAAACAGGTGGTTTGGGTCCTGTACATTGGTATTCATTGCTTTTCTTCATTGTTTGTTAAAGCTCATTTTTTGCAGCATACTAAAACTGCTGCAGAAGGTTCTACACTGTGATGCAGTTTTGACACCACTTATAGGGAAAAATCCCAAAGTCTAGAGATGCAGATGAAAACTTTTCAGCAAAGAGTTAAATAGAGCCAAGTAGAAAATCTCTGTGCTTTCTGCTTTATTGCATGCAGAGGCCAGACACACTATCATTTTGTTAATGCTGCTATTTGGATAGCTCTTGTCGGATGTACTTGAAGCACTAAATATCTTGACTCATAGATATTTTCTGAGCAAGGCTATTTCTGTGACATTGGGTTGAACTTGAAATTGGAAGTGTCACACGAAGTATTTTGCTGTTTTCTATCTAGCTGGCTGCAATTTATCTGTATGAAATGTGATCTGATCATCTAAGGACCCTAACCAGGAAAAATTAAATGTTTTATCACCAGGAATCACTTCAGATGGCTTTCCAGAAGGTGTAAAAGGCTGCTGTGATGGGCTGTCCTCCTTGTACTAGTGGATGAGATATTTTTGCTGTAGTGAATGTGCAGTATTAGGGTGCAGGTCTGTCTTCTCTTTTTCTGTCCAACCCTGTGGGTTTCTGCTAGGAGATGAAAGCTCCTCATTTCAACTATGATCTTATTTTGGTCCCGTCCATCAACTCCCAACAACTTCAGACTATGAAAGAACGTAGGATATGATCCCTTGACCGGTTCACAGTGTACTGATGCCCTTTTTGGCTCTGCCAAGAAGAAAGCAGACTGGCTCCAAGGCTCTAAACTTCTTTCTGGCTCAATACTAAGAAATCCCAGAAGCTGTTGCAAGTTGTCCCTCATCTCGTGATTCCCTTGGCTCATATTTTGGCCTGACATCCAAAACTGATTTTGTCAAATCTTCTTAAACTGTCTCAGCTCAAAACCCACTCTCTAGCTTTTGTCCCTTGTCTCCCCCTCTCTCTGCAAATCTAAGCAGATTGCACAGGAGAAGTTTGGGCATGGTTTCCAGCTGGAGATGGTGGTATTATCCCACTGTGTCTCCTCTGTCAGTGGGTGGGAACTAGGGAGGTCACAGACTCTTGTCATTAGCGTGGGACCCAGCCGTGCCTTTGCTGCCTGCTCCCACATTTCTTCCTGAGTATGACACCTGCAATACAGCCAAGCTAAGTCCTATGGGGAAGGGAGAAGGGGGATAGATTGACGTATAAACATCTGAATTTTGTTCATTCTCTCTTTTTTTCAGGAAGATCAGTCTTAAAGTTCTGAGGAGACTCAGTCCTCCTGGCCACTCCTCTTTGCTGTTGCTTCATGTCTGTGCTCTGGTAAACAGTGAGCAGATTAAAATGATAGTCCCCATCATGTGCTCACCTTGGAATTAGGTTTATTACTTCAATCCCATCCACAGCACTGGAAAGGGGCCTCAGTCATGACTTCAGGTGAGAGGAGAACAGCTTCGAACCTGTCTTCATGATGCTAAGCTCAATGAAAACAACATTAAACCACAAGACAGAGGAAGGTTCAAGTTACTTCTCAGCTGGAAACTCTGGAGACACAGTAAACACAAAGCCTGCTGCTGCCAGGGAGTTGTTTGTTTGTGTTTTCCGTAACAAAGCTGTTCTTCAGAATGGAACCCTGCACTCCCTATCGTGCAATGGTGGCCTTAACCCTAGCCCCTCTTGTGATAAAAACAGTGCTTGGAGAGGGGCAGGATGTGGCAATCACCTATGCCTTCGACTGTGTATTTTTACACATCAGTAGACAGATACTTTTCAGAGGAAAAAGAGTGTGAACAAACACCATTGCAGCCCTCTTTGGCAACGGTGGGCAGGTGTTTCTGGCTCCCAGGTCTTGTGTGTTTCCCACACAGCATCTTGCTTATTTGAGAGGCTGGCTCTATCAAGTTCATGCTACATTTCTGTCTCCTGTGGAACTTCCCAGCTCTGTGTGGGGTGAAAATTTCACTTCTCTAAAAGTCACTTGTTGGGATCTGGGACATACTTTCATGGCAGCAATTCAAATTTCCTATTAGGTATGAGAGCCAGGGCAGCTTCTGACATTAGCAAGGTCCCCCAAAATAGTTTTTCTCCACCTCTAACATCAGAAAAGAGCAATAACTTATTTTTAACCCTTAACCCAGATCTCTATGCCAGAGAATACAGAAGTTAATTTTCTTCCTGACATTCTTATGTATCACACCCTCATTACGACATCTTCTCTAGGAACATTCCTGTGCATGAGAAAGAATACTGAATCTGAAATGACTTTACTTAGTCTAACTCTGTTCAAAATTTCTGCCAGCAGTTAGTCTCACACATAGCCATTGCTCATAGGTAGATGTGAAACAAGTTAAGGTTTATCTTCTCCTGTCAAAAGGGTTCAAAGTATCAGAATCAAAAATGATAGGTAAGAGAGGAACATGGTGTGTGCTGGTGAATTTGCTTAATTCACAAGTCAACATCAGAAATCTTTTCTATGCCAGGCACCTAAACACTTTTCAAAAATTGCCCCAGTGATTAATACACTGAAGAATGTGTCAGTCGCAGCTGGAGCCATTGGGGTGTTATAGTCACTGGAAGGTGTAGCATCTCTGGGGATATTTCTCAGCTCTGCTTTCCCAAGGGGTGGGCTCACACCAGCCTCCTGCCTCATAAACTCCTACCAGAGCACCCAACTGCCTGTGTATAAAGGGATGCTGACTGTCTCCTCAGGAAACAAACCTCTAACACAAGGCTGCAGTGTCAGCCCCTCGGCATGTTAAATACATGGTGGCTGGAGTTTCACAGATTTTCTGTCATTTTTGACAGTCTGAGACTTTGAACAATGGCTATGATGAATGCTGCATTCTAAAACAGGGCTGTGCTTTCATTCCAACTATATAATTTTAGGAAGTTTGAAAGACGTGTTTTGTACTCTTGGTAGGAAAAGTCAACACTCATAATTTGATAGAGATACTACGTCCCTTCCCTGAAATAAATACTGGAAGAGGAGGCCAGGCGGAATCTGATCTTCACCAATGCTTGGAAGCTGGTTGTGTTGTACCCATGAAAAGGAGACTTAGATATGTCAAAGGGCTAGCACATACATAAGAGTATATGATGACACAAAAATTTCAAGACTGACCAGTCTCCTTCAGAGGTGATATTTTTCCAAGATGTTATTTTCAGGCTACACAAGGAGCAGGAATCTCACATGTATGGAGAATGTTGCCCCTTTAAAAATCAGCCTTGTGATTCTGCTTGTCATGTGAAAGTTTCAGCTGAATGCTAATGAAGTAAATCTGTTTTCAGTTAAGCCAATGTAAACTCAGGGAAATTTAAGCGGGATTGGTGAAGTCATTTTAGATTTGCACCATAGCATAAGTTTGATTGGAACATTTGCTTTCATGTAACTTTTGCGGCTTTATTCCATTCATTATATATGACCATAATTTATGGACGTTCCACATGCACATGCAAGTTAAGGCAATTTGGTTTCTTTTATTAAACTATGAGTCTGTTTTATAATCAAAGTAAAGCAGGCTCATTTGCACACCAAAAAATCTTGGTGTGGATTTCTGTCTGTGGGAGTGGAGACAAAATATCTCGCTTGCTGACTCTAGCCAAACTATGCATTTAGCTTACCCAGTCAATTTTCACGGTGACTCAGTGCAATTCATTTGCTCTAGCAAGATATGCAAATGCCAATTTCTGAGAGCTGTATTTGAATTTAATTCTTACCAACACACATATGAATTAATGTGAAAGACTTTAGTAGTGTTACACTGGAGTTTAGCCATGATAATTAAGAAGCAAGTATGGTTTGACAGAGAGGAGAGGAGAAGCCACAAAGCAGATCACATCACAAAGCTTTAAATTTCCACATTAGCTTTGTCCTGGCTTCTACTCAGTACACTCTAACTAGCTTACTGTCCTAGAGCAAAAAAGCCAAGTGAAGATGCCTCCATCGGTACTACTTGTCATCCTTCCCCCAAGGTCTGAATACCGACATGCATGACAGGAAGCCTGAGGTCCCATCTCTGACCCTTTAAATTCTGCATTGACAAAAGCCATAAACATGGAGTCTGCTGCATGGGCTAACACACAGCAGCTCCAAGATAGTTGCAGACTCATTGTTGTTCTGGCCAAATGACTGCACTTCACTACATTAAGGACTCAGTTATTCCTTACAGGGTGGATTCTGTACTAGGAACAGTAGGAATTTCATTGCTGAGAAGATGGGTCCATCTGACTTCTAGCTGAAGGGATACAGACTGCATCCTTATAACTCCTCTACACATAAGGGAAAGGTGGGCCCTTCTTGCCGTGTGCTGCATTCTGTTTACCTGACCCTGCTCGCTGCACCCAGACATGCCTCATGTATCTCCCAGATGGGAAGGAATGGAGCAATCTTGTTTCTCCCCTAAGCAGTAAAGGACTTGATTGGAGTTAGGTGATCCATGCTGGTAGAACTGTGAATGAATTTGTGGGTACAGTGTAGAGAAAATTCTCTCAGAGGTGTCTGAAATCTGTTTTCAATGACATGTTATCCTAGATAAAATTTTAAGAATTGGCAAGCTCGCTGTAGACCCGATGTCAGATTGTTATCACATCAAGGAGGTTCATACAGAAGTGTATTTCTTTCCAGGCTCTGAGGTCTACAGTACCTTTCCTTCTTTATCAGAAACTGGTCTCGGGGTCGGCTCTCTGTCCTACTTCTGTGTGGCAATATGTCTTTACATCCCTTTCCCCTTTGTGATTAGTTATTATGGAGCCTTCATTATAGAAAATATCTGCCCTCTTCCTAAGATAACAAGGACAGGTTAAAAGACAACCCTATTCAAATGTTAGAGACAGCAGAGAGTTTTTTATTAGTGAGGCCTTTTTTCACTTCTTGGGTACTCTCCTGAGTGGGGTCAACATCTGACCATTACTGCAGATTGCATCTCAAAAAGCAATTTACTAATAGAGAGGCATCTTTCCACAAAAATCATTCAAAGATAACACTGTCTATCAAAACAATGAATATATGAACAGATAAAAATGAAACACCATAAATAAAACATGCACCATCTTATTTCAGCTTGCCACAGGTCAGCCTAAAAGAGTTGACAGCTCTTGGAAAGGCTTTGCAAAACATTTCAGCATTAAACTGTAGCTTCAACTCCTAAATGCCTTTGTTTATCTGGGCCAGCATCCAAAACTCATACAAAATAATTATCTACCAACACACAGACTGTTTTCATGCAAGCCCTAGACACACACATAGATGTATCAGATCCTTATTACTCCTCTTAGAACTGTCCTGTAGAGATGACTGTTGCCTTTGAGTAAGGTTAATGAATGCTTGATCTAATGGCAACTCCATTCTTGAGCTAGAACTTTGCAGGTAAGACATCTTGTTTTATTACTGAGAAACAGGTTAGGAGAAAATATTTACAAATTCTGAAAACTTGACACGACCCCACTGACTCTTTCCTTTAAAATAAATATTTTTAAGTGGATGATGGAATGATGTAACAGAGTATGCTGCATTATTTGCTGCTTCCAGATAGTCCTGGTACATTGGTTCTAATGTGTCTGTGTAATAACAGTCGTCCATACTGAGTAACTCATACTCCCTTCCAAATCTTTGTGATTAACATTTTGTGGGGGAAGAATTATGCACAAGGAACCATGCATTTTCCCCTTGTTTTTTTATCTTACTGTTTGGAAAAACAAATGCCCGCTGGATAAGATGTTCTTCATTCCTAACACTCTACTCTGCATGTTGGTTCTATGCTTTTTTTGTGCAACAGGGATGACACGTGAAGTGCTTACAGCATGGATGTAGCTGTGTACACATCACATAGCTGTCTGGAAACCATCCTGAAAGGTATGGAAAGACAGTGCAGCACAGTGTGTATACCACTGGAGTAGGGTCTAGGAGACCTGGCTTTTATTCTTGCCACTGCCACAGACCTCCTGTGTGAATTGAGGCAGAGGAGTCACTTCACTTATCAGCCTCTGCTATTCCATTTTCACTGTAGATTGGTTTAAGAACTCCGATACTTAGCACAGTACTTAAAATGATGTGTCACCTTTTCAGATGGGTCCTCTGTACATGGCATCGATAATAAAAATCTCTTAACGGTCCATAATAATTCTGATTGCTCATTCCTTGAATTTAATACACCATTATCACCATAATAATTATTACCGTTAAACTTTAGACTTTGATTTTCTTTAGAGATATTGTTCCATTTTCATTGCTTTTTACTCAGGAAAAGTTCCCTTTTGAAAACTGCCAATTATTACCAGTAAGACACCAACTACCCTGGGTAAAGAAGATATGCCATCTGAAACTATCAATCATCACTACTGAATTCCCCACCAAATAAATACAATAGTTACACTGTTGATGCAAAAGGCCTAATGTAAATATGAAATAAGAAATAAAATTAACTGCAGCATACATGGTAGTAAAGACAAGAGTCAATATAACTTTGGAACATCATAATTTTCTGTTAAGGGAAAGAGTATGGCTAAGTCCTGCCATGCATTTCATTTCATACACATACAAATGGCATGCTGGGCAGAAGAAAGACATATGTGAATCATGTGAGAAAAATTTTAGAAGCCCAGCTAATTGGCAAGACAATTAAACCAAGGGAAAAACAGGTCAGAACTAGTCTGAGATACTATTTGTTCAAACTATCCAAAGGCAGGTTTAAGAAGAGAATAAGCTACCTTCAGGGCAAGGGCAGGATGGATTTAGGTGTGCTCAGAATGTGTGTCATTGTCTGTAAAAGAAATCACTAATAGGGGAATGGCTAATAATGAGCCAAATCCTTGGCCTGGATTTCAGGGCACACATGAATACGCAGGGCTGGGAAGAGCCTTTGAATTTAATTTCTCACTTTCTCTTCTGTGAAAGCTGTGGATGCTCCTACAGCTGTTTCATTCAGCTGGATAAATATTAATGCCATGGGGAAACTCTGTCTCAGGCATAAGACTTTCAAGATACACCTTCAGTGTGCAAATGAGGTAGAGTTATAGACTGCTATCAGGACAGGATTTGTGACCATCTCATATGGGTCCTGTTTAGTGATTAGGCAATCTAGCCCCTTTCCTGACATGATTTTCACTGAGTCAAGTAACAGGGCAACATACTGAGATGGCTGTTGAGATCATATTCAAGTAAGACTTGCAGGACTTGATCCAGGAACATTGTGACACATTCCACCAAATGGACATAGTACAAAGCTCACACCGATATTGACATTTTTATTCTGTTATAAATTCCTCCAATCTTGAAAGCTTAATAAAGTTCACAGTGATTTTGCTGAAATGAGCATGACTGGAATCAGTGCAAGATTTGTGTTGAAACCATATAACATTTGTGGTACTTTAGCAGAAACCTCAGGAAATGTAGTTTTAAGAGTAAGTCTGAATTTTTCAGAGCTCATTCAAAATTTAAATTAAGAAGCAAATGTTCAAAGATCCAGCTCATAGATTACTTATTTAGATTTTGCTCAGGTAGAGTCCCACTGCTGTAAATGCGGTCACACTGCACTTATGCCAAGGTAGATCAGAATGAGGTAAAGACATAGGAATGAAACCTGGAGGTATTCTTGAAATCTCAGTGTGACCTGTCCCAGTTAAATGTATGTCAAAGATGCATCAAATTTAGTAATAATACATTCCAAAACCTCTTTTGTTTAAACAGGAAACTCAATTTATCGTGCTGAGATACAGTCTGGCTCTATAGATCAGAAAAATGAGAAGACTTTTCTTAACAGTAGTATTTACTAACCTTCACCAACTGTATGAAGAATACATCTCTCCAAGTCCAGTCATTTTCCTATTTAGATGAGCTTGAAATAAATCAAAAGACCGTGTCACATGAGTACTTAGGAAAAAAATTTTCTGCACACTCCAAACAAAAGACACGGAAGTCATTAATTTTACAACATAAAAACGCAAATAACAATTGTAGAAATGATCTTATGTAGAATGGTAAAAAGCAGTATAACATACTCCTGATTTATTCTTGTGATTATAACCCTAACTGATGACAATCTTTAGTTCTCTTGCTCACTAACTTTTGTGGCTTTTGAATGCAAAAGTCAGCTGATTATGATGTTATGGCAGGAGGGAAGAAAGCGATAAAATCAAGGACACATTTTTGCACTGGATTACAAAGTTAGTCTTCATCGCTGAGAAAGTACAGCATATTATTCCCATAAATTTCCATACATACTCAAGATTTACTTATTACTAAATTGTCAAATGATAAAGATCGAGCATTTCATACAGCTCAGTCCATCAAACCAAGCCACAGTCCATGTAGGGGTAGACGTGGACCTACATGTAGGTGTAGATGCTGTCCCTACAAGACTTTAACTTAAGGGACAAATCTTGATGATACCTACTGGAGATTATTTTTCCTAGCAAAATGAACACTATGACGAGGTAAGATGGGTGGTTATAAGTATGCATTGAGGATCAACATGAGTATTGTGAAGAACTGTTTCTTCTAAAATAAATACTGTTATCAGAATAAATTCATGTTATCCTTAAACACATTAAGACTGGAAATAAGAAAACAGTTTCTAAACTTTGGTGTAGTAAGATTCTGGAACTGTCTTTTAATAGGAGTGGTCAGTTAAATCCACAGTGAAAAGTGCTGTATCATTTTGTAGATATCCACTCAAGTAAGATTACACCTGAAGAACAGAAAGGTGTCCTCCCAGTCCTTCTCCTAGCAGAATTTTGGTTCAGTACCTCCATATTACTGCTTGGAAAAAAGTCTTTGAAAATGTGGCTGGGATTGTAAGTCTCTATATGAAGATGATGGGTGTTAATTTTGAGTATTCAGGGTTATCATGGTTTAATACCAGCTGGCAACTACATCCCACAGAGCAGCTCACTCACTGTCCCCCTGGTGGGATGAGGGAGACAATTGGAAGAGTAAAAGTGGAAAAACTCGTGGATTGAGATAAAAAGAGTTTAAAAGGTAAAGCAAAAGCCATGCACAGCAGCAAAGCAAAACAAGGAATTAATTCACCACTTCCCATCAGCAGGCAGGTGTTCAGCCATCTCCAGGAAAGCAGGGCTCCATCATGGTAATGGGAAGAAAAAAGGCCATCACTCTGAACATCCTCCCTTCCTTCTTCTTCTCCCAGCTTTATATGCTGAGCATGATGTCATAGGTTATGGGATATCCCTTTGGTCAGTTGGGGTCAGCTGTGTCAGCTGTGTCCCCTCATTTCTAGTGGATCCTCAGCCGGTGGGGTGGGGTGAGAAGCAAAAAAGCCTTGACCCTGTGTAAGCACTGCTCAGCAGTAACTAAAGCATCCCTGTATTATCAACACTGTTTTCAGCACAAATCCAAAGCATAGCCCCATACTAGCTACTATGAAGAAAATGAACTCTATCCCAGCCAAAACCAACACAGTGGTTTTTTCATTGAAGCAGTTTTAAAGGTCTTAGTAGGGAGGAGCATAGACTTGCATGAAAACGGTTGTGTTGTGGACTAGTTGTGATTTTATTTTATGAAAGCTTATATAATGACCTTTCTTCTAACTTCTTTTGTAATTTAATTCTGAATTCTTTATTAGATACTACCGAATAATGCTGAATATGAAAAGAGAACAGATTTTTATGAAGATCAGCTTTGAAAACAAAACTCATTCACTTAATTGGAACTGAACAAAGTCACAAAGCTTCACATCTGCATTTGGTTGTTGTACAGTGTTTGGGGATCACTAATGACCAAAGGTTATGTTAGACTCAAAATTTTGATTTGATGTGCCAAACACCTATAACATTAGAATCATCTTCTTGATGCCAGGCTGGTCTAAATCTGAGATGAGAGGCTAATCTAACAATCTGAGATGAGAGGCTGATTTAACTTGCAATTTATTTTAAATGCAAAGTGACTTAATTTGAAAAGAGTGAAGAGTTGACTGGTGTTTTGGTTTGTACTAGAAAATCCCAATTTCTAGAACTGATGCAGCTACAGGCAAAGGTAACACTGATAAATGTTTCTGTATGAAAATATTTTGGAAAAATGTAGTAGTTGTGTTATTTTATTTCAAAATTTCCAAGTGTCATTGACAGAAGGAGGAATTTCCAGTGAGAAACATTAGAAAGGTTTATATTCCAGTCATGACTTACAATCATGATAAAATAAAAGAAATTGACAATTTTTTTAGAGTACAAAAAACCCTATTTATTGCCCAGTGCAGTAGAAATAATATTTTTTAATATCACTTCATTTCTATTTAGAATTTAAATGAGATTCAAGTTCAAATCAACAGAGATACAGAGTTCTTTAAATTTTCTTTTTAGAAAATAAAAATTATTCAACAGTTCTGCCTTTAACTCTACCTTTTCTGTGTTGTTATTAGATGACACATTGAAGTTCAGCAAAATGTCCTGGGATGATATCAGAAGGGGCTGCATGTGAAATTGCGGTCTGTACCTCAGAGAGTGTGAACAGCTGATGATGATAAAGACTGACATTTCAACAATATTTATGTCCTCTGTGCGCATGGGAGAGAAAGAGAGCATTAATAAGGGGCCAGATTATTCCCTGTACAGGAAAAACCTGCTTAAAGGACAGAAAATTCCCATGGCTTCCATTCACAATAGTTTCTTCAAAGTTATCTCACTGTGGGCAACAGGTTTTGCTGCTCTACTGAAATTCCTGTGGGTTCAACCTGCTAAAGCAGGAATGTGTACTCAACCCCGAATTTCCTTCCAATACCCTTTCTTGCTCTGCTATCTTTCCCCACTAGCAGCACAGCTCTTGCAAAGGCTGTGTTCATATAGGCTGCCTTTCTGACTATGAATCATTTTTAGATCCTTTCCTACATCTAAACGTAGATCCAGGCACATTAACTCTGTCCTAATAAGCTATGTTTCTAGGTGGATGAAGTGAGATTTTTTCATCTGAGGAATAAATCTGGATCTCTAACTAGAAATTGCTAGATATGGAATAGGAATTAAACCAACAGAATGCAACTTAATCAAGATTATATGTATTTTGTCCTGAGCATACTGACAAAAACTAAATCCAAGGAATGGAGACATAAATGAGTTCAGTAGATATGCTTTTAACCCTGGTTTCCTAAAGAAACAAGGCTATGAGATCTTGCTTTTTGTTTTAGAGGCCCCACTGTTTCTCTCAGATTTGTCAGCAAGTTAAATGTCTGAGAGATGTTATGTCCCTACAGGATTAATAGAAATGGGAAGATGTGAGGCCATATAGAACAGAGTCAGATGACATAACAGCTAAGGAAAATGATTTACATCATGCAACATTAACTCCTCTGTCAAAAGTTTCAGTCTGAGCTCACACTTCCAAGAACCCCTGAGGATCATGACCATGATACAAACGCATAGTAAACCCAACCTTATTTGTTTCAGTGCTCACAGACTTAACTGCATGCTTACAAAAAACTTGTATGCCATCCCCAGATTACTAGGTTTTCCAAAGCTCTTGGTGTAGGTCTCAGACCTTTTCCAAGAGGGCCAAAGGAAATTTTTGCCACTAAGTTCAACAAAAGTCTTGTGAGATAGAGGTTACACTAACACACATTACGTTACAAACACCTTGAGCATGTGAAAATAGTTAAATCAGACATATTTTGAAAAACCTGACATGATTTGTGCTTGTGCTGTAGAAGGTTTTTCAGCCTAAGAATGAGGTGGTAGATGCATACATTGCTTGTATAGTCAAGGAATGGTTTGTATTTTCTAAAACCTTATATATTTTCACATTCCACTTCTTAACTGGCTTTCTCTGTTCTTAGTTGTTAACCTACTGGACCAGCTATTAGCAACCAGTAAATTAAAGACACCACCAGCAAAAGGTCAGCTGTATATTCTTCCAGAGCTATTTCATATCCAATCCAGATACTTCCTCTTGCTCCATTTACTCGAAGGAATTAAGAGCAGGTCAAGGTAGGGTTGTGTGCAGCTGATAACATCAAGAACACACCTGAAAATTATGTTGTGAATGAGTAGTGTTGGCCTGATTGCCCTCAGTCTACTGGGTATTGACCTGTTTTATCGGAAGAAAACCTGAAAAGAACCATTCCAAGCTAAGGAAGAACAACATTATGGAAATGTCAAGTTACTTATTGCTATTATTATTGGGTGGCAAATCGGAACGAGCAGAGCAAAAACATAGAGTAGGAGTTTCAGGTTGTCCTCTGCTGACTCTTGTTAATCAGCTACAGTGGTTTGCTTCCTTCTGGTTAGTACACTGTATTGTTTGTATACTGTAAACAGATTGCAAATCACACTTTGTTGTGTTGTGTGTAAGTCTGGAAGGCCCCCAGTAAGTCTGAGAAATAATCCTGTTAATTCTAAGCAATTGCTTAAAGAAAACAATCAAATCTGTTTCTTCTTCTTAAGGTGGTTTCCATTCTGTTAAAACAGTAAGTTTTGATGTAAATGAATGAATATAAGGATCTAGTATGCACATTTCATCATCTTCTTCATCTGTTTTTTAGAAAGTTGAAATATATTGAGGAAAACACCATTTCAAATTTTCTTAATGGCCATTTTGAGACATTTGACCAATTGACCCTGACCAAATCTGAGCTCTGGTTGCTCTCACAGGGAAGGTGCCATCTCATGTTCACATATGGATGCTGGAGTCAAAGGATAAATTAAAGTATTGTGAATAAACTCCCAGTGTAAACTAGTCTGTTCACGAAGGGGTTTTAGTTTTAGAGCAAATGAAACACTTTCATGTTAACAGGTAGTGTACAGCTGACATTTTTTCATTTCATATGAATTTCATTAAATGAGAGTCAGGTAACTGTTATAAATAACTGTAACATGAGAATATCCGTTGAATTAGTGTGCAAAATGTGAAAAGGCACAATTTTCCAGGGTCCAAAACCTACATTGTTGTCATTCCTCAGTTCAGAAGCACATACAAAGAAAGGGCAAATTAGGTCTGATATTGTATTCAAACTTCAAATCCTTTTTGACTTTGCCTTAGTAACTTATTCTTTTCCAGCATGCACGTTAGCCCCTGCTCTAAATGACTCAGACTATCTCCATGGACTGAAATGGTCCCTTTACTTTCTAGCAAATATTTTGACTATGCTATTTTTTTACAGTGAAAACATGAACACAACACAGATGATGACATTTTATCTGGTGATCATCTAATGTTACAGTTCAAGTTGAAGGCAGTTGGTACCAGTCTGTAACACACACTGCTCAAACTTAGATTATAAATCTGATGGGCAAAAAATGCTTTATTTCACATACAAACAATTGAAGACTATGAGAACAACAAACATAAAATGTTAATGAATGTAGAAATGTCAAATATTGTTCAGGAAAGGTCTTCATGTTCTTTAAGAGCTTCCTAACTATAATAGCTCTTTTCTCTTGTCGGATGGAAGGAGGGGAAGGAAAGCTAGTGTACATTATAAAGAGAAGAGTACACTCAACTTTTATGGGTTAAGTGATGTAAGTAAGAAGGCAGCTAGTAAAACATCCTGACTTTCAGATGCCCAGGAAGATTATTGCCAGCATAAATATCCTTAGCATATGAAAAAAATTCTAATTCTGTTTAAGTGTCTATCTCTCTGGTTTGAATGTATCCATGTCAAACTGATTTTTTTGTCTGTTTTGCACAATCCCACTTGCATCAAACAACCTGTTATAGTTCAGAAATGAGAAATGCTTTCACAGAAGTATTTGTTAAAACCTCTTTGTTCAGGGCACATTGCTCCTTTGTTTAGATTTTATTTTACCAAATATTTTTCTATTGAGACTACCTCAGATCCTCTCCTTGAAGTTTCTCTTCGTCAAGTGAATACACTGTCTGCTTCAGGTAACTGAAACAGTGTATAGGGTCTAGAAGGCAATAAATTCTTGTAATTTAATCAGCCTCAAGGAGGGAGGTAAGGCTGGTTTCATCTGCTGGGTACGTGTCTCTCTATATGGCAGATTTTGAGCTATATCATGCTCTTAAGTGCGAAAGAGACAGCGTAGAGAAAAAGAGGGTTCATGAAAATAGCGATTTCTTAGCTGGAAGATCTAGCGAGGACTGTTACATACACATGGAGACATCAGCACTGCTTCATCAAGTCTCTGAGGTGCAGATTACTGAGTGCTGGAATATGTACAAGGAAGTATTTCCGGAGGATTTATGCTTTTTGTATTTTTTCTGAGGTATCTACCACTGCCCACTGACAGAGCCAGGAAAAGGGGCGGGCAAACTCTTGGGCTGACTTGTGTTGGCTGTGCAGTTTTAAGAACAAAGCGAAGGTGTTCCCAGAAAGCCTGT
Source organism: Athene noctua (assembly GCF_965140245.1). Lineage (NCBI taxonomy): Eukaryota > Metazoa > Chordata > Aves > Strigiformes > Strigidae > Athene > Athene noctua. The sequence continues at coordinate 12,144,646 of NC_134038.1, read as the reverse complement.
GCTGCTGCAGGTGAAGACTTTGCTGTGTGATTGACATCATCCCTATATTCGTACTGAGAATATGTTTTTTGGCATTATCGTATCCTACGATATAAAGATGCAGTGATTTTTTATTTCCACCCCCAAAATACTCCAGAACTGAGAACTGCTGCCACTGGGTTTCCCATTTAGCTGCAACTGTCTCCCTGATAGTCTCTTTGATGTCTCCTCTGTCTTCCTACCGTTTGCCTGAGGCTATTTCTTCCTCCTCAATTTTCTCAGTGTTCCTTTTCCCTTGCAGATGCTGCACTTTCAGGAAGCACACTTACCTCTTTCCCATTTTTGTGAAGAACACAGAAAATGGTTGATCCTTTCTCCCACTTCAGTATCCACAGGGCCTGGAGGATATCAGCCTGGAGACTGAAATGGCAGCTTGACTCCACACACCAGGATTTCCAGAGAATCTGAGCCCAGCCACCTGTATCCAAAAAAGACAAGGTGTCCTGGCTGAGGCCGTGATGTCAGACTGTAGCTGTAACAACCCTGCCATCTGAACGGTGTCAGAACAAAATTTAACCAGAAAGTATGACCGGGTAAAATGCATTGCAGCAAAGAAATAGTTAAAGTATTTAGTCATCCTGATTTTGCAAGGTATTTATCTCTTACTATAGCAGCCTCAAGCAGTTTCATGTTGGCATTCTTGTAAAAACTGCTACCATTTATTTGATGCAGTCATCTTGTTTGTTATGAATGCTGGGGTTTTTCCCCTAACATGGACACAGTTTGATTATAGCTCCACTGGGGAAGCCTGAGAGCCCATGGGTTAAAAATTATAATTAAATACTCAAGATTTCAATATTCACATGTAATTTTATTAGGTGTCCCTCAATCCAATTTCTGCTCTGCGAGAGGGATTCTTGCTTATTCTATGCATATACAATTATGTATGAGAATTAGTTGCGGTATCTTCCACAGAGATTTAATCCTTCACCTCTCCCCCCCAGAATGAAAGTACAAGAAAAGCCCAACAGAACATCTCTGCCTAACACGTTAATAGCAGATTTGTTCAGAAACATTAACAAACCATTTCAGTCCAGCACGAACCATAGCTCTGTGCACGCCAGCAACACTAGCTGGATTCATTTTCCCATTCACTGCGCACATAACAGTGAAGAAAGTGTTACTTCTGCATCTCTTTGCACTAATTGCCAAGTGTGAGGAATGAATTTGTAAGTTTGCTAATTTCTTAATGCAACTGAATTTTCACTTTTGCCTTTGCAATTCCCCTCTCTCTTAGAGACCCTGTTAGCCAAGGAGGGTACTGGGGATATTATATATTTAGAATACAATATATTATTAAAATATCCTATGACATTATTTTTAGAGGCTGACAGTCGATTCCTAAATATATTTATTGGGATCCTTATAAAGTTTTGGTAGTGAAAATCTTAGCAAAATGACTCCTTAGCACCCCTAGTGTTCTCCTGGTCCCACAATAGCCTTCACTTCCCTCCACCCTTCATGCACATTCACTGTCCTGTTTAAATAAAGAGGATTTGCCTGAGTAACGCATTTGAGATGCTTGTCTTCCTCTGATTCCTGTACCTGAAAAATATGGGATGTTACAGCTGTAGGTTTGAGAGCCTATTCCCTCAAGAATTGAGGCTGGAGAAACCCACACCATAGGCTCCCCAAAACTTCTGTTTCTGTGATGCTGATATTGATGAACTTTTTTTTTTTTTTTTTTTTTTTTTTCCCTCTAGAAAGGAATAATGGTTAAACAGGACATCCTCTAAAGTCTGCTTCCACATGAAAATGACTTTTTTTTTTCTGTTTTCTGGGTCAAAATGGTTGATTGAAATGCTGACTTTTCTGCAAAGAAAAAAAAAACCTTTTTTGCAAAACTGGATTTTTTCCTTAATTTTCTTTGTTTTGTATGCTTTTTAAATACAGTTCAGTCTGCTTTTTGCATAAGGATCTTCAGTGTGAAATATCATGATTTAAACTCCAATGAGATATTATTTTGATAAGGCATAATGGTGTTGTGAAAAAAAGTCACCTGGACAAGGTCTGAACTTGCTTGTGAATTAAAAGCGTTACAGGCCTTTCTGTGTATAACTCACCACTAACACATCAGTATCTATGTCTGGTTAATCCTCAGGACTACCTGTTGGTGTGGAAGAGGTAAATGAATAGGTCAATTCAAAGCCCTGAATTTGTTGTTCAAAAGTTTTCTTGAGCCATTTTCAATCCCATTTAAAAGGCGGTGAATATTAGCCTGGAATATTTCCAGCATGAGAAAAATAATGCTGTGAGCAGGTCTGGCAATAGATCCTTCAGAAATTTTGAATATTATTTAGGAAAACCAGCATTTTTTCTTTTTCTTAAGCATGTTATGCTATTTGTACCCTATAAGTATACTGGCAACTGGCAATTAAAACATCTTATCCTGAGAATCTTGATGCTATAGGCTTCAAAATGACTGAGTTAATTTAGAAACAATTATATAAATCTATAGCAACGTTTTTTCCCTTGGGAAAAATGCGATCTGTTTGGAGTAGCCAAATTGTCTATCTCTATAAAGTGAGGTCTAATTATGTGCGTGGGTGAAGTTATAATAACATATTTTTTAAAATATGTGATTGTTTTTGTTCATACAATTCTTATTACAATAAAATGGTCAGATAATGGAGTGAAAAATACTGTGACAGGAGATTTCCTACCCATAGTTAACATCTGGCTTTGGACACAAACTTTCCAAGGCTATATTCTGTTGGATGTCTTGGCACTTTTTTGGTAATACCACATACGTAGATTAACTTTCATAAAACAGAGTATCTTGAATGAAACATATATAGCAACTTTATCCTTATTGTTAAGCAAGGCTTATTCTTTCAGAGTGGAAACTCTCTAGAACTCTCTGACTTTTGCATCTCCTATAACACTTAACAACAATAATTAATAACCACAGCAACAAAAAATAATTGCTTTCTAGGTGAGTCTTCCATTGTGATCCCATATTTCAGAGTATTTCTCATGAAACATGTACCTACAGTCTTCATTTTTCCAATCAGACTTCATTATGTTATATCTGTTTCACAAAGATCTTTCTGTTATCAATCCAGCTTGGCTGAGAATTTCCCTGACACGAACAGGACTATCCGTGTGCTTACTCATGTGTGTGAGTATTTGCAGAATGAGAGATATAACTGTTTCAGCTTGTTTTGAATTTATAGTTGATGCTGACAGGACACCTACAGTCGGTGATCAGTACTTGTTACTGGGAAATTTAAATTAAACAAAATGTTACCTAGTTTACAAATATTATCTGTCTTAAACCTAATAAAATAAAATCTAGCTTTCATTTAACATTTTCCCCGCTTACACTTGACATCCAGACTCCCTACCAGGCAAAGAAGATTCACCGAGCTGCCGCGTTTCAGGGCTGCTTAAAAGCAGGCTACATCTATTTAATATTCCTCCCAGCGTGCCTGATTTGCTTTTCTAGGCAGATCTAATGTTTAACATCTCATTGTTAATTTATAATAAAAGGATATTTTTACTCCTTTATCTTTTGATAGATTTAACACTGTGTCCTTCATAATTTAGTACTCTATAACCCTGCTGCTGGAACATTTGTGGATCCTGCAGTTTAATCACAATATGCTATCAAGAATGCTATAATGAAGGCAACAGATGTACTGGAAAGAGTAAGTCTTATGACAACGAGTCCATGTAAAGAAAACACATTTCAGTTGTTGCCACTTCTCTTGTTGAAGTTAGCATATTCTCCTCCAAGGTTATTTGATTTTTAGCAGATAGCATGCAGTCCAGTTAATTGTCCATATAAAATATACTAATTTCTTGGTTAGAAAGAGTGAGCTTTCATCATAATGCATTCATACAGTAAATGAGACAGAAAATGAACTCGGCAACAATTAGTTTGTCTCTTCTGCAGTTGTCCCAAGTTGTTCCTGTAACATTTCTACACTGACAATACCGATCTCGTCAGCCTGTGCTTTTTACTGTTAGACCTTGACCTGAAATAAGGATGAAGACATTTCAGATTTGTGCAGGATTTGTTCTTATTTTTGTAAGAATGTGTATTGCTCTGATCTGCATTTTCTCTTGGGCAAACAAAACGGACATTCTCATGCTAGGTATAGATGAGCCTGAATTTCTTAATTCAGCAATGACCTTAAGATATTTGCAATTAAATTTAGTATTCTGGTCCTGTTACAGGATGAATTGCTAGTTCTACAAAACAGGATGATTGCTTGTTGAATGTCTTCAAAAAATAATTCTATGTTATTTCTATTCAGGGTGTTTTTTGGTACAGTGGCTATCTTCCCTCACACAAAGAGCACCAAGAATATTAGATACTGAGTGTTCCCATTTAACAAATAGCAAGCAAGAACATGTAAAACAGATACTTGAAGGTGTCCTAAGTTCAACTTAGCCTCACCTAGACTTTCTTCCATGGTGGATGGAACCCCATAACGAGCACAAACACTGCTCCTGCTCTGCTCCTCTTGGCCTTGCCTACACCATAATTTCAAACCAAATCACAATGCCCTCACTTCAAATGTTCTTTTTCTCATGTAGCAGACCAGATCATGACCAAAGGAACTGTTCTACAATTGCAATTGTTTAAAGCTGACATATGGCTCCCTAATGAGTTATGAAATTATGTTGATCTCGTTTATACAGGCAAAATGCAACTTGTGTCTGTTAGTATAACTAAACCCCGACCAAATTAAAATTATTTGTAAATATGTGGTAGATGGTAGGGTTTAGCAAAGCAGGTGATCTTCTCTCCAGTAAGGCACCTGGGAAGTGCCACTCAAGAGCAAGTGCGTTTACTCCTGACAAAATTGTCTAAAAAGGTTTAGTACTATAAGAGAGTATTATCTTTTTCATCCAAATATTTTGAAAACAATTAACTAGCCAATTAGTAGTAAACATATTAATGCAAGACTGTAAGCTTATTGAAAATATATCAGTTTAGTGCATCTTATTTTAGATACATATGTTTTGCAATTATTCTATTTTATGAGTTCCCAATGATCTTTCTGTGATTGAACCAGCATTTAAATCAACAAATAGAATAAGGAGCAAAACTGAACAATGGACCAATCCTGCAAGAGAGAAACATCCTATTTTTTTGTCTCAAATCAGAGCACAACTTTAAAATTTGCAAAACTTTTGTTGATATATTTTTTAGAGTTTCTATTGGCAACATCAGCTTTTCTGTTTGATAATTTGGAAGAGCACGCTAAATTTAATGTTTTAATGTTCATAAATGTAAATGTTTTATTTACTGAACATTAATTACTTTTTTTTTTTTCCCCAGATATTATATTCACCATCTTTTCCAATAGTGCTAAGGTGTCTTGAAGAAGCTAGTACTTGGGAATCTTTATTTTTTATTCTTCTTCGAAATCTGAGTAACCGTACATGAGTCACAGGAAATCCACAGTGTGTTGTGGGAAACACAGTGGTTCTGGGAACCCAGGCAATAGGATTGAGGGGGACCTAGATTACACCTCATATAAATCAGTATACTAATAGGGAAATTAAGGATAATGATTTATTGTACTGTTATAAAATAAAACATTTATTAAAAAAGAAGCATTCTGATTTAGATTCAATAATTTCTTAAAAACATTTTAATCCAGGGAAAACTCACTAGAAATATTTTGATTTTAGTAGACGGGAATCAAACTGAAGTTTCAAGAGGAAATTGTCCTATTTTATGGAAACTGGTAGATCATTCTCACCAAGAATTCCCCTTTCTTTGTAACACCAGAGAATCTGGACTCTATATCCTCTGGCTTCAGGCTTTCAACCACATTTCCTCTTCCTCAGACTTTAACTATGCCTTTGGAATAGTTTGCACCCAGCTAAGCAAATGCTATGCACACTAGGGGCATGTTGTGTTTTGTGCAGGGAAGCATCTGGAGCAAGAGATAAACCTGTGTTGCAATACAAGGTTGTCCTGAGGGAACAGACTCCACTGCTTGACAAACCTCTTTTTCATTCCTGTTCAGTCACTGCTTTCCGATCCTTAGCTTTCATCACGTTTGCTGTACCATGGATTTGGGTTTCTTTGTACATGGTACGGGGAGGAGACATTTTATAAAGGAACAATGGCATCAAGAACCATCAGGCATAATCATGCCAGTGTAATTCTTGCACAGCAGCAAGCTTAGTGATTCACTATGCGTCCTGCCAAATGTTTTGAATCAATGTGAAGTAAGCAGAAATAGTAATCCTGTCCTAGTTCTGTCCTAGAACATTCCTTTTGCCATTGGTGCTCCCCAGCAAATTCTTTTCAAAACTCAGGTTAAGGGAGCCAGCACAAGCCACGACAGCTCACACACGCTCCAGGCTGCGGGGGGCGTTTGAACAGTCACGATCCCTGTGCTGGTTACCTTTTGCACAACTCTTGCAAGTACCTGTTTCATGTCTGCCCATCCTGTATGCATTGTTTAACAGGCGGTTATGGGACCAAAGAAGAAATTAAGAAACTTCCAGCATTGCCATAGCTAACAGAAATGGAGTGAATGAAACATACCTCTATGCTATTGAACCTGTCTGATACAGTCTTTTTGCACAAGACTTCTGACCAAAGGGCTGCTGCAGGTGTAGTCCCTTAACCCAAATCTAGTATCAGCCTCAGAGGAGTGCAGGACTATGTTGGCATCCTTTTTAAATTACAAGGATGGTCTCATTCTCTGCTGTTTTACTCACTCACTGTGCTCCAGATGACCTCCAGAGGTCCCAGCTTTCAAGAACGGTAAGAAGGAAGACCCTGGTAATTACAGGCCTGTCAGTCTCACTTCAGTGCCTGCTAAAATTATGAATGAGTTATCCTGGGAGTTACCGAAAAACACTTGAGAGACAACATAGTCATTGGTCATAGCCAGCACACATTCACGAGGGGCAAGTCCTGCTCAACCAACTTAATTTCCTGTTATGACAAGGTGATCCATCTAGTTGACCAAGGAAAGCCAGTAGATGTGGTGGTTTTGCATCTTAGCAAAGTTTCTGATACTGTCTCTCAGAGTATCCTTCTGGACAAAATGTCCAGCACACAGCTAGGCAAGTCCATAATACATTGGGTGAGCAATTGGCTGATGGGTCTGGCTCAAAAAGTTATAATAAATGGGGTTATATCAGGCTGGTAAGCCATCACCAGTGGGGTTCTCCAGCACTCAATTTTAGGTCCAGTGCTCTTCAATGTTTTTACAAATTATTTGGATGCAGAATCTAATGTACATTGTTTGCTGACAATACTAAACTAGGAGGAGGTGTGGACTCTCTCGAGAGTAGAGAGGCCTTACAGAGACATCTGGATAGAGTAGAGAGCTGGGCAATCGCCAACTGTATGAAAATGAACAAAAGCAAGTGCCAGATTCTCCATCTGGGATGGGGTAACCCTGGTTATACATACAAACTTGGAGACTTGGGGATGAGAGGCTGGAGAGCAGCACTGCAAAAAGAGATCGGGGGGTTGTGTTGATGGCAAGTTGCGTATGAGTCAACAGTGTATCCTGGCAGTCAAAAGGGCCAACTGTGCCCCGGGGTGCACCACGCACTACACAGCCGGCCGAGGGAGGCGATTGCCCCAGTCCACACTGCACTGGTGCGGCCCCACCTCCAGCACTGTGTGCAGTTTTGGGCGCCTCAGAAGCACATCAAACTATTAGAGTGTGTCCAGAGCAGGGTGACCAAGATGGTGAAAGGACTTGAGGGCAAGATCTAGGAGGAGCAGCTGTGGTCACTTGGTTTGTTCAGCTTGGAGAAAAGAAGGATGAGGGGTGAACCCATCTACAAATTCCTCAAGGGGGTCAGCAGAGGGGGAGATGCTGATCTCCTCTCTCTGGTGACCAGCGACCAGGACATGAGGAAATGGAACGAAATTGCATTAGTGGTAGTTCAGATGGGACATTAGGAAAAGTTTCTTCATTGTGAGGATTGTGAGTCACTGGAACAGGCTCCCCAGGGAAAAGGTCACAACATTAAGCCTGTCAGAGTTCAGGGAGCAGCTGGACAGTGCTCTTAGTCATATGATTTAGTTTTAGGTAGCCTGTGAGGAGCAGGGAGTTGGACTCAATGATTCTTATGGGTCCCTTCCAATTTGAGATATTCTATGATTCTATGATTCTATTAATCATCTTTGTGATCTCCAGTATGTCCATGTCTCTTGTACTGGGGAGCACAGTTCTGGACATAGCATCCAGATGTGCCTCACCAGGGCTGAACAGAGGGGAAGGATGATTTCCCTCGACCTATCAGCAATGCCCTGCCTAATGTGGCCCAGGAGTACAGGCACTGAGCAGTGCTTTTGAGCTCTGTTTTGATTCGTAGTCAGAGAAAAAAATTAGTATCTTTAAATGAAAAGGTCATTGCATTTTGGGTGTTATGATTTCTGCCCACTCTTTTTGTTGCAAAGTACCTCTGAACTGTAGTAGAGTGACACAGTTTGCATCACTCAATCTCAAGACTTCATACAAGTACATCATTACAAACCTATCTTCATAAAGGTGCAATACATTGAGGATGGGATATGCCACATGGCAGCTAGAGTGCACTTATGTTCTGTCTAGATGCTCTCAGTGCACAGAAAGTATGAGGTAACTTCTCTTCCAAACTGTGGCTTGCAAATGCTCACACTACCCTTCAACCTATTAAGTTCTCCAGGAGATGAGCCCTGGAGTGAAAATGCAACATACTGCACTCAGTTGAACAGTGTGAAAGCTCAGTTGGTAGCAGGTACCCCACAGCAAGTGTAAAATGTGAGGTAAAACCTGCCTCTGATAAGACATCTTGCTAAAAAGCAACATGTTTTGCCCAGAAGGTCTGGCAGTCTGATACACAGGGTGTCTGACACTTATATTCACTTCATATCCCACAAAAAGATCAACACGGAGCCTTTCAGGGTTGATAATGAACAACCCCTCTAGTAATTAAGCTCCATGCACCTTTTGAAAACAGTTTCAAGTCTTCTGGGACTCTTTAATTCTCACATGCGTCACCAAAGCACAGGTTCCGTATTCCCACAGAAAGCAGTGATCTCTCTGATTTACGGACTTCCCCACCCTTGGAACCGAGACACTGACATGTTCTGCTCCAGGCACTGAAAAGCTCAGCACTGCTCTCTTTTTCTCTCTCTTTTTCTTCCCCCCCCCCCCCCCCCCCCCCCTTTTTCCCCTAAAGAAAGTGTTTCCTGTCAAATTAACGTTCCCAATTACAAGTGGATCTAATCCCTGGTGATTACCTACCTACCCTAATTGACTGTCTTGTTCCAAACCAAGGCAGGTTCTTTGAACTGGCAAACAAAAGAAGGCTCTGATTTGCTGAGACAGAGAGAAAATCTTTACCTTTAGAAAATATATGCTTTCTCTCATCCAATTACTACTTTTCCTCCTTTGAGCAATTAAAACTGTTGAAAAGTTTATGGATTCCAGAAAATTTAGTCACATACATAGTCTGCTGGTCCAGCTGGTCCATGTGGAGTTGGTACTGGGATACCACTCAGAGTTTTCTGAAGTGTGTTGGGAATTAAAGCATTTCAAAAAATTCCTACTTAATTCCAAGGCAATGTGCTTCCCTTACTCTCTAATTCCTAATTTCAAAGTATTGGGTGATAGTTTTTTGACTGATAGACACATAGGGTTTAACATTCCCAAAGTGATGCTTTCTCTTTAATATCATCCCATATTAGTTCCAGAGATGTTTTGCAAGGAAGAAACCAGGTACCTGTTAATCGCAATAAGCTTTTGACTAATATGTAAGTTATTGGATGTGGTGTTGGGGGATATGGTGTAGGGGAGAACTTTGTAGAGTAGGGCTGATGGTTGGACTCGATGATCCCAAGGGTCTTTTCCAACATGAATGATTCTGAATGATTCTGTGATTTGCATCCATCTTATGTATTAGAGCAAATATGGAAAATCAGGGAATGCAAGGTAAGTAAACTAACAGGGAATTTCTGCCTGTTTGAGGTTTTACCTGTTGATATAACATAGAAATAAAGGAAGGACTATTCTTCTGAAGTTCTAGCAATGTCCTTTAAAGTGTCAGAGACAAATAGAAAGAGTTTTCTCTCATAAGAAGGAGTGGAAAAGAGTGTGTAAATTCTCCCCTGCTCAATACAGCAGCACACAAACTGGGAACTCCTCCATCACCTCCAGCACCACTGAACACCATCCTCCCTTCTTCTAGAAACTTTATAAACATATGTTTCAGACTCAGATCTGGAAGGACCTGATAGTTCTCTACTGACTTGAAGTAAAATGGCCTGATCTATACTATAGAAGGATTTTCTCTATACGGCAAATGTAGAGAATGTAAAAGACTCATGAAAAGATTTCTGAACAGTCCCAGCATCCTGAGCAAAGTGCTTCACCAGCCCCATGCTTGCCAGCAGTCAATTCAAGGAGACATTTAGATGCTGTCGGTACACTACAGAAACCAAGAAGAATGACAGGGACCTTGACATATTGGTTTTTGTTAGCATAGGAGAGTTACATGAGAGCCTGATGGCAGAAGATACCCACACTGACTACTGGTTGCAGTGTGATTTATTAGCCTTGTTTAAGTGGAAATGTAAATTGGAGGGGAAAAGATTTAAGTGTGCAAATTATTCTTAACCTTATTGTCTTATATGGGAAAGCAAAGTGGGAAAAACATGGCTAAGAGATTATAAGGTAGCATTAAAATTCTTAAATCATCAAAATACATCCCAGGACATGCTTTTCCATGCTTAATTCAATGAGTGCATGAGAAAGGAAGGGGAAGTACTGTAAGAAGAATACTAAGGAGCCAACAAGCATTCTGCATGTGTTTCTGACACAATTCTGCATTTCAGTAGCCTGTGTCCTCGCTCAGCATATCTATGCACATACCTACATTTACCAGAACCACACAAAAGGGGCACTTTTTAGTCTAACAGATATGAAATAAGTATGCAGATGCAGACATATTTACAACAAGTACACACCCATTTGGTACGTCAATGCTCCACTGAATGCAGTTCCTTAAAAGAAAATATCCTTGATTCTAAAAAATAGGTATTCACCTAAATTCTGTTAGAACCATAATGAAAAACAGATCCAGCCAGAATAAAACGGAAGCGTGACCTGTCCAATTTAAGGTAATATTTATCTAAATACAATTTAGCTCTTTTTTATATTTATATTTTAAGGGTCTTTTAAATCCAGTGTCTAGTGGAAAACCAGTATACACAGAGATGGTGTCTTGCAATCACCTCAAAAGCCAGTATTACCCCATGAATGTTTTGGTGAAAGTAATTTTTAATCCTGACTGATTACTGATTATGACCAGTGTTCATTATTCTTTCTGATACTATTTTTATGAAGTGCATTTGTTAAAGCATAAAATTGGTTAGGATTACAAACAACTTGCCCTGACAGCTGGAGGGCAGTATTTCTCTCACAATGAAAAACAATTTGTCTGCCGTGAAGGCAGATGCCAGGCCAGTAATTAGTATATTTCAACTACAGAGGAACAATAATTCTTCAAAAGCGCTACTGGTAAGACAGAAACCTGAATCAATCCCCTGAAGAGTCTGGGGAAACAGGGATACACATAGTCCTTGATCTGAAAGCAACTTCTGGGCCAGTGGTGCATCTTTGGCATAAGATTGCTGGAAAAGTGAAGGGGGCAGGGCGGACCAGCACCTCAGACAAAATCTAAGAGTACCACTGACATCACACAGCTGCTCCCTCATTATGCTGCCTGGTCCCTCTGGGGTGGGGTAAATCCTGCACTAACCATCAGTGGTTTTTCATGAAGACATTGGTGCTGTCAGATGCTGCAGGCACTCATATGTTTTATGCCCTTTTTATCCAAGCCACTGCTACATGGATATGCAACCACACCAGAGGTCATCCCTGTCTCCACTGTAACACCCATCTAAGAGGAATATGAAGGTCCAGCTGCCATCCACTCACAACCATCAGGCTGGGAAAGTGGTTAAAAACCTCACAGCCTAGGTCCTCAAGTCGTGCACAGCCGAGCAATGAACTTCATGGGCTAGATCAGGCAGTCCGGAGGTGTCCTTCATTCACAGGACACAGCAACTTTGTCTGTGAAACAGGGACCTAGGCAGAGCCCAAACCTGATTCGCTGATTAGGTCGGGCCTTGTACTGTCATTTCTGCAGTCACTGATGGGGAGGTGTAAGTGTGGTGGAAGAGAAGAGGGAGGGGAATATGAGGGGCAGTGGTGGCCAGCTGGTGGAAGGGTGAAGCGGCAATGGTGAGAGCCTGGAGCACACTGACTTAACAGCAGAGGTGAGCCCGAACGCACCTTTCGACCTTGGTTTGAGCTGCCTCCCTCATGGGAGTGAGTTCACACCTCAGGCTACTTCCTACACACCTTATTAAAGTGTCATCAGCTCAGGGATGCAACCCGGTTCATTTTTACTCACCCACAGGTTACAACTGAAGTTATCAGTGATCTTCTGTAGGAGATGTGGGCTACATACAAAATAAACACACACAGCATTGTCTTCAATACTTGTTAATTAAGTTCCAAATGGCAAAAATTAGACCCAGTTTTAATTAACGTGTTGCACAATGGCAAGTTTAGGTTACAACAGGGAGGGCCCAAAAGCTCTGTTAGCTCAAATTAAATGTCATCAGGTTTTAATTCCACTGAAGTGAGGAACATCTCAACCACTACCTAAGGCTCAATATTTCTCTCAAGATTTATTTAGCATTAACAATAGTCATTCTGAAACTTTGTTATCCGTATAATTGCCTAACTCATGTCCGAAAATTACAGTCAAATTATTAGCCTGCCTCCAGTACAAGCATCAGGGAGAGGGAAGCACTGAGTGATCACATCACCAGTCCGTTACACCAGAAAATCTGGATGAATGTTAAACTAGTGGTATCTTAGTAGAATAAACTAAAGCATAGTGGGATACCTCCCACATGACAGCATTATATTTATTGCAGTGCCTTTTTTTTAAAGAACTCTAAATGCTTTATAACATTATTTTTTTTTTGCCTTCCCTGTTTTCAAACACATGGAGTATTGATATTACATTCCAGCCACCTTGAGAAGCAATTTCAAAGAAGCCCCTGACATGATTTGTGTTCCTGTGGTCAATTGTTCTATTTTCTCACAGAAGGTCATTCCTAAGACAAATGCCTGACAGAAATCTGCTGTCTTTCATCATTAGGTTTTTCTGAGCTGATGGATTTCTACCCAGGGAAGCTTTATACAAGCTGCACCAAGAGATGCAGAATGTCTCTACTGTGAATTTTTGCCATTTGCTTTCCCACTCAATGCTTTCCAAACTGCATCACAGGTGGGAGCCAGGTCTTCAGTGTACTGGGTTATCTGCTGCTTCCTTTTCAAAGGAGAGGTCTAATGCAGGATAGCATTTGCATCTTCAGCTGAATTTTTACTTCCTCCTGGCTGAAAAGTTAATGCCAAACTGGGCATAAATTGAGTCACTTCTTGGAGCCATCTTTGGGGCAAAAATAATATTTCCTTGTTTGTGAAGGTACTGTGGGGCTGGTAGAAATCCACACATACCAGGTACTGACAGCACAGCAATGTTGATTTACAGCTTTAAGGACTTTGCTGCTTCCTACACGGAAATGCTGAGCAGCTTTTTTCTGTAAGTGATATGAGCTTTTAATTATTGTATTAACATTGTCAACTGTCAAACACTTTGAAATAATTTAATATTCCCAGTCTCCTTACAACCTGTTTATTGATATTCATGAAGTGAATCCCCTCTTGAGATGTCTAGACTGAATGTCAATATGGTTTATAGATGAAGACATGGTTTATAGATGGAAGGTATTAATAATTGAATGCTGAAAATGTTTAATTTTACTTCAATGAAAGGCCAGGCAGGACAGGAACCAATATGCCCTTTTACCAAATTGATGCACAAGTGAGTACAGCCAGACGGAATCATTTCAACCATCAATGACGAAAAAAAAAAGTTATTGACTTAGAAAGCATATTTTAATAAAAAAAATTATTTTGTTGAAATTATTTTCCTAGATGAAATTCCTTCTTGCCACATATGACATGAGTAGAGATACCTCTTTATAATGTCTACATGCACTACTACACTAGACAAAACTTATAGAAGACATATTTTAGACTTCAACTTCTCCTTGAAAGTCATACCAGAAAGGACTAAGGGGAGACATATTTCCAAGAATAATCATGAGAGTAATATTTAAGCTTTATACAGGAACTGCAGGATAAATATTGTTTATCCTGTATTATTCATAGGACCACAATAGTTGATCATAACACTCCCTTCTGTCTTTATGAAATATATTTATCCAATAATCTAATCAAGGTGAGTAAAGGTCTGGGAATATCTTGAGGGAGAAGATTACTAACCTTTCAAGTATGAGAATGGACAAGCACATGACAAACCCAGACCTAGAGGAAGGAAGAAATATTATCCAATCTGTAAATCATGATAGTTCTACTGAAAATATTGGGGACCCAAAGGTGCCAGCAACCTTCCAGGGAGACCACTTAGCCAGTGCCTTTCTTGTTCATTATCACTGTAAAATTTTCTACCATTGAGGACTCATTGTTTAAATATTCATGGCCTGATCCCATGCCCACTGAAGTCAGAATGACTTTATTTCTTAACTTCAATGGATGTTATATCTCAGCCCTGAAGAAAAGACCTATTTATATTTTTCTCAATTACATTGGAAGCCCTGATAAACCCAGTATTTATTGTTTATTAGCACCATAGGTTTCTACAACCATTTTTATTTTTACTATGAAAGAATCAGCATGTTTGATTGATTTCATAAAAGGAACCGAGTGTATGTCTGGGTGCACATATGATAGGAAAAAAACATCACTAAATGTTTCCTGGTCTATGCAGGATCTCAGTTATCATGATCTCTTTGGAAAGGGCATATATTAAATCCTTATAGATACTCTACATCAGTTCTGTGACGGTGTAAAACAGCTCAGAAGTTAACTTCAGTATAACATCTGACCAGTCTGAGTATGAACAAAGCTGAAAGATTATTTTAATTGACCCTACCTAATTAGACAAGTAGACTTCCTACAGTGTCCTCAGACATCTCCTTCCCACCAGCTCTGACCTCTGTGAGTTGGGTCCTGGTGTCTCTAATCCAGTGCAGATCACATAAATATCCAGATCCTCATCTTAGCTGGGGCTCCTAGGATGTCTTGGAAAGCAAGCAGTGGTCTGTCCTACTGTATAAAGAGTCATTTCACCTCACTGCTTTGTCTGAGGTGAAGTGACTATTTATTTGACTTCCATAAGTGCAAGAAAGCTTTCCAGTTCCATTTCTCAAATATGAATCCCTACTACTACCAGATTAAATCAATATCAAACAATGTGGAGCACTGTATCATTTACCTACATGTTTATATTTTGGTGGGGAAAAAAGTCTGTTTGAATCTTTCTGCTGTGTTCAGATGAGTGTCTTAGGGAGAAATGTATAAGAGAAGAAAACAATTATATTCTTATATCCATGGGTAACAGAGAACTGTGGCACTGACAATTCTTTAATTTGATTGTTGAGTCTAATCTTCTCATGTCAGCAGACAAATATACGATATGCCCTAACATTCCTGCACTGCTGATCCGGAAATGTCATTGTTTATAGAGTGTAATGAATCCTGAGATTTGCTCCACTGGAGGGCTTTTCCTCCACCCACTAGATCCACTGTCCTTTTTGTTTCAGTCCAAAAATATGAACATATTTTACCACAATGTCAAAAGTCATGTCAATTAGACAGCATGAAAAAAACAGAAAGAACTCAACCTTGACAATTCATGATGGCCTGTGTTCATCTGAATTATAAGTAGAACTTTTATTCCAGAGTAAAAGAGTTACATCTTCTAAGCTCTACAGACAATCATAGAGTAGATACCTCTAACGCAGATTTCAGATGTTATAATGTAGATAATTACTCATGGCATGAAATAAAGAAATGGAAAGCACAGTATTTTTGTATATTTATGGGATAACCATATGTCAGCACACAGAATCACCTCTCTGAGTCAAGATTGTACTTATGAATAAATTTGTTCTGTTCAGAAACTGAGAAGCACATTAAAAGATTATGTTATAGTGATTTTTTATTCCAGTTAACTTCTATTCCCTGTTCTCACTATTTCTATTACTCATTCCTGCTCCTCTACTGGACAGTGTTCTTGTCCCTGTGGTGTGATGTGGATCAAGAAATTGATCTACTATAAAAAACCCCCAAACTGTTGCTTTTAGGTCAGATCATCTGAACAAGGTATACAGTGTAGGGTCACAAACAAGCAGAAAGAAGTATGGTGCCTAGACATCAGCTGGTATTTCAACAAAAATCCCAGCCTCATGAAGCCCACAGACTAAAAAGACCAGTATTCGAGAAACATAGAATAGTTTGGGTTGGAAAGGATCTTTAGAGGTCATCTAGTCCAACCCCCTACAATGAGCAGGGACATCTTCAATTAAACCAATATTAAAGATGGAACTGTCCACAAATAATGATCCAAGCCAAGTTCAAGCCCCTGGGAATCTTTCTATCAGTTTCAACAGGTTCAACTAGGCCTACAGTAAGCGAGGTGAATCTGTGTGCTCTGAGCTGTTAACAAAGCATACATTGTCTATTTTGTATTATACATAGTAGTTTCTTTATCCACAAAATACTTAAGGCAAGCACAACAATGTGGAACATCATGAGAGCCTGAAGTAAATTAAGGTTATTTCGCCTAAGGGTCTCCTTAAATTGTGACCATCTGTTGGCCTGATGAAACAGGTGCTGAGTATTTGCAACTCCACTGAAGCACATGGAGCTTGGTGGAGTTCTGCGTTCGCTGAAAATGCTCTCACTCTTTTCAGTCCACAATTAGCTATGGGCCAGTGTGTGCTGCCGTTAGATGAACCAACCCAATACAATCTCATAAAACGATTCAGTTTCTTTACAGATCTGAAAACACTCACGGTTTTGGAACAGATTATTATTTAATCCTTTATATTTGGGGTTTATCTACCGAAGAAATAAATGCAGCAAAATACTATTTCTTTGAGCTACAGGGATGCTAATTAACAGCAAGAAGTGTTGGAAAGAATTACTATATTGTCAGTCTAACTTTACAGACCCAATATATTCAGGCAATTAATTTTAATATGTTCCAAATTTTATTCACTGTGGCATACAAATGGAAATGAAATACCACTTAACTGAAAACAAGGAAGAATTCCTCCGCTAGAGTTAAGTGACATTACTCTTTTTAATTTCAGTTGTTTTTTGCTAATTCATGTAAGCTAAAGATCTGTCACATAATGTAGATTTGACTGAGATATCTAGAAAAACAGGATTAAATCTATTAGGATACTTTATGCCAATAGATGCAAGTTGCAGCAAAACCTACCTTTTTCTGACGTAGCTATATTTCCATGGGATGCAAATTCCCCAGGCTCATGTCTACTAGCTAAAAAATGTTGCCACAAGCAAACGATAGTTTTAACAGAATTGTTGCATGGAGCAAACAATCTGCTGAAATGGTTGAGAGGTTTAGGAGGCTTATTCCAAACTACTAGAAAATTACTACAATAATTTCTTCAGAATTTATAGTTCCATTGTAGCCAGTTTTTCTTTATACTATCCACATTATTGATTCAGCTGTGCTAGTAATTGTAAGGGATGATGTTACAATAATGCTATTTTGGCAAGATGCAGTACTATTTAACTCATACATTATTTTCTAAAAGGATTCTTTTTAGATTCCATATATTCTTACTATATCATTTACTCCTTTCTCCCTAGCCTTTGAATGCAAACAGAAATAACAATGGCAGGAGGTAACAAAGCTTGTCATATAATCTCTTTCCCTTTAACCTATATTAAGGATGATCCCTCCAACTCATAAAAATTCTAATTTAGAGCAATATGAAATGTTTGTTAGGAAACCCAAAACAAAGTAAAATTCAGCTGTTCACAGATTTTCATACAGATGTGGTATCCAGCCCATGTTTTGTCAAAAGGTTTGAGTCTTTTGATTAAACCTGAGTGAATTTGAGCCAAATCATTGTTTTGTATCAAAAGAAAAAGATAAACGCCAGGATTTCACTTACTTCCAGTGACAGCTTGACCAAAATCTGAACTGTGAAGTTCATGTTCTTCCTTCAAAGACAGAAAATGCCAGAGCTGAACCCTGGAGTGAGAGGGACTGTGATGAGCAGAAGTGCTGCAGGCAGAGGGTCACAGCTATTCTTTCATGCCCTCCACTGCTCCCTCTGAGGGAAACTGTCCAGATTCCTGATTTGCATCCATGCCACAAATGAAAAAATAAACCAAAGAGGCTGCCCAGTGCCTAGAAGCCTGGAGGATCTTTAATTCCTCCCCCCCCCCCAAGACTGCAAACAAACCAGTAGAGCCAATTAACAACATATCTCTGTGATACGGGCACTTCATCACTTTGTCCTGGACAAAGCCCACAAGCTCATTTAAGATATATAATGAATAGTTGTCATACAGCTTCGTGTTTATTATTAAATTGGGAGATTTTAGGGTGAACTAAGCAAAGAAAATTTCTTAAGCTTCAAGGCCTTCCAACATGCTGCCATTTCAGACCTAGAATTGGCCTGCAGTAAACTGCATTGGACTTTCAGAGACAGATAAATACAAGGTGCAGGAAGGATATTTAAAAGGATCTCCCAGGGAGCCAGTCTGTGCAGATGGTGAGAATGGCAGCTGCAGGTACTGGAAACATGCAGTAAAAAGCCATCTTGGTTTTAGAAACAAGGGGCCACCACATGTTGTGGCATAGCATCTGCATTTGGCAGGTGATTAGTTGTAGCCCAGCAAAGAAAGATGGGTGACTGGCAGATGAGCAAGATAGTAACTAGAAACAGGGCAGAGTAAGAATCCAGATCAATGTGAATGAAAAGCTTCCAGGCATAAAAGAGTACTGGAAAGTACTGGAAAGAATTCAGGTCAATGGGAAATAAAATCTTTAGAGTGTTGGAAAGAAGAATCCAGTCTGTATAAGGAATGTTAGGGAGATTAAAATAAAAAAAAAATAAAAAAAAAAAAAAAAAGTAGAACTTTCATTTCACTACCTCATGGGAGAAAAAGAATAAGAAATGAATATAACTTTGTAGCTAGACATAATAGCAGATAGTACAACAGCTGTAAAAACTGAAGGGGAAGGACAGATGATCCCAAATGAACAAGTGAGAGTAGTTTAAGAAGTTACCACCTTCTCGGCTGGATTTTACCAGTATCCCAACTGAAACAAGATCATCAACTGTGTGAGAAACCCCTTTCACCCAACATGAAGTACAACAGGAGAGCTCAAAGCACCCTTCACAGAGCTTTTCAACACTACACCTCAACATGTTTTACAAAGGACTTGAAAGGGTGTCATGCAGTTCTGGAAACATAAAAGATGTCCTCATTAGAGGCAAGATTCCTGGGAGACATGATACCTGCATATAGCAGAGCTGAGAGAAACCAATCTCACTCTAGAAAAATGCCTGAGAATGACAAGGAAAGCAGATGTATCCAGAAAATAAATAAAACCATGTCAGGCACTTAGGGTGGCAGAGAACCCTAAAGCGATCATAAGGTCAGCCACAGAGGAAAGCTGGTCTGGGTGGGAGTGCTAGCAGTAATGTCCAATGGCACAGGTGTAGAAAACAGAATAAACAAGGAAAACAAAACACCCAACTTGTACCAGCAGTGCAAAAACCTTGGGAAATAGGACCGTATAATATCTTAATAAGACAGCTAAGAAAAAAAGAATCTGAAATAGTCATGATGGTTTCTAGTGAAAGAAGAGGGCAGCTACAATGTGATGTGACAACATACATACGCTGCTAAAAAGGATGCCAGTATCTGTCATTGACAGCTAAGCTGTTGGATCAACAACCAGTTCAATTTGCACCTGAACTGTGGGGTCAGTGCAGCACCAGCGACAAGCATCCCTTTTAGGGTAGATGCTCCATAAAACTATTTTCAGACCAATGACACTCAAATGTGGGATGTTATAGTTGAGAGCTCACACAAAAGCATCAGGGAAATGCAAGCATGACATCTAGCATGAGGCATTTACCTTCTCTTTACCAGAAGAGACAGAATTATCACTATGGGTTTCGTTCTAGCAGTTCAACAATAATTGATAGGCAGTAGAACTTGGAGGTACACTGAAATGAGGGTGACCCTATGCTACCCCATTAGATAAACTGAAATGCAGAATTCCACTTTAAAAAGGGGATTAGAAGGGCTGCAAAGATATGAAGCAGTGTTGGACCTTCTTAGACTAGTTCAAAGGAAGACAAGAGGCCAATAACAGTCATGGCAACAGATAATGTGGGGAGTTGTGCTGTTTAATAGCAAACTGGTAAGAAATTAGTTCCCACTACTGAATGACTGATGGCAGTTTTATTAAGGGCAAAAATTCTAACTGTAATGCCAAAGCCACTGTTAGGCATACTGAGCCAAATAAGTCATCCAGTCAAGAGGTCAGCATTCTCCATAGACCTGTTGGTCTAAAACATAAAAGCATCAGCCTGGTTACAAAGGTGTTTATAAGTAAAATGAGCCTCACCCTAGAGAGAATGCCAGGTATCTGGCAGATGCTAATGAGGAGGTTAATGGTAGTTTATATCCCGGTAATATCCAAAATGAAAGTGAAGACTGTCATAGGAGGTAACTTCATACATGAGGTGGTATATGGGTGCAAGAGAGTTATGGTTAAAGCAACCCAGCAGTAATCTTAGCAAAAGGAAGAACAGGTGTCATAAAAAAGAAACATACCACAGTAAAAAACAGCTTGAGAGGAGCTGCTGGCTGGGAATAAACCCCCTTAGTGAGGACATAAATAAAATAGGACAGGCTGTACAAAAGTTTCCTGTGCTTAACCACCAAAAGCCACCTGAAATCCCAGACAGCTCTGCAAAAATGTTGAACAGACGTGTTCACTTCTTGTGAAGCAAATAGCATGAACATGGAAGAAAATCATCCCAGTTTTTGG
This sequence comes from Athene noctua, assembly GCF_965140245.1. NCBI lineage: Eukaryota > Metazoa > Chordata > Aves > Strigiformes > Strigidae > Athene > Athene noctua. Next base: position 12,123,628 of record NC_134038.1, on the reverse strand, counting down.
AGATGGAGTAGCTAATGAATGTTTGTGCACAGACAGTAATGAGAACACTGAAAACACTTAGGTAGACCATCAAAAATAGTTAACAAAGGAACCAAAACTTGAGATGTCTACTTAGAGAATAATAGACAAGTATTTTTTGTCATGCAGGAACACTATTTGCAGGCAAAAGGCAAACCTAAATCAGAGCATATGTCAAACAACAGATTCAATAAAACTGTAGAAATGAAGCCAAAGACAATTGCAAAGAGCTGTCTAACAGCCTGCAGTGGTGGACAGACAGGCCCCAGGCCTGACTGAGAAGCACATGAGAGCTGCTGCTTCCAGGTTGCTTTCTACTGGAGAGTCTGCCCAAGACAGACCCATGAGCAGAGCACAAGAACAATAAGATGTCACCCAGATGAACCAGGACATAAGTAAATTCCAACCAGCAACCACAATGCAACAAACTGTTTTGACAATGAGTACATTGAATGGCTGAGGACAATTGCTATCATGAAATCCCATGTCCCTGGGTGAAATACGTAGCTGTGACCGCTGGCTTCGGACCAGGTGACGGCAGAAGGAGCACAGGTTGAATGAAGTAAAGGCTTTGCAGACCTTCATCCCAGATAACTTTAAAAGTTGGATGGAGGAATGGAAGCAGCAGTGTCTGCACAGATACCCCTGGAGAGCAGATTATTTGGTGCCTCCAGTTAGCTGAGATGGATCTAGATGAAGGCGGCTTATGTATTGCACACAATTGAAAATCCAGCACTTCCTACCTAGTTCTCCTGACAAGCAGGCAGATTAATTTTAGAAACATGTGGTACATGAAATGAAGACCATACTCTCGCCAGTGACTTCAAAGGGCTTAGATCAAGTGTCTAATGAAACTGCATTTATGGAAAAAATGATTGAAATTCAGTGCCAAGGCTACTCTGAAGCAATTCTCTGTGCTCCTCCTCTTAAATGTTACCATTTTGGTCGAGCTGTATCAAAGCCCTCTATGTATCTATGGCATAGTCTACATCTTGCCTGTCTATGTCCTGACATTACATTAAAATTAACAGTGCTGTATGAAAGTACCAGTGCTGCATGCATGTGCTACAGTGCTGTTTAGGCAAAACATTTGTACTTTCTGAAAGTGTTATATTGTACTGTTGACTTAGCTTTCCTTGATGTGGAAATGATAGAAATACTAGTGTTTTAATCCTCTGTATTTTCATCAGATTAAAAAAAAAAAAAAATTATTATGCTGAAGATTTTTTTTTTTCCAAAGAGATAACATCCCACAGTGCTGACAGGCTTTTTTCTCTAATGATATATGAATTGGAACTAGCAGGGGGAGACAATAACTGCAGGCCCTTTGATTAATCTATTTTCTTTGGTCCACTCTTTAAAATGATAGATTGGTCCAGGAGGACAGTTTGCCATAGATATTTGCAACAGAAGTGTGAGCTCCAAACAAAATAAGGAACCAAGGTTTGTTTAATATATTGTGGACAGCTGGTCCATTTTCACTAGGAAATTAGCACAGAGTTATTGTCTGATTATTGTCGTATGTGAAAGAATTGAAAAACAGACCAGGTGTATTTGATGGAACACGGGTGGAAAAGAAAAAAAATTTCCTGTAGCATAATTAAAGAGAAGAATGTATTATTTAAATTTAAATTTAAGTTAGAATTTAACTTTAATGATCCAAATCTACTCAGATGCACAAAAGAAAATAAGCAAAGGAAAAAAGTAGCCCTTTCAAGCCATGACATGCTCAAAAGTCTTTCAGAACATCTCAGTTGCATTACTTTTGTCTGTTTAGAGTCAATGATTTGCCTCACTTTGCAAAAGTAAAGACAAGCAATAGAACAAACTACTGGACAGACAACAGCTGTACAATCTCTGCCTGTGGTGGTGTCATACTTCCTTGCGATACAGTTAAACTAGAGTACTCAGAACAAAATGTAACAGCTTCCATGTCTAACTCAGATCTGCCAAATAGCATTCTGCAAAAGCTACAGTTTATAAAGACTCTTTGCTAAATAACCTTATTTTTACAATTGCAAAATGCCATTAGAAAGTGGCTGTAGGAGCCCTGCCAATACTTGGTGAATGTAGTTCATTAGAATGAACTCAACAACCTGTTGAAATGTTGTGTGCTTCTAACCCTTCTCCAGTGGCACTGCCTTCAGTATATAACATGATGTAAGGTGTATTAAGTACTTCCATGCACTGAGGTGTTAGCAAGCATATACATTAAGTGAGAGGATATAGGGAACGAGACAACTATCTGGAGCAACTTAAATATCATGAAACAAATATACAGCCTTATTTTTGAGGTGTGCTGCACAAATAAATCTGAGAGAAAGATAAGGTGACCTCCACACAAAAAAGAGAGGATTTTTGACTGCTTATTGCAAAATGTTTGAACACAAGCCTTCTGTGATGTCAGGAATGGAATATCACTCAACCAATAGCTTTAATTTAGCAAGTCAGCGGTGCTGAGATAGTATTAATCAAGGGACAAACATTTTAAGACTTTAAAGATAAGTTAGCTAAGGAATGACTGAATTAAAAGCTAGCCACTGAAGTGGAGATCCATCTCTCCTCATGTTAAACATCTGGGTGTTTACATTAGAAGACTTCCTCTTCTGTAAAAGGACAACTAGACACCTCCTGAGAGAAGTTCAGATGGTCAGTGCCTCTTTCTCACCCTTAGCTACCCAGGAAATGTCTGAACAGAGCACTTTAAGCTACATAATAAACTGAATCTGGACCAGTGGATTTAAATTTCCCTTTCTTGGGACCCATTTGACACTGATAGAGGTGTGGGATTATAAGGAAGTTACTACTTACCTTTTTTTACATGCGGTATAAATATGGTATATGGTGTATACCAGGAGACCAAAACCCACTGTGTCATTTGGTGTAGCAGTTCTGCAAAAGGTGATGAAATAAAATGTCTCATCACAATAATTTTTTTAAACTGTTCACAAATTGTTTTAGTCAGTCCAAACCTACGTTTTTAAGCAGATGTAATAAATGGTTATAATAGATACCTAATAACAATGACAATGCTATTGTAATATCTATTTTGTTAGGAAAATATATATTTACACTGAATCTTTAGATTGAGGACCTCCCACTTCGGGCCATGACACATAAGGGTTGATAAAAGTAAATCTCCTTTTTACTGCTTTGGAGCTACAGACCTGAGTAGAGAAAGGGATAAAACTGCAGAGGACAACTGTGTCTAAGGGAGATTTTGCTTACAATAGAATAGTTTATCTCTGATATATTTCCTTTTATTTCTTATGCCCTTACCTTTCTGTTCTGTTCTCTTTCTGTTATACTTACAAGTGTGTTGGGACATTCAGATGACAGAAAATCACACCACCTTGAAATGAAGGCATTTAAGTGGTGACATCGGTAGCATTTCACTATTGCCCTCTGGAAGTTAATGTGGCTAGTCAGAGTCAGCAAGGCTTTCTTTATGCAGTAGAGAAATAGTAGTACTGCAGAGAAAAATCCAAGGGAAAATTCCTCCCACCTGTCCTAGACACCTTTTCTGAGAGCTTTGCCAAATCAGGTTGCTAAAGAGGAGGCAACAAAAGAGACTGAGCTACTTGCTCTTACTTTTTGAATGGAATCTGTCTTCCTATAACTGAGACAGAAAATGAAAAAACCCAAAATTTTTAGAAGCAATGGAAGAAAGACAAGATATGGCAGTGGTATAATCCTGCCTGAAGGTAAGATGTGTGTTGTAATGTGCACTGAATTTTTCACTGAATGAATTTGCATGAATATTGCACAGGGAAATGTGGATGTGACATGTCTTTAAATGCAGATGCTTGACAGAATGTTATTTGCGTATGTACAAATTATATATTCCTATTATACCATGTATTGAAGAACAAAAAATAAATGTAGTTACTACAATGGAGAAGGGTCTTTTTTATCTTTAATTAAAAATTAAATAGAAGTGTTCTTTGATGATGTCAATCTCTACTTCATTAAGGACCAGATCATACCTTAATCCAGTAACTATGACAGACTTGGATTTACTGACTAATTAAATAAAACCAGTCAGTATTGATATATGAGAATAGTCATGCAACTCTAATTAAAGCTGTAACAAATTGTTTTTTAGTCATTTAATGCATTCAACAGCAACCCAAATTGCACTTATTTTGCAAAAATCCAATTTTAGTCTGCCTCATTGAAATAAGCCAAAAAACGGGCTCTTTTACACCCACATATGCACAGACACACTCTATGAAATGTGTTTTGACAGCTTCCTATAATATTTAACCAACAGCGACAGGCAAGCTAAAGAATCAATAACTAAACCTTTGGTGCATGTTGCAATCACAAGCAATTATTTACATGTCATGTTGAGTCATTTGGATGGTGAAGTATTGTTCAGATCCATCATCTAAACAGACAACTGTATGTATGTGCTTTCAATTGGCTCCTTGGTCCCTTGGGACTTTAGTTGAATTATTCTGATGTGAATATTCATGAGGTTTGACGGTAGTGTTTACCACTTCATTATGGCAAAGATTTAAGAGCTGTGCTCCAGTTCTTGGAAGGGAGCAGCCATGACATTTGGGAAACAAATAGCTAAGGCTACGCCACCTGCATAGCTCATATGTGGAGACGCTGCAGCTGCACCAAGACAGCTCTGTGCATCTGTGCACAGTGGGATGACGGGATTTATATTGAAAAAGCAATGCTTTGTAGTGGTATCCAAAAGCCAATGGTTGTAGGGAATCCCATAGATTACCAGGTCTGCCTGTTGGGCAGCCACCTAGGGCAATTCACATGCATGATTTCAAAGTTTACCAGTCTGTGCCTTGTGGTGCTGGGTGATATAATGTGGGCCCCTGAGGCTGACCGAATTGCCCTAGCTGCTTAGTGCTATCGACTTCATTCAGCTGCACTTCCCACTTCTTGGCACTTTTCAACATAAAGTATCTCAAGCTGAGCAAATAAAAGCTGAGGAATGGAAAATCTCCAGGTACCTTTGAAATAGCTGGATGTCTAGTTCTACTGATCATAAAATGGTCAAAGTAATTCTTGCCCCATTTATCTAACCCACAGCTACAGCCTCATTATTGGTAAAGTGCACAGAACTTTGAGGTTTGAATTCAGTAAGCCCCAGTAATATTATTTGTGCTCTTTCTCACAAGTGCAGCAGTTATTTTACAGGCCTCCTATGAGGTACAGAGACAGTAAGTTCCAAGAATGGAAGAACTATGTGCTCAGTACCTCTGTTGTGATCTAAACTGGATTGAAGTCCGAACTCCTGAGTTGGTAAATATTTGCATTATTATACTGTGACTATGTACTGTGGAAATTGCACGATAGTGCAATAGTGATTTACAACTCTTATGTTTGATTTTTGCATTGGCTGTATTAAGAGATTCAACAGCATAGGAAATTTTAGGAACTTAGATCTCAAAAGGTGTTTTGGCTTTGCCAGTTTGCTGACTGTCAATGGGACACAGACTGCTAATTAATTTAGTTACTTCTGAAAACCTGTGCCTGTCTTTATCTTCTAAGTGGACAGAGGTATACAGTAGGAAAAAGTTCTATAGTACTGGTGATGTTGGGTGCCACATGCACTGTACTGGTGTTGAGGGGTAGGTACTTGAGCTGGCTTGAAAATTTGAGGTGTCTCACTCCGAGTTTCCCAAACATGAGGTTTTCAGTCTCATCAGCCCTTTCAGAAAATCTTGGCTAAATGGACTTTTTCTAACTGTGGTACCAACACCTTGGTAGTACATGAGATTCTTTGAAACAGGAAGAGACATTACCCAAGTTGTTGATAACCGTGTCCAACGGGTGCACAGGGTCTGAAGGTGCAAGATAGTATTGTTGCTACAGCTGCCTTTGATGACATATGAACCAGGTCCTACCAGCACAAACCCTTCTTAGCATCTCTCCTTTTCTCTTCTAAATGGGATCATCTGAACACTTAAAAAAAAAAAGACCAGCAAGTGGCTAGACTCAAAAAGGCAGATAAAGAGATCTCCAAACAGGATAGTGTTTCAAAGAGCAATGGCTTGGCTCTTTCATGCTGTTTAAATCAGAAAAAGGGCACCAAAAACTTCCCCTAACAGTCAATATGATACAGAATTCACTTGTCTGCAAACTAGAAGGTCAGGAAACTCAAGTGAAGAGCCTGTGGAGCCTCACCCATTGAAAGCCTATTAATAATAGAAGAGATTATTCATTGTTATCAAATATAATTACAGGCATCAAACATTCTGGAGCTGAAAGACCTTTTATTTGACATGCAGAATAAGCACATGTAGCTGTGTGATGTGCTGCTCTGCAGCATTTTAACACAGGTGGCAAAATAAACCGTATTACTAGAGCTATAACAGTGATCACATGCATGGATTTTATGTGGCACGATATACTCAAGAAAAAATTACCATCTTACTTTTGTGTAATTTTAATGCATTTCAATGAGGATCTTATCTATCAATCCATCCATTTTATGTCTGCAACTTCAGGCCAAGGGACTGAAATATTCTGCAAGCAATTTTTAAGGATTCCTTGTGTACTCAGTGAATGAATCACATAAGAACCTGCACTGCGACTTGTATTTCTTAATCTGGAAATTAAACTGCCAGTACATCACAATGCCTGGGCTGAAGCACAGTGATCACAGGGTTTAACTGAAAGTTTACTACTGACAAGTTTGAAGCAGATCTTTTGTACTGGAGGAGTATCTCCAGATCCAGAGAAAGCACCAACATGAATGGAAAACACATGGTTCACAGGGTGTGTCTATTTCTGTCAAATATTTTATCTGTTTCAATCTTAACTCTTGGCATCCTCAACTTGTTTATCTATATTATTATAGTAAACTAACTAACCAGAATTAATCTCTGGTGGATAAAGTTTCCAGCACTACTCTTCAAAGGTGGAGAGGACAAGAATTGGCAAAGTTTGGCCCCTTTTAACTTTCAAATGCCTCTAACTCCCCCTTACAAGGAGTAGTATACAAGTATATAGGTATATCCATTTGTTGCCCCACTTATGTCACCTTTTGGGCCCATTCTTTCCCTGACAGTGTTAACAACTGAAGTGTGCTCACATAGTGACCCTGGTCTTGGGGGCAGGCGGGGGAAAGACAGGCTCAGATACAAATGCATGGCATCCCTTTGGGCAAGGCGTATGTTTCCAGGCCTCATTAAACTGCCAGGTCTTTTTCCCATGTTTCTATTCTCACTGTCGTTGGTCCCCAAGATATAGATACACAAAAACTTCGACAAGCAACACAGAAAGGCAGAAAACACATAGAATAGCTTAATGAGTTTGAGAAAAAAAAATCCAAACATGACAGTGTTTATATTTGCAGAAGCAAGGCAGCATGCTTCTAAATTGCATTGTCAGAAAATTTGATTAAAGGTCTCCCATGATTTATAAACCAACAAAAGCCTCATCAGGCAGTAACAAAAATTATTAATTTTAAATTATTGTTACTTTATTATTATTATTATGTATTTATACTGCCGTCACTACTAAGACCCCCTAGGTGAGGAGTAACAGCTGTACAAGAATCAAAAAGAACAAAATGAAACAATTTTAATAGCAAAAGTCTGAGTCACAAATTGCTTAAAAGGAGGTAATTCACTGTACTTCTTCTGTCAGATGCCACCCTTATACACATATCTAAATATATATATATATATATATATAAAAATCTTTGAAAATTCCTCCATTAGCAAGAGCGGGAGCAGAACAACTTCTATTTCTGAATATCAGGATAAGATATATGACACAATTATCTTGTTTGCCTGAAATACATGTACATTGTTATAATCATTTCCTACTTCCAAAGCTAGAACTTCTAGCTAAATTAAAGGGTACATGCAGGACACACAGAATTATATGATATCTAGCTATTAATTTTGTATAAATTTTATGAAGTGTTGCAGAAAATCTTTATCAGTTCCTTTAGAAATTTTTGGTATTAACAATCATTAAGGCTAAAATAAAATCTGACCTTTTTGAGAAAAGACTTCATGCAACAATATTAATGTCATATTTTTTTTTCATTTTGACATATGCAGTCAACTTTTCCCAACATCTCTTTGTAGCATCTGGCAGATGTCATTGTTCAGTATTTTTATTCCACCAATTTTATTTATTCTGCTTCTTATGGGTTTTTAGGAACTGCAACATGCAGGGATGTTGCAATGACTATGGCAACTACACCAATATGGACAAAGAATTGTATAGGGCACTGAAAGACAAATGATATTTTTAGGGCATGAAAAAGGCTGAAACCACTGCTAAGCATTCAGGCTAAAGGCATTCCATAAATATAATAGCTAAAAGTTTGGCCTTCACCAGCAGAGTTGATAGTAGCCCAAAGCCAAATGGATGAAATGGCAAATAAATAAGGAAATAAGAATTTTTAGGTTGTGATATTCTCCAAGCACTTTAAAGCCAGTGAACAGACTAGGATATTCCATTTCCTGAAGATGTTAGACATATTTGTTCTGAGTTAAAGGTTAGTAACTGTGTGAGTAAACTGAGAGACAGATATATACTTCAAGGGGAATAAAATATGAGAAGGCAGGCCCTTTGCTGACAACAACAGCACTACTGACTCCAGCAGACTTACTCTGACTTGCACAGGTTGAGAAATTGGCCCAAACTTAGGGTAATTTTTGAATTAAGAGATGTTAAGCCAACAATCAAAATGTCCAAAGAGAAAAGCAGAGAAAGAAAGGTGGTATGAGAATGGTAGAAATATGTGAACATGAAGAAGTTCCTGCAGAAGACAAAGGAGAGGAGAATACATCACCAGAAATGGGTTATTGGGTGAGGTAATTAGCAAACGGTTAGACAACTAGAAACAGGACAGGCTTTGCAACCCCACCTGCTGTGATGGACCACATCCCTGGCCATGCCTTCCTTCTTCATCTCTGGTTTGAATCATTCTACATCCCAGAAAAGACAGATGAAGTCCCAAATCGGAGTAATCTCAAATGCACGTAGAGATACCTCAACACTAGGCAGAATTATTCAATACAGAGTGTGATTCCTACCCCAGAATTGTGCAATCACACCAATTCAGGAAACAACCTAGATGAGAGAGTCCAAAATGAATCTATTTCACCAAGTATTAAATGCAGAAGATGCCAAAAAGGAAGTAAGGTGGGTGTTTGTCTAAAGATACAGCCAGGAGGTGAACTGACTTAGTAAAATTAGAGGTGAAATCCTAACCCATGATGTAGAGAACATCAGGATCTCTGAAAGAGAAATTAGAACAGCGCAGCAATATCTGAGGTAAGCCAGTGCAGTGACAGAGTGGGTAGAATAGAAGGAACTGCTATAGGAAGTCACTGTACAGAGGCTATAGCCTGTGCAAGAGGAGTCTCTGGAAATTGATGGATTGCAACTTCAAAGTTGCTGAGAAAGAGGAAATCTGGAGTCTAGCATCAGGAAAGATATTAACCTGAATGTCAATGCCCATGATATCAAGAGCAGGAACACATCCAGTATTACCTGTATTGGGTTGTACAGAGACAAGAGGGCTGTGTCTTCCAAGGCATCAACATTAAAAATAATACAACATAAAATAATTAAAAGCCCATGAGACTTATCTCTTTTACATAATATGACCATTTTCTGGTGAATCCTTTTGAGAAATTTTCTTCATTATCAGTAAAAAATAAATATTCAAGGAGAGAAAAGTGTTCTTAATGAATTAATATTATTATTTGAATTACATTTATAATCTGTTTCTTTTAGTGCATGCTTTCAAAAAATTCCATATTGGATGAAGAGTTGTGCTCTGTTGTTGAGTGTAGATAGGAGACTCTGACAGAAAAAGCCTGGGAGTGTTTGTGCAAACATATTGGTTGTATATGTATGCACATATTGCTCATTGTCAGTTCATTAAAGTTGTTGGGTTTACTCTGTGAATTAGAGTCCCTGAAATAACCATTTAGCTGCTGAGACTGGAAATAAATGGTGGTTGTCACTGGATACAGTCAAAAGTTTCAGAAACTTAATAATGTAATATGTAGGAAATAAGGTAATCCAATTTATGTGGGATGCATATACAGAGCAAAGTCCAGCTACTGAAAAATTGTGGAAAATTATTACAAACTTTATTGAATTAGATTGTTTCTTTAAAACTATTTTTATTGGCATCGTTGGATAATGAAATTATTCTATCAATGGGAGGAAGTATTTTTTCTGAAGTGTTGCCGACTCTATGCATGCCCCAGTGCTTTTATCCAGACACAGAGAGGGAGCCGTCGCTCTGTCTGGGAGCAGAGCCATGTGCCACTGCGGGGCTCAGGGCTCGTGGGCTCAGAGCACAGGTAAAAGCCTAGCTGTTCTGCTTGGCGTTTACTCCTGACGATTCCTGGGAAATCTGCCAGGTTTATGCTTAAGCATCACAGGATTTTCCATAGAGACTGTGGGGAAAAAAACAGTCCTCTGTGGGTGAAACAAAGGCAAATGCACCAGGGGATCCTGAGAGGGAAAACTCAGAGACTTTGTATCCATTTGCCTTAACAGCAGAGGTGGTTCAAGGCTCAGTCTGTATTGCAGTTGGAAAAACAAAGAATTAGTTATTTTAGCACAGTGAGGTTTGGTTTTTTTTGGTTTTTTTTTTAAATAATCTTTTTAATTTTTATGAATGTGCACTTCCAATTAAAAGTTTGAAGTAACGTCTTTTTACTCTAGATAATCCCTGGAAATTATTCTGCACTACTAGTTCTAGAAACATTTACCTGGGCAAGCTAGAGTCTGGGTTAGTAATAAAGACATGGAATGTGTAGTAACAGGAGCCCACTATGGGCTCTGCTTCTCAGGTTAGGACCTAACAGATGTGCTGAGTGCCCCTTCCAGACTGCAAGACTCCCATCCCATGGGAACCAAGCTTTGGAAGAGGGAAGACAAGATTACAAATGTCTATGTCTCATCCCAACATGGAGTCTTCAAAAACACTTTTTCATCCAGGATCATAGAATCACAGTCATGGAATGGTTTGGGTTGGAAGGGACCTTAAAGATCATCTAGTTCCAATCCCCTCGCATGGGGTAGGGACACCTTCCACTAAACTAAGTTGCTCAAAGCCCCGTCCAACCTGGTGTTGAACACTTCCAGGGAGGGGGTATCCACTACTTCTCTGGGAAATTTGTGCCAGGGCCTCACCACCCTCATAGTGAAGAGTTCTTTCATTATATCTAAATCTACCCTCTCTCAGTGTAGAGCCATTACCCCTTGTTCTATCACAACATGCCCTTGTAAAAACTCCCTCTCCAGGGTTCCTCTAGTCCCCCTTTAGGTACAGGAAGGCCACTATAAGGTCTCCCTGGAGCCATCTTTTCTTCAGTCTGAACAACCCCAACTGTCTCAGCCCGTCCTTATACAGGAAGTGCTCCAGGCCTCTGGTCATCTTCATGATCTCCTCTGGACTTGCTCCAACAGGTCCATGTCCTTCTTATGTTGGGGGCTCCAGAGCTGAACGCAATACTCCAGGTCAGGTCTCACATGAGTGCAATAGAGGGGGAGAATCACCTGCCTCAACCTGCTAGTCATACTGCTCTTGATGCAGCCCAGGATATGGTTGGCTTTCTGGGCAGCGAGCACACATTGCTGGGTCATGTTGTGCTTCCTGTCAACCAACACCCCTGAGTCCTTCTCCTCAGGGCTGCTCTCAATCCACTCAATGCTCAGCCTGGAATTGCCCTGACCCATGTGCAGAACCTTGCACTTGGCCTTCACTTGAACTTCATGATGTTCACACCGGCCCACCTCTCAAGCCTTTCAAGGTCCCTCTGGATGACACATCCCTTCCCTCCAGTGTATCAACCACACCACGCAGCTTTGGTGTCACTGGCAAACTTGCTGAGGGTGCACTTGATCCCACTGCCTATGTCGCTGACAAAGATGTTAAACAGAGCTGGTCCCAACACCAGTCCCCGAGGAATGCAACTTGCCACTGCTCTCCACTTGGACATCAAGTTTTGACTGCAACTTTTTGAGTATGACCGTACAGCCAATTCTTTACCCACCAAGTGTTCATCTGTCAAGTCCATGCCTTTCCAATTTAGACAAGTTAGACAGTGTCAAACGCTTTGAACAAATCCCTGCCTTTGCCTTCTGCATGTTGAGTGGTGTGGCTGGTGCACTTGCCTGTAAAGACTGAGGCAAAAAAGTCATTGAGTGCCTCAGATTTTTCCATGTCTTGGGTAACCAGGTCACCTGTTTCCTTCTGGAGAGGACCCACATTTTTCATAGTCTTCCCTTTACCACTGATACAGATATTGAAGTGTTTCTTGTTGCCCTTGATGTTCCTGGCCACATTTAATTCTGTCAGGGCTTTGGCTTTCCTAATCTGATCCTTGGTTACTTGGACAATTTCTCTGTATTCCTCACAGGATACCTGTCCTCACTTCCACCCTCTGTAGGCTTCCTTTTTGTGTTTAAGTTTGTCCAGGAGCTCCTTGTTCAACCACGCAGGCCTCCTGGTGTTTTTACTGACTTCCTCTTTGTTGGGGTGCATCACTCTTGAGCTTGGAGGAGGTGATCCGTGAACATCAACCAGCTTTCTTGTGCCCTTCTTCCCTCCAGGGCTTTATCCCCTACTACTCTGCCAAGCAGATCCCTGAAGAGGCCAAAGCCTGCTCTCCTTAAGTCCAGGGTAGTGAGCTTGATGATCTCCCTCTTTGCTGCCTAAGGATCTTGAACTCCACCATTTCCTGGTCACTGCAGCCAAGGCTGCCCTTGAGCTCCACATTCCCCACCAGCCCCTCATTGCTGGTGAGAACAAGGTCGAGCATAACACTGCTCCTCACTGGCTCTTATATCGCTTATATCACAGCTCCTGCTGTGTAGACAAAACCTCCATCAATTACTGGCTCGGGCATATAAGCACCATGATGTTGCATGCATTCCCTAGGTGGATTTCTTCTTATCATCTACACCTTCAAGGTGGCCATGTGAAAACTTCTAGTGTAATTATTCTAGGCACACACACACATCCCCACACACACACCTGCAAATCTCGTTCATAGCTTTTTTCCATGAATATTTCCGTGAATGATACTTCACTGCAGCAAGTATTCACAAAAAGAAAACTGAAGTGTTCATAGTTGTTTTCTGAGTGAACTCTCCAATGCTAAAGCAAACTGTAACTAGCACTGTTTGTCTCTTCACCCCAAGGTTCTCTGAATCCATAGGAGTTTTGTTCGTACCTGGATTACTGAATTTGGCCCATCACTCTCCCTTCAGGAATTCCAGATTAATCCAAAACTCAAACAAATTATTTAACAGTGACATATGCTTATTTCATTAAAATTTCCAGAGAGGTCACTTTGCAGAAGAAAAAAAGGTTTGGAAAGGTACTGCCTGAAAGGTTAAAATTTACATAAGTCTAGCATTATTATCATTATTAATAGCTACACATACCCCTCACAAGCCTCAAGGTGCTTCACAGAACTAAATCATACCCATTTTCAAGGAAGTAGGAAAAGTTCTGTCACCTACATGATTTGAAATGAAATTTTTAAAATCCATTAGAAACATTCAGATGGAAATATTTTTACTCTACTGCAGGCACAGAGAAGAAGAGCTCATCATTTTTATTGACCTTCAGCTTTCCTGACTGTGCTCAGGAGAGGTCCAAGCTAATTGTATTCACCTCTGTTTCTTTTTTCTTATGCTCCTCTCAGACATGAGGTTCCAGGTAAACTGATTTGAGTGAGAACATGGTGCAGGGTCTGGTGTCCTACTTTTTGGGAGCAGGTCAAGCATAGATAGACTTTTTGAATGTGGTCTGCAACACTCAGTATCTGTTGGTATCTGATAGGCAATCTTTGACCTACTAGTTTTCCCCATCTTCTCATTTTTAGAAGTGTGGTTGGGGACAGATTTTCTTTATTTTCACAGATAGATTTTTACAAACATATGATTTCCCAATGTCTAAATTCTGAATTTGGTTGAATTTTTAATCTAAGGTAATGCTGTTAAAAGAGATCAAGCTAAAAGCTCACCTGCAGGATCATTCTCTGAATGAAGGAATAAAAACTTGGTAAAAACTGAAGGGTCTGTCTTCTCTGAATAAATGAACACTTTCAATGCAATGTTGAAAGCTAGCCATGGTATCACATAGACTTATCACTTAGTTGAGCTGAACTCTCTGTGCAATCAGCAAACATGTTTAACTGAATTGTAGTCCATGCAAATCACAGTACATAGCTTTGAACTTAACTCCCCTTTATTCTTTATCCTGGTTTCCAAGGAATTTTCTTTTTCTCCTTAATTATTTGCCTTTGTTTGGTTTTATTCTGTATCAGGGCATGATCTCTGCTGTAGGAGGGGCAAGTTCCACATCAGACAGTTGTTCCAACCAAAAAAAAAAAACCTCAGATAAACAAGCCTCTAATCTGGAGGCATATGAAAGTTCTCCAGACAAGGTCTGCTCCCTGCTTGGGGTTCGTTTTGCTTTCTGGTTCTCATATACAGAGGCCTGCTTGGGAAAATCAGACAGACTGTGTCTGCTTTGAATTTATCAAGCGAACACACACAGAAAACAAGAGTGTTTAGACTCCAGGCTGCTGGTGAATGCTCAGAATTCCCCACTGTCCCAATGACTGTAGAGCTAGTTGGCACATCTTCAATAAAAAATTACATCAGTGATGCTCTGGAAACTCAATCGAGCCATAGGACTGACAAGAAAATAAGCAAATCCTCAGTGAAAGCTCTGGCAAAAATTCATTTCAAATGTAATAGGAATCCTGGTCTCTAATTTCTGTTTTATTTTTAGTGACAAATGAATTACTAGTACAGCTCCTCATAATCTATTTCTTTCCATTTCTCAGACCCTTTTGGGGAGTGGTATAATTTTAGACTATAAAAATATAAGCCATCTGGTTTATATATAATTGAGCCACTCGTACACACATTTTTTAGATGTAAAGCCATGCCTTAGACAGAACTGGAGAAAGGCTGTGAGAAGTTATGCATTGTTGAGAACAGTTGTGACTCCACTTCATTGCCTCTCTAGACATGCCTCCCAACTGACCATGGTGTAGACTCACTGGATAACATCACCTTGGGTGAGAGGTGTCACAGAGGCAGAAGGGACATCCACCCTGTGCATGAAAATTACTATGCTGTCAAGACAGACACTTAAAGAAGCCCTTTTTGGGCTACCAGACAATGTATAAGGTCAAGCATTTGAAAGTGATATTATTGTGCCTTGAATTCTCCAAAGCAGAGGGGTACATAATACTCTCTTGATTCTTTTCTGTCCCATCAATTCATGGTCAGTAAGCTGTTCAATATGACCAGCTGGTCAGTAAGTCCAGCATTCAGGACTGATAGAAGAATTGTGATATACAGGATGAAATGGGGCACTTGGAAGAGCCAACCACCTGTTTTTCCTCCTGCCTTCTCCCATTTGCATAGCTCAGTGCAAAGGTCCTTCCTGCTTGTGCGTGACAATGCAGCTGTATCATATACTGGTTTGAATTTACATCTCTGGCTCAGCATCCCCATAAAATGCAGTGGGAGTTATTCAGTAAGTAAAGTGACCATTACCTACATTTGTTTCCCTGCACACCTGGAAGGGAGTGATCCTAAAAGTATTTGCTTTCCCTCAGCAGATACCCTAATGATGTTATTTGCTGCGCTACTGTTAGTAGCAAATGACGAAGCTCTGAAGTTTGAATCTAGTTCCCAGATTGATTCCAAAGATCATAGCAAGGAAGCGATCAAGGCAGGAACGTACCGCACAGTCAAAACAGTGAGCAAATGTGTTGAGTATGTTAGTAGTTAATGAAATACAGTTGGCTGCCACTGCCACTGGGCAAGTGCAGATTGGAGGCTTTCAGCACAGCAATACTATATTTGTTCTAAATGGCCTTACAGCAATAATTGAAACACAATATGCAATTAAAGCATATTTACTGCATCCACTTGAAAGTTGTGAAACCAATGAGGAACACATTCATTCAGTAAACTTATCTGAACTGCTAGCTGGGCTGGAAGAGACAGAGACCGGCAAAATGCTGTGAAGAAAACATCTCTGTCACTGAAAAATGTAGATTTCGTCATCCTAAAATGCCTACTAATGCAATCATCAGGACAGGATCCAATGAAACTCTTTACACAGGTTGATACCTCTGCTACAAATCTGTTGTTCATTTATGCCCTGTTTATGGCCAAGGGAGCAATTTTTGTGCACAGACTTTACCTGCAAGACTACTGCTTCGGAGAATGGTACTCTAAGGGTGCACATTACTTGGCACAGGATTTTTTATTTTATATTCTGCTCAGAAAAAAATGTAATTCAAGGTTCTGGAAAGGTAGCTACTGACATTAATGTGCATTAGATCAAAAACTAACCAACAGTGATGTGTGGTGGGATTTTGGTAGCAAGGGAGGGGGCTACAGAGTTGGCTCATGTGAGAAGCTTCTAGAAGCTCCCCCAACTCCAAGGCAGACCCACATCTGGCCAAGGCTGAGCCAATGATGGTGATTGCATGTCTGTGATAACATATTTAAGACGGGAGAGGAGGAAAGTTGTGAGGGAGATACTTATGCAAACACTGAAGTCAGATGAAGAAAAGAGGAAGCGGAGGGGGAGGTGTGCTGGAACAGAGACTCCCCTGCAGCTCGTGGTGAGAGGGCAGGCTGTGCCCTGCAGACCGTGGAGGACCCCATGCTGGAGCAGGTGGCTGTGCCTGAAGAAGGTCATAACTCTGAGGGAAGCCCATGCTGAAGCAGTCTGCTGCTGGGACCTAAGATGGGACCCAAGCTGGAGCAGCTCATGAAGAGCTGCAGCCCATAGGAAGGACTCACACTGGAGTAAGTTCATGGAGGACTGTCTCCCATGAGAGGGACCCCACGCTGGAGCAGGAGAAGAGTGTGTGAGGAGTCCTCCCCCTGAGGAGGAAGGAGCAGCAGAAACAACGGGTGATGAACTGACTGCAACCCCCATCCCCTGCCCCCACTATGTGGCTCAGGGGGACGAGGTGGAGAAATCGGGAGCAAAACTGAGCCTGGGACGAAGGGAGGGGTGGGGGGAAGGTGTTTTTAAGATGTGGTTGTATTTCTCACTGCCCTACTCTGATTGGTAAATTAGTGGTGCTGGTGTTCAAATTAAACTGATGTTCTTTTTCTTTCCCAGTCAAGTCTGTCTTTTGCCCGTGACCATAATTGGTGAATCATCCCTCCATGTCCTTGTCTCAAACTCTTGGCCTTTTATTTTATTTTTCTCTCCTGCATCTATGAGGGGGAAGGAGTGAATGAGCAGCTGCATGATGCCATCTGGAATTAAACCATGACACCAATCTACATATTGCCTAGATGCTGGCAAATAACTGGGAGAACCCTGCAACTGTTTTCAGAGTTCGTAATCCCTTGATTTCACATTCTCTCCTGCCTATATATTTTTGCTTTCAGTTACTGGTCATGCACTTCATCTTTATAGCTGGAACGTATGTAGAAAGACGAACTGGAGTTGGAGTGCTCTCACTTGCTGAGAATATGCACAACATGCTTTCTGTGGACATTTGTGACAGATTGTTGACAATTACAGACATGCATTCCTCGCCTAATCAGGAACAGGCACACTTGCCATTTTGCCAAGTAACAATAATCAATAAGGGAGACACTTGAGAAAATTTAGACCTGTTCAAGTCTCCAGAGATATATGAAGCCTGAAATAGAGAAACAGTTTTGTTAGAACAGTGCTCTCTTTTCTGTCTCTCTCCAGCACTGTTCCTCAGGAGCCTGACAAGAGATTTTTGTGGAATAACAGAGCCTGGGAACTTCTTGCCTAGATATTCATTCCCTGTACTCCCAGGACCCAGTCACTACAAAGGCTAGAAGCTAAGGTGAGAAGGCATCACAGAACATTTAATGTGCAATGCCTGACAGGCAGGGATGTTTAGAACTCCTTCCTTGTGAAAGATTCCCAAATGTTAGATTCTTGGATGATGGATTTATTTATTCCACCTTTTCCCATGATTGTCCACAGTCAATTACAGACTGAATAATGACTTAAATCAACCACGGAACAAGCCAATATGGCAAGAAGTCCTGTCCCTTATCAAGTTACAGTGAAACACAAAAGAACAGAGGAAGGTCACCTCCACACTGCTGGCCAGCTTAAAGGGATGCAAAGACATATACATAAGTTCCACAGTGTTAGGGACAATTTTGTTTATGCACCACCTCCACTAAGCACAGCCCAATCAGCTGCTAAGTAAAATCAACAACATATAAAAGACTTATACAAACCTATTTCTCCTTCAACTCTCACACAAAATTCCTCACAATGTAATACTAGACTAAGTGCTAACAGTGAATATCATTAATTAAATTGTCTTTTAACGGCTCAGGAGGTGAACTCTGTAAAGAGGAAGAAAGGGACAGGAAACTTGGATTTAGACAGTAAAAGAAGGATTGATTTCAGCTCCATCTAAAAAAAGAGCATCTAGTCTAAGCTCATAATTTGTGTTTCTATCAGCCCTCTTCAAACAAAGGAGAGAAGCAGATGCTTACAGAAGATAAAGTTAGATTACCTTAAGTGATGAGTGATTTTGAAACACTTGAATATGACAAGGACAGACTATAAAAATTATAAGAGCAAGGAAATGTAATTTTTCCCTTTACAGAAACCCAGTGTGAACAGAATAGCTTCTCAAGGCTCCTGTCTTCCTCAGGGTCTTGCCTGATAGAATTAGAAGATGACTCTGGCAGTTGCAGATACTACGTGCAGTTCATCGAAAGTTGGAACTAATGAAATGCATTTCTTGTGCATTTCTTGCAATTCCAGTTCCTGGAAGCCAGGAACATCTGTGAGCAGAACTAAAAAATGGGCGTAATGTGGCAGAGCAGAAGCCGTAGCATTGTACCATGGTCCAGGAATGGAGAGATCCTTTGGATCCTTTAGTCCTCATACGGCTGGGACTCGTACAATTGCCTCTGACTTGTTTGCCTGAGCTTCATATTTGTTCACTGGAAAGATCACTTGTTCAGATTCTCCTATCAAATCAGTGTGATCCTATTAAAAAACTATGAATTCCTGCAAGGACTTGAGTGCATTTTTAAAATCACCTCTGAAGTCTTTTGAACACAAGAATTTCACTGACATCATAACTTGTGGTTAATTTATTAAATGGTGGGCTGAGAGACATTGCAGAATGTGAAATGAACAATTTAGTTAATAAGGAAGAGTTTAGATTATATGAATTAACAGATCATCAAAAATGCATAGGTATGTGATGATTTCAGTACTAATGTGATTTTTATTTGAAAACTGTGATTCTCTGTCATCTGAAAAAAAGAAATTATAAGAAGTCTTTATGACTGGCACGTCTTCCTCCACACATACCAACTGCTTCTATGACAACTGATACAGGGGCAGTGAAAACACTCTTTAAACCCATCTTCCACTAGCACATCTCACCATGTGGTTGCTTATTAACAAATACAGCAACCTGATGCGGCCTGTGAAATTGCTAAGAGGAGAGATGTTTGGCAAAACTGCCAGAAGCATAAGAGCAGACAATCTAAAAGATAACTAAGAAGTAGTAAGGGACGTGTGTATTGATGCTGCTATGAGTCTGAAATAGAGCATTTTCACTGCATGTAAGAAATACTCTGCTGTTTGGACCCCTTATGCCTTTGCATAAGACCTTTTGAAGCAGTAAATAAAAAGCATTCCTGCTTACATTAAGAGGTCTGCTAGCTGGGAGGCAGAAGCAGAGTCAAAACCTTTTATGTGGTCCAGTCAGTAGAGGTAGAAACATGGCTCCATCCTGGGTTAATGTTAGTGTCAAGAAAAATGTCTCACATAGGCTCTTTTTGTTGTTGCTTTGGTTTTTGGGTATTTTGTTTTGTTTTGTTTTGTTTTTTCAGTTTTAGCCTTTCTTTTGTGATGTGGAATGAAACTTTTGAAATTATTTTTCAAAACAAAGAGTCCTAGAGAAAGAATTCATTGAAGAGAAGGACCACAAGCAATAGGATCTTTGGGATAGTCAAGGTCTTCCTTAAATAGGAAAACAGTTTTCAGAGCCCTGACACAAACTGGTATTTGCCTAACTAACAGAGATGGAAGTCTGTCCTCTCCCTTCATCTCATCCATAACTGAAACTTCATGGTGGACCTAAAAACTCATATAAATTGCATTTATGCCAAGTCTAATACTCCTCTCTAAATCATTATGACATTTACAAAGCAATGATTTTCAATGAAGTAGGTCAGTTTGTGGAAGCAAATGAGGAGGGGATTATTTTGCATTTCTTTGAAAGGGTCTTTCCAGGATTCCTTGCAGTTCATTTTCCCAGCTGAATTGGACGGCTCCTCTGATCTTATCAGAGATGTGGTGAATAACAAAACTCTCCTCAAGTTACCCTATTGAAAGAGGAATGCCTAGAGGTAGAAATGGAGAGTTAGGACTTGCAGTTCCTTTCCCAGTTTGGGATGAACTTCTGGCTGCATCTCTATCTTCACCACACCTGGACTCACCTTTCCATAACTTGTCTGCATGTCATGAGACTCAGTTCTTCAAGGTTTGTAGTGAGGGCTCCTTTGTTCTGTGGAAAAGTGAAGCAGTATATATTGTGACTTTGTTTTTCAGTGGAAACGGTTTGGCAGACATCTCTTCAAGGACAGCAACGATGTCTGTGTTAAGTTACCATTCTTTATCTTTAACTTGTCCTGTCAGTTTTCTGGCAGACCACAGTAAATCTAAAACATTTGGAGTTGCACGAATTATTTTCCAGACTGTCCTGTCGCAGCTCAGGGCTGGAGCATAGTAAGTAAACAGATGTGATTTGGAACTAGAGTTGTACTGTCAGACCAGCAACCTGAGCTTTGACATTCAAAAATACACTATAGGCACTTGGCAATTTTGCCCTTAAACTGTGTAAGAGCCAAGGCGATAGTGTGCTGGTCTGTGAAGATACTGCTCAAGTGAATAAAAGGACCCTTATTTACATACATCACACAACAGATGTGCCTTGTGCGTTTGCTTTCCTATCCAAATAAACAAAGATATTTAATCAAATGTCCTACGGATTTGCTGCAGAAGATTATTTGCCACCTTTAAATGGCAAGATCACCATCAGTAAAATAGGAATCTGACACAATGAGAAACAGTGCTTTACTTTCCCAGTGGAAGGAGATTATAAAGAGGGAGTTAGGATTATTTTTTCATTCATAAATTGACACAAACCAGATTACTGTCTCTAGGGAGGACTGTGGATTTTAGGTATAAGCAGGCATTGAGTAGGTCGGTTGTTATTTCTTCTGTTGTGTCTTTAAGGAATAAGTTATTAGAGAGTAGTAACTCATTAGAGAGTAGTAGCTCATTCCTAGTGAATTTAAAATGACAACATATCGAAGTCTGGTGATTTTCTGGTCTGAGGACTGGTTATCCTCACATTTTGTAGCATGCAAAATAAAATAAGAGAGGATGCATACAGTTGTGGGAAATAAGCAAATCACATTCCTGGGTTGTATATCCTCTGTTAAACTCCTGGGAAGTTCAAAAAAAGAGGTAGTTCAGTTCTGCTTGAAACAAAGGCATTAGTCTGGGTGAGTAGCCACCAAGGAGTTTTCATTGTGAATCAACTGGAAGGTCAACATTGAAATTAAGAGCATGGACCTGAAGAGCTGATCTGCTTCTGAGACAGAACACAAGTTTTCCTATGAAAATCAAGAGCAAACAACCCTGTAGTGCTTTGTCTAAGATCTGCTCAGCACCTTTTTTCTGCTATCAGTCCCTGCCCACTGCTTCAGAAGGGAATTCTGCAAGAAACTGATAGAGGTTGTGAAAGCGTGATGCTGAGAAAGAGATTATATAGGATAAGACAGTATAATTATTAATAATTAATAATTTATGTTAATTAATATTAGTTATTAATAATTATACAGGATAATAAATTAGTTTTGGGAGGCTTTTGGTTTGTCTGGATAGATATGCAGCTGGATGACCCTCACTCAAACTTAATTAAATTCTGTGTGAAATAATCAGCACAGCAAAGATATTGGATGACCATGTAGGTTGGATGTAAGTCTCTGCACTCCACAGCTACATCTTGGAACATTCTTGAGCACCAAGCCCTCCTGGTATTGGGGCGTCTGTGTCCATATTGTTAAATTCCCTTCCTTGACAATATATGGTGGCTACATGCAAACAGCCTCTTGGGAATGACCCCTGGCCTGTGCTAGCATCCAAATTGTGTGTAATAAAGACCAGTTTGGGAGTTGGCAGTTTTGGAGCAAATCATGCCAGGGGCCATTCTAACAATTTAACAGTAACAACAATAAAGTTCTAATGGCCAGAAAACACCCTTGCACACTGAATTTAAGGGTAGGGTTATATATCATGAAAATCAGATTATTCTGTGCTTTTTAAAGCCATAAATCCATGCTGCAGTCCTCACCCTTCCTAACGCCATGATTTCTGTGGGAGATTTTTTTGCATTCACTCACCTGTAGCCTTTGAAAGCTGCTCTGAGCATGCTCCAGTATTCTGGAACAGGACAGTAGCTACAAGATAAGAAATAAAAACAGTGGAAAGAAAATAAAAAGGAAGGCATGATGCCAGTACAGTACAGCAAGAATCATGGGATTTTTCTTCAGTAGGACTTCAGTCTTTGTTCCACAAATCAAAAACTGTGAACACCTCATGACTTACCCTCATGAAGAGACTGAGGAATGGGATCCTCAGCCTAATGAAGAATCAGCCTCTCTTTTTCTCTTAATTTTGCATGCTGCAAGTGGCTATGAGCCAGAGTACTGCACCTGAATGCTGTCTAATGCTGCCACTCCAGTCCACTTCCAGCACAATCTCCAATAATAATCCACAGTATACACAAGTCGTCATAGCAGAGGTATCCATCAAAATACTAAAACACACATAGGGCAACAAAATACTCTTGATATCTTTCTACCAACATTCAAAATGATACAGAGCATTTCATGCATTTCAGGAAAGTTATGAAAATCTTAATATCTTTTATGTTTTCCTAGCTTTTTTTTTTCTTTAGTTGATGGAGTTCACCTATGTTTTTATAAACTCAGTGCTGCTTTAGGAATGAAGTTTCACACGCTTAATAACTTAGTAATGAGGTTTCTATAAAAGCCTGAAGCTTTCTCCTTACAAAGAAAAAAATGCATGGAGAAAGCAAATGGAATATAGAAAAATACCCATTCAAGGAACAACTACTTCTAGGATTAGTCCTTTTCCTAACAGCTTGAGGTCAGGGTAGGAAAACAAATACATTTCTAAAAGCCAACTACTCGTTACACGTTGGCACAACTTTGCTAATGTTGGCAGAGCTACATGCAGAGTTAATAGAAGTGGAAAAGCTGACCTATACCACCACCTTTGACTGATGAGTGGACTCATTTCTTAATAAAACCTGAAAATATTTGTAATCTTGGAGTAGTGTTTAACTATTTATGTGCATATATTAAGGTTTGCTTGTCTTGCTTTCTGAAGTTGTGCAAGAACTGTGTCTCTCATTGCATACTGGCACTTCTAATGTAACTAGAACAGAAACCCCTATAAAGATGTGCACATGAATGTATAGATCACGTATATAACATGCAAAATATGGATATAGATAGAGACTTAACATTTTGACCCCCATTTGTAGGATGACAACAGGTCTAGGTAAGACCCCGAGAGACAGCTTCATCAATTTTGTGTTGTTTGTAATGTTACAAGTAACACTGTTACTCTCCTGCAGGTCATTACTATTTGGGAATTTTCCTCCTGTGTAAACCCCCGACAGTAAAGGCAGGCTAAAATGAACCAGTTATTTCTTTGCCCCATACTCTGCTGATGCTCTGCAGAGGCCTTTAAGCAGAGGACAACTATGTTGAGGTTGATGTAATCCAGAGAGTTTATTGTGAGTGAGGACAGACACTGTGACCAGAAATGAACTTGAGTTAAACTTTTGCCACATTTTGGGCTGGTTGGGAGACTTTCTGGTTGCGTTTCCCAGCAATGGTAGTTCTGGACAAAGTTCTTTTGCATGTGAGCTACAAGGACTTTCTTACAATAAAGCAGTAGTGTGCTGTGATGTGTGCCTGTGTGTCTGTAGATAAGTATATACATATGCATGTGTACATTCAAATATATATGAAACTCTTAGCATACTGAATTATTCTTCTGAATGCTGCTATTTATACAGTGAATATTTACATTGACTTGCTTAATCATATTTTATTAGGAAGGGACCTAAGCAGATCACTTAGGCCCTCCCCAAGCTTTGAACTGAGATCAAGTAACCTTCAAGAGATGCTTCTCATATATGATCTATATCATCATATATGAGGTAGAGATTCTGCAGTGATTCTTACAATACTTTCCAGAGCCTAAGGTCATAAAAATCTCATTCCTGAATATTTAAGAATCTCACAGCATACCATTCAAATTATTTCTTCCAGAGTGCATTAACATTACATTTTCTAAAGTACAGAAATTCTTTGGCCATCATAATGACCAGTCACTTGGTTTTAATACATCCCTATAAAATTACCTGGTGTCAGCTAGTAACAAAATTTATGTAAATACTTGTATAACCTTCCAGATTTGCTACTTCACTGATCACTACAAGCTTCTTCTTTTAAATTTCCAATACACCTCACAAATATCATGTGTGTAACATACACCTTTAGGCTATCTAGTGCTTAACTTTATGCTGTACTGGAAAAAGAAATCATTATTCTTTGTTTCCAACTTTTTTGACGGTTCCAAATTCGTGAAAGAGCCTGGCATCTCATGCATGACTATTTCAATTCTTTAAAAAGTTTCCTGCAAAGATTCTTCTGAGACCTTTAGAAAGTCTGATAAATTGTAACTACTACTGTACCTTTATCCACTTCTTAGCTGATATGTTCAAAAGATGTACCTGACACTACTTCTTTTTGCAGAAACTGCTTATATTAATCTAGATCATATGAAGCTCATGCAGGTACTCGAAATCCAATTTCTCATTTTTGTCTCAAAAAGTTCTTTTGCAAGTTATTTTTTGATCAATTTTTAAAAATAGTGACCTTTGAAGAAGCATAAATATCTTCAACTTGTATTCTGCTTTTTTACAAAAACCTATATATGAAAACAAGTAAAAATATTGTTCTATTTGAACACATCTGCTTCATTTTACATTACATATCTTGTCTGGGTAACAAAAATTATAAACCTGTCTACACAGCATTTCATAAAAGATTCAAGAACAGAAGAACAAATAATAAAGGCCTGTTCCAGTGTTTATTAATTCACATCAAAGTATTAATGTTTAATTCAGATACATGACTAAGGACTGGGAAAAGGGAATTCTGTGAAACAGTCACATGCTCCGGTTAGCAACTAAAAGCTCAGAAATCACCATCCGTTGCTTAAATAAGACTTGATATCATAGACAAAGCAAAAGAAAGAAAAAAAGTCTTCCAAACACAAAATATTTTAAAGGGAAAAAAGGGAAAATGGTGACTTTTCCTGGTAATGAAGCGAAAAAGAGCAATCCTCTTCATTGGCCGCCTTCCGGGTCACTTCCAGCATTCCTCTTGTGTGGTCAGGGTACAGATGTTTTACCCAGAGTTTGGAGCTGCAGTTTGGCACTGCAAGAGATATGCAAAACTTCTCAGGGGCTGTAGGCCTCCTGAAGTTCACTTGGTGCTGCTCACATGGTAAATCACTGGCTTTTGCATGTCAGAGGAATTGCCTGACAGCCGGCGTTTCTCCCCTCCAGGCTGCTGCTGGAATTCTTCTGCTTGCTTACGAGAACATATGCTTAAAAAAACCCAACCAAAACCACCCTTCTCTGCTATTTGGCACCTAAAGCCTTATTTTAATTTCTGGGTGCAGCTTTTTCTCTGAACATATTGCAAAATACCAGTGCATTACCCATCTGTTCCAACTTGGTGTCTTCAGGGCTGAGTGCTGTAGAGGAAAGGTTATCATTAACTTGCCTTAAAAAACTTGATTTGCTTACAAAAACAGTAAGTGGGGAAATTCATTATATTATTCACAGTTCAGGTTACTACTCTTTGTTTTAACAAAAAGGGTCCATGGACAAAATCCTCACTGCAGCCTGAGGAATTTGAGCAATCCAAACCAAGAGGAGAAACCTCTCCTTCCATTTTCACTCAGGCTTATATTCAGTGCAGGCTGTGAGGAACCCCAAAAGACACAGGCCTGGGTTTTACAAAGTGATTATATGCACACAAGTTGACCAAGGAGCCTTTGGCAGGTCTGTGGACTTCAGAGAGCCTAACATAACTGTGTGTGATCTTGTAGATCTTGTGGAACTGGTAACCTCCAAACCGAGTCAGAACAACTCAGGGTTCTGAGAACAATTCCTGATACAGCTAATACAGAGAAAGGTCTAATCATGGTAAATGGGCCAACTGAGTTTCAACTGTTTTAGCTCACTTATATCATTGGAAGCTCACTGGGATATTAAATTTTGCTTTTTCTACAGCCATGACATCCATGCCAGGTTTGGGGTCTGCAAATCTTACCCTGCTGTTTTTATAGCCCTGTATGAACTTGCACAGCCTAAATGAGGCATATGACATTGCCCTGGGCTCCTCCTGGCTGCTGGTGAATCACCACTTGACAGTGTAGGTTTCTCTGCACAAGGATGTTCAGGGCTGGGACAGGGCTCTCTGCACCACCCAGACCAGGCACTCGCATCCACAGGGGACCCTGACATGGGTGCTCAGTCCCAAAGCATCGACAGCAATGGTTCCTCCAGCTCCAAACTGCACAAGACAAGACTCCAGCATCCTACAACCAGCCAAGAGACCAAGAGTTTCGGTGTATCCCAGCAATGTCTTCACTGATTTAAAAATCTGTTATATAGAAAAGTCCAGATGATCCTAGGAAATAAACCTTGCCTCCTATTTAAAAAGACAGAACTTCCACTGAAATACTGTCAATCACTGCCCTTGTGACTTAGGAAACTCTTTCTCATCCACATATTTATAGGAAGTTGTGATAAGATCTTGTAAGTTTTGGTAAGACTTTTAGTAAAGAAATTACATTTTCAATTCTGTAAATGCGTGTGTTTCAGTATGCACAGGTATAAGTGTATATGTGCACATAGGTGACGTGTAATTGCGTGTGTGCATGTGCTGGTGGGTAGGTGCTTGTGGATGGGGTCACACGTCTTGCTACCAGTCAGTTTAATCCAGAGTAATGAAAACAGGGTCATTTCAAAGACATTATATTCCCACAAGTGTTATGAAAATCAGAAACTGGGTGGAGCAAAAATAGACTATGGCTACATCTACAGGAGTGAATTAAACATGCCTCATACTGTTCTCTGCTCCTGAAGCCAATTGGCACAGAACAAATTGTTTCCATACTATTAAACTCTCTTACTCTTCCAAAAGAGGTGACCATGTCCAAGTGCCTATTTTGGTGGACCATGGTCTTTTCTAACTCCTAAGCAGTTCCTGGGAATTGTTTAAAAGAGTACTAGTTTTCTCTGGTCAAAACTATGCCAGCCAATATTCTCACAGTTTAACAGCATAGTTGGTCAAGTTCCAGTGCTTGGGAACATTCCATAGTATTGTTTAATTTATTAGTATAGATGCAGCTTACGTGTTCACCCAACTGAGAAGCAGGCTGTACTGTTAATTCAGGCTCTGTTAGACACCAGATTATGCCCAGAAGAGCGATGTTGTGAATGCCCCAGCAGTGCGGAACAGCTGAGATCCAAGCTCAGACCTTGCTAGATGTTTGGAGACAACTATGCAGCACAAATCAGTAGGGAACTGTGCTGTGTTAGTTCCACTGCTCACAGCCTTGCTTGTTCCTTCATGTAACCAGTCACTGCATTTGCTGCAGAGAAGGCACACAACCAAAGCTCAGAGAGGTTGTCAGATGGTCTCTGAGAAGCACTCACGCTGAAATGACTTGTGATTTCCCTGGCGTAACAGAATCCCCTTCTTTGTGCAGATGCTGCATGGAAGTTGGCAGCACAGACATCCGTTTAATTGGGCTGCCATGGATTTTTTTTCAATACTGCTACAGAGAGTGGTACAGAGCACCTGAAAGTACCCGTTCCTGGAGGACAATACCCAAGAGTGGCAGCAAAGTTGACAAACATGTATCTACAGAAAAAGCTGAATGAAGAAAAGTTGAACGAAGGGCTGAGAAAATAGCAGGTTAGCAAGGATGCCACAAAAAGGCCAGAAACCTGTGACTTCTCAAGGAATGGAGATTCCCCCATTGTCCCATCAGTCCCAAGAGCACTCTTTGTAATTCTGCAGCACTTGCTGCATGTAGGAGCTGCTGTTTGCACAGAGGGGACACCTGTACAAGTCTGTACCCTACAGACACCAACACGGACTTGCCAGACTGATGTAATTACAGGTCAAAATGGGGAAACAATGGGGAAAAAATCTGAAGTTATAATCTAAATAATATCATGAGAAGGTTAAAGGAGAGTGAGTCTAAAGACAAGTGCTGTCAGGCAGAAAACAGGGAAGAGATAAATAAGTCAAAATGATAATGTCAAAATACACATAGTTATTCGTAGGACAGTGGTGGTGAGGAGCCACAACAAGACTGTAGAACCCATATATAGGCCAGGAACATACTGGGTAACAAAGGAAAGGCTCTGTGATGAAGAGCTTGAGGACTAAATAAACAGCTCTTGCAATAGTTTCAAGGGAGATGCGTGACAGACAAATGACAAGTCAGTGACAAAACCAAAAGTTTGGTTTCCTGACTGCCTATCTAAAGACTAACACACTTATTTAGGATGTCTATCAAATGAACAGAGCTAGTCACAGAGGCAGAGAGATAGAGACATATATGAGTGTACGTACAAAGGAAATATCACTGTACATGAGCTGGACACTGAATTTACTGCTATTGAGGTTAACGGAAAACTTTCTGAAAGAAGAGATTTCCATGGGAAAATGATCTGCAAGATCAGAAGTTTCAGGAAAACATCAAATTATTTCAAATGTGATAGAAAATGATAAATTCAGTGTTTCAATTTGTTTACCTCCTTTTCTGTCATAGATTTTACCTTTTAAGATGGTAGTGGGAACATTACAGTGAAATAATTTCAGAACTTTTAAATTTGTAAACTGTTCCCAAAACACTCTCCCCTTGAGTTAGGACAACAATGAACTGAGGGGATGTCCTGGGATTTTTTTTTCATCAGTCAGCTCTAGTATAGCATGGGAAATGTACAACCAGGGTGCGTCAATAAACCAACTGATCAAATGAGCTGCATGGGGATATGTGACCATACCCTTTGCAAACAAGGCCATGCACGTACATGCCAACACAATTACTTTGCTTGGATTTGCCAGGAGAACATGGAATGTAAAGCAGTCTGTAAATAGCCAATAAATCTTGCTCCCAATGTTTTATGTGTTTCTACCTTAGTCAGGAAGGAACTTGATTTTTTTTTTTTTTTTTAAATCTGAAGTTAATGCAACTAACTCAAATGTGGTGTTTTAGTGGAAGAAAGAATGGAAAAGGTTTTGATTGTTTTGACATTCCCTAGAGGGGGCCTTATCTCCAAATAAACCTTTTTAAGAGCTTCAACCTTATTTCTAAAGAAAAACATACATCCAGAAACTTAGGCGGACTCTTTCCTGTTTAGTACTGCAACACTCTCCAAAAGTACCTCGAAAAAAAGGACTGTGGCAGGTGATTGAAACAATTGGTCCTGTAGCTCCAGTCTCTAACTCCATACACTGAGCACGCTAGAGATAAACCCTCTGTACACCTACAATGAACCACTTGATGTAAAGAGTAATCACTATTTTTAACAGAAAAGGAGACTACAATTAGACTGTACATGCTTCAAGGTTTGGGGCCAATTTGGGAATAAAATTTCCTCCTCACCTGTATCTTTATTCCCTGCAAACTAGCTCCTGGGTTTTCACTGAGACTTGTAGCACTGGGTTCAGATATGTCATAAATCTGGTGAATATGCTGTCTGCTCAGAACAGTTTGTTCAGCTCTAGGTTTAATTCTGTGTTGCAGTGTGCAGCGCAGTCAAAATTGCCACAGTGGTTTATAGGAAAGCACTGCTAATATTAAAGGGCTTTTTTTTTCTTTTCCTTGTGAGAGGGAAATATGACTACTAAAAGAATGATACCACTATGCAGCCTTAAAGGTAATGTATAGTTGACTTCAGAAGCCTAATCTGTTGGTGCTTCATCTTTCTGCCAGGACATTTGTCTTCTTCAGAAACACTATTGGTCTCTGTTTGAATGTGTACACAGCTGTAATGTTTGTAGACATTGAGTGAAGTATCGTATATTAAACGTTTGTAATTGTTTTTCACTGGACTGTGACCTGAATTTAGTAACATCTGACTGATGGCTACTACCAACAGGATATCCCCATGAGTGAGAGGAAGATCCTGTGTCAGTGCATTTGCTCGAGTTAGACCAGCTGGGTTTCTCTTTTGTTTAATATGTTCAGAAGTCTGCAAGGAAATCATCTGCTATGGGGAGAGTGCCAGAGCTTATCAGAGAGATAAGAAAACTGCCTAAGTTTCCTGGACCTCTTTGTACTTGGAAACACTTATTGAGTGATTATGGCATGTGCTGGCAGAGTTGGTATGGAAAAGACAATTGAGTCTTCATATCTTTCTTGTTGGACACTGTGTGGTCCACATGTTTCTTATTTTTCTTGCACAGCTGACCCTTCATTCAGGATCTAGATATACTGTAAAGTGACATTACTGTGTTATTTTTACCTTTTCTCCTTTTCTCCAAGGTGACTTGTCTTTGTAGAGAAACCTGTTACTATCAAGACCGTCTTCTCCAAGACTCATTCTCATTTTCTGATGAGCTGAGAACTGAAATGTAATAGCCATTAATTAGTCATTTTCTTCGAAGTGTTAACGGTCAACTCCATTTGCCATTTCTCTACCACAGTGACCTCAAAGAAGTGTTATATGACAGTGAGTACAAAGAACTTAGGCTTGATCTTCACCTGAAGACTTTGGAAAATACTTTAGGAAAGACATACAGTGTGGTTGTTTGCAATAGCAAGAGACTGGACTCATAACCCAAAGGGCACTGACCTTGTTTCGTATTCCTAAAAAAGCAAGAGCAGATCTGCCCCAGTTGGAAACCTTCTTTGTTAGCAACACTGATGTCTTCCTACAAGGCCTCCAGCCATGTGAGGGCAAAACAATTGCAACAGGACTGTGTGAAAGTGAAGGACCTTTTAATGAACTCTTGGTTTTGGACTGTGCACAGGGCTTGATTCATATCCATGTATTATAAAAGTTCACCATATTCGTTAGGAAAGAAATGAAATGTACATCTGTGCTCTACTTAATCCTAAAGCCAAGAGCTTTTGAAAGGGACAGAGTTGCATCCATTTACTATTTTGTCAGACTGGTGAATTAACAGACTAAAAAAAGATGAGAAAAAGAAATGGATCCTCCAAAATATAAAGATTTCATTGGTACGATTACTTACATTCTACCTAGAAAGATTTGACAGGTTAAAAAACCCCAAAACTAAACAGTTCTTTCCATTCAGAAATGTTTTGTCACACCTGGATTTCTTTTCTTACTGTTTTCAGAGAAGTCACCATACGAAAAAAATCGTGAAACACACCACACTTTTCTTGACATTGATTTCCTTCACGTGTTTGCTTGAAGTATTCTTACGGCATTGCTCTTCCTTCTTCCAATCGATGAGCATTGAGTGAGCAAACAAAGAAATACCTTGCCCAAAGCATAGTCAGATCAGGGAGCAACATAGTCAATCAGTCATACGACAGGACTAGAAATAAGCACTAGCCACAAGACAAGATGATATTGTGTCTGTAGCACAAAATAAGTTTTGTCCTTAGATAACTCATCATTTTAGTTTACAGCAGCAATGCACTTTCAGAATTTCTTCCAGTTGTTTCTAGTTGCTGCACTTTGGTTTAGCATTGCAGAGTGGTCTCAGAATAGGTGATCTGCATTTCTTTGGCCAAAATGAAACCAGAAGGTTCAGTCTGCAAGTGTATCTCACTTTCTCCAACTCCACATTGTTTTTCAACCAATAGGGCAAGAAAAGTGTTGGTTTGATAGAAGGCCTGTGAAGTATATGTGAATGCAGGAACTCAGCTCTCTACAGATCTGCTGAATCTAGTCTGAATCTGCACTGGTCCTGCTGAAGTCACCGTGTAGTCAACGGAAAGAAATAAGAACTTCTAGGACATGAGTCATCTGAACCTCATTTTTTGTCATCTCACACTTACATATTAATTAATTATGCTACAGAAGCACTCATTTCTCTCCACTGAATCTAGACAACAGGCTCACAGGTAGCTATTCTTGGTCAGATGAAACCCACTTTAGACAGCATGCAATTCCTCATGCACTCAGAGAATTGGATAGGTTTAAAGTCTGATATTTTTTTTATCAAATGCCTGCTTAAATTTACTTGACTGATCCTCTCAATGACTAATTTTATTTATGTGCCCTGCATACTGTGCCCCACACAACAGTCACTTGTCACTCAACTAACTGAGTTATTTGGCTATCTAACCCTCTTTCCATTGCCTTGCAACTCCCTCGTATGAGGCCTTGCCCATGATAGCAGATTAATTTAGACTTAAGTCAATGCTAGCAGTGACTTAAAATGCACTTTTGACTTCTCTGAAGATTTCAGAAGTCTTAAGAGCAAAACTAGTTTTTTTGTTTTGGGAAATATGCTACTCCTTTTTGTAAGACTCATTGGGAATATGCTGAGGGGGATGTAGTGGTCTTCCCTAGCACAATTAAAATGTGTATGAAACTGTATTGTCTTACTGACACATATACATTTTTTGCAGTTTTAATCCTCGCATCCTCTAGGAGAACCTGTCCCTCTTTTTCATCAAAGCCTGTTCTCCTCTCACTCTCCCATCATCCATTTATTCCATTACTGCTACCCTTCACCAGTCAGATGGTGTCACTGTTGAGCAACGCAAACCTCCTCTTCCTTTTGAGAGAAGCACACTGATAACCAAAGTGATTTGCTCATAGCACAGGAAGTAAAAGACTAAAACCTGGAGTGTCACCTCCGTGTTGGTAGTGCCAGAGCACTTGTCCTACTGATATGGCCTGCTTCTTTTTCAGCTGTGATTGATACTGAGAAATCAAATGCATCTCAGACAAGTACTGCAGAACACCTGTTAGTAGCTCAGGAACTGACTTAACTGTAGGCCAGAGCTACAGGAGACCACTTCTCCAGTTCAAGTCAAATGGGTTCCTTTCACTGTAGGCAGAGAGACAAATAGCCCATCACCGTGACTACCACAAAATAATCACTGAAAGGCACGTTTGAAAAATGGGTTTATGTGATTTATCACATTTTATAGTCAGTGGTACAGTTTTATGAAAGCAGTATGGGCAGATGGAACTCACTCAGGTTCACCATGTCAAACTCTACTAGGGGCTCTGCCTTCCACAGACGCACTTTAGTATTGGGTCTTAACCACAGGTGAGCCCAGGAGAGAACTCTGTTCACTGAGATAATCGTGACCAAATAATGAAACAGATTGATAAGGACAGATGGGGGATTGCTGCATCCTCTTACCTGGCATCTCAGGCTCTTACTTCCCTGGCTACAGGTAGTTCCCTTCTAGGCAAAATATCTGGCCAGGATCATTGTCTTCTATCACAGCACTGAACAGGAGGTGCCTTAATGGATTCTAGACACCTGTATGATACTAAACCTCACCTTGCACTATTGATGACTGTGGCTTCACAATTACATTTCTATCCCCATGGATTTCTACCATGTATCAACTAATCTTGTTAGAGTTCCACCATGTTGTAATTTTTTGATGCCTCTGCCAGTGGCTGGTATTTTCCTTGGATGCCTCCTGTCCCTCAGATTTGCTTTTCTTTTTCAGATTATTTCCATTGTAGCCCTCCTTTTTAAGTACTTTTTTGACTAAAAGTGAAATATAACAAGAGCATCAAAATCTGTTTCTCAAAACTGCATATTTCTAGTTATTGCCTTACTGTGTCATATCTGATTTGGACCAGTGTTTCAGGATAAGAACTGCATATTTTATGTTCATATCCAAGAAAACATACCTTTGCACTCAGGGAGATGAGGTACTGCAGATCTGATAAAAGCATACACGAACTTCATCATGACAGTCCCTAATTAAAGAGTGAAATGTCTCATTCTCTTTAATTCACCTAAGAGTTTTTTACAAAACAATGAATATTTATGCAATCTGCACTGGCCTTCCACATTGACAGTATAGTTACAGCAAGAGGGGTTCACAGTTGTTCACTATTCGACACAGGGACTGACCAGGACTCAGTGAAGAATGAGTCAAAACAGGGACACCCCTGCACCAAGAACAGAAACCTTCCTCACGCTGAAGGAATACAACCAGATAGACTTCGTCACAACAGTTTCTGGGCTGAAAGGCAAACTGTTTGCCAGGTTAAGTTCAAGTGGACGAGGAAAAGTGAAAAAGAGAGAGACTGATGTTAAGTGACAGACCAGTGCTTAGGGCACTCACTTCGGCTGAAGAAGACCACAGTTCACATCCCTTCTTCAAATCAAGCTAAGCTGACACCTCAGTCTCTGACTCTGCTGTCATAGCTGAATACCCCAGCAAATGTTTATATGTAGTCTTGGTTCTATCCTCACGAACATTTTGGAGGAAAAAAAAAAAAAAAAAAAAGTGGTGGTTTTTTTCTTATTCTTACCTACAGTGCAGAAAGAAAACTATTTTTGAAGCCTAGTTCTTTTTGTTTGGTTTTGTGTGGGTTTTTTTTTCCTTTTTTTCTCTCTATTTTGTGAAAGGTAATTCTTGGTTTTAGGCCAACCCTACCTCCAGTTAACTCCGGTTAACACCACAGACCATTTGACTTGCGATGAAGTGGAACTGATTGCATCCCATAGAAAGCAGCATTGCACAGACACACTAGTCTGCTTCTGCTTACAGGATCCAGTGGGCTGATCCTCTGTGTGATAAAGGCCATTTCTTTCTCCAACTTCCCTTTCCTCTCTGCCGAGTGAAACAGCACTGTCCTTGAAAGAAGTGAAGCTTAGTAACATCTGATCCCTGCCTAAAAAAACCACGGTTATATATTTTCTTGTGGCATTACTACTGCTGAGGCCTCTAATTAGCTGCACCATGGACTGTTTTCTTGGTTATTCTACCATAATGGGCCTTAGCTGAGGCCACAGGTCTATTGAAACATGCACCATACAAACGGATTGCAGATTACATGTTCTCTGTCCTGAACAGTGACTTGCCAAAGGTCACGCAAGAAATTACAGGCAAAGGACAGAACCCAAATCTCCAGTATCCTCAGTCCAGTCTGTTAACCAGAAGACTTTCCTCTCACAATAATTCCTGTGGCTCAGTGATAGTTTTCACAAAACATTAAATGCAATAAATTACACGAGATAGGAAATATGCATTAACAAGGAATAGAACTGGGAGTACAATGGTGTGTGCTAGTAGGAAGGTTGTTTTTGGTTTTGCTGACACAGGTGAAATGCAAAATAGGAGAAATATGATTAGCCTAAGATGTCACCTGATACATGGAGAGAATCAGATCAATAAAAAGCTTTATGTTAGACCTTTCATGCCAAGACAGTAGCTATGAAAAGACAACGGGGTATCACAAGAAAAATAAACACATGATTAAATGGGTGACTGGAAAAAAAAAAAAAAAACAAAAAACCTTCATGAAGGTTATTGGGAAACCTATTGAGGAGGATTTTACTGAGAGATGGAAAAGAAATATTGATGTTCTAAAGAAAAATAATTTGGAGACGTTTTTACTGAAGAAAAAAAAAAAGTTTTCAAATAAAACCCCTCCTTTCTGCTCAGAGGAAGAATTAACTTCATGTTCTCAGGCAGAAACAGACAAGAATAAAGTATTTGATCAATGAAATCTTCATCAACCAAAAGATTAATAAAGGTAAAATCCTTTTAAATTCACTTCTGGGTCTTGCATAAATGGGAGATAGTAAATTCTAGATTATCTCAATGGAGTTTGCATACACACTTTTTCAGATTGAAAGGGGTTTCCCCCTCCTCTGAGAAAAGTAATTGTGAACTGCACACATGAGATTCTGAAACGTCAATATCATGAACAGGCAGGGACGAGATTAACAGAACTATCACAGAAAGGGTACTTGTTGATAAAAGTCTTGAAAACCATGGAGAAGATAGAGAAAGTGACATATTTCAAGCAGCAATCCAAATTTGCCAAGAGGGGTTTGAGCCAGTATTTTCAAAGAAAAATTTAACATCATCCACTACGGTATTCCATAGGATAACTGCAGTATTTTGTCCCAGCCTCCATTCAGAGCACATTTTGTCTCTCAATGCCCCTCAGACATGGAGAAGTGATAGTATTCCAGTTCAGTAGATGAGGAAACTGTGACAGACAGAGTTGTGCAAAGTCACAGAGGAAGTCCAGGTCCATGCCAGGAATAACAGTCAACTACAGGACTCCTGAGCCTCCATCCAAAGGCTAAAACCAGGGATATTATTTAACTGAGGTTAATTTTTAAGGTTACAGGAGCAGATGTCTCAGTTGTCCACCAACCTCAAAGTGCAAAGCTTCCAGTATTGAGAAGCATGACAAATGCATGCATGCACTCGTGGTACATAGGGTCATGTGCTGCAGAGAAGAAGGGGTGAGAAGTTGCCATCCCAAAATCTTTCTAATATCACAGTCTTCAGCTGATGCAGAGAACACCACCACAAACCTTTGAGATGAAGCTTGATGGTTGTGTCCTCAGCAGTGTCTGGCAAGTGGGTCTTACACAGAAGAGGTAACTCCATGTACCACTCTTGAGTGCATAGCTGCTGCAGTGATGGTGCTGGGGAAGGGAGCAGCTGAGTAAACCTCATACACAAGTTGTGAGATTTGTCTGTTCTCAGCCACGGCAGAAGTGTAAGCCACATAAATGTTAAGGAGTACAGATCTATCCAGAAAGAATAAAGGCTTGCCAGGAATCTGTCGTGGTTTCCCATCACATCTTCATTTCTGAAAGCAGTAAACAAAACACCATTTTGATTCTTAAACAGGATTCCTCCAGAAATGAAGTGTGTCTTTATGTTATAGGAATAACAGGTTCTCAGATGAGATTTGCAACTTATGTCAGGCCTAACAGAGAGGTGCATGAAGTGTTGAATTACTCTTGAAAATTTTTGCATCCTCCATTGGTGGTAGTAACAGAAGGCAGAAACCCAGACAGCAGCATAACTGAGTAGCAAGGAACATCAGTGTATGCTAGCAACATATTGGCACTGTCAAATGTGCATTTACAGCTGGGAGCCAGAACATTCACCAGCACTCATGAGACAGCCCATACTTTTATACCATGCAGTGCATTGCATCCTTTCAGGTGTGCAGACAACTAAGGGGACAGGGCTGGTCCACCCCAGATTGCTATGATGTATGACACCAAATATCCTCCCTCTTTCAACCTCATTCTCTCTCTCTGCCTAATCAGGGAAACACAACACAGCGGTATCGACATGGACACATTTATGTTTGCAGTCTTAGGACTGAGTTGGTAAGCATGTTCCCAGTAACATCACTTAGTCCCTTTCTATTCCTTAGTGAAGTGGAGGCCATAAGGGAATGCATGAAGCAATGCTAAAGAGGTGTGAGCATAAACCAGTAAGGACTAATCAGAAGGGGACAGACCAAGCTGAGTGCTGTTCTAGAATCTCACTCTGCTAACTGAGCATTTTCTTGTCTGTGCTGCTGCTCTCTTCCTCTGCAAAACCCCATCTTGCTCTGTCTCTTTCAAAAACCTGACCTAGGGAAACTGCTTTATTACTCTGCTGGAGGCTGGATTATAAATTTGCATCAGTTCTTTAGGATAAGAGGATATCTGCCTGAGCTACCTCTATTTGGTTCCAAGCACCAATGGCAGTAATTTAGTGGGTGCTGCACAAACTTTTGCCATTTGTCCATGTTCAAAAAAAAAAGGAAGGAGGAGAGGAAGGGGTGACAGTCAGACCCTTGGCTCCAGTGGTTTCCTGTGCCTTGTCAAGGTCAGAAGGGCACTGGTCCCTCCCTAGTGGAGGGGAAAAGACACACGGCTTTACAGCACTGCTCTTGGAAATGGCATTTCATGCTCAAGGGCATGAATGAACCTGCAGAACACCACCCTTCCCTTCTGCAACGTGCCCATGGGCTTTCGTCAGTTCCTACCAGCAGCCCCTTTACCTTTCTTCACTTTCCTTGAGCACAAGTGACAGAACACAGTGTTTCTCCCCCCCCCCCCCCCCCCCCTCCCCCGCCCCTCCAACATCAGGGCTGTCACTAGTGATGCTCAAAACTATTGATTTCAATAACTCTTCAGAGCTCTTCAGCCAGCAAGGAGTTTTACTGATTTCACAGGGTGGCAGGACCACAAAAGAACAAAGAGGAAAACGGGTTTCCATGTAATTGTGGATGGAATGGGGAATGCAGAGTTTGAAAGGCAAAATTACAGCCCAAGGCTGTTGCAAGCATTGTTATGCAAATTGGCATGAAGGCAGCTAGGATTTCTCCTCCAAGTTCCTAGCAATGCCCACAGGCACCAATTTTTAATTAGAAATTATCTGAAATGTTCAGCATGCCACTACGTGCACTGAAACACCTGTGAGAGTCCCCATTCTTCCACTGGGTGTGACAACACACAAAGCAGTGCCCCATTCCAACATGGAGATACTCAGTGAAAAGTCCTACTTTTGGTGGTGAGCAAGAGAAGGGTTTGGAGGAGTACAAGTCTCTTGTCGAAGGAGTGTTGGATGACACATGAAGATCAGATTTGTTCTCTACAGAACACACTCCTTACACATGCTGGACTTGAAAGAAATTACTTGTTCAAGAAAGCAACAGTGACATCAATATCTTTTTAAAGCTTCAAGATGCTTGTTCAGGAAAATGGTTAAAGCAAGTTAATCTTCAACCATTCTGTGCATGTATTGGCCAGGCTGAAGGAAGGATGGTCAGTTGTGCTGCTCCTGAATCTTCTGCTCCACTAAAGATCAACTCTTGTGATTCTTCTCACAGACAAATAAATATTCCAAGATCTTATATCTACCAGCATGTTCATCCCTATCATGTGCTGGAGAATTTAATGTGTGCTGAAACCTGGTGGTGCAGAAAAGTATAACAAAGCTGTAAGCATCTATATGCTGTCAACATATCTTTTAATACTAGAAGAGTATTTCACCTAAAAAAACTCTACCAGGTGAATTCACTCTCCATGTGACATTAAAATTGGCACTTCAGACATAGTTCTTTCTTGTTGATTCTCACAGGAACACTGGGCCCATCCCGGAGCCATAACAGAAGGGCTGTGCCCACAGGCAAAGAAACGATGCTTCATCTCTTTTTTCTCTACAAGATGCTTCCATCTGGAGTTTTTTCTGAAACTGAGCATGCACTGAAACCCACTGGTACTGCTGTACCTTGTAGAAGGATTCCCACATGAATATCCCATGTGCTTCTGTAGCAGGGGAAAATTATGACTGTCATGCACAGATACTTTAGCCAGCTTTGGATGTGGATAATGCATTCATCCCCAAATACAGGAAAAACAATCGGGTGGCACATACAAGATTCAAAGTCAGCCTGTTAGTAGAAAAACATAAATTACATAAGGGCTGAAATCATCCTGTATTCACAATGAGTTGTACCTGACTTGCACTGGCAGGAATGCATTGTACATGGAGTAAAATAGGTAATTAGGGAAAACAGAAAGGGTGGAAGCTCACTGAGAATTTGGATCAAGGTAAAGGTTTCTGTATGACATTCCCAATTCCAAAGTCATTTCTAGATACTTAAGCAATTACTTTGACCTCATTATTATGAATTTTATCTCCATTACATCCCTCTGGGGCAAACAACATACAGTTTCCTCTCCCGGATAGCAAATAACTGTATTAGATACATAGTAAGTGACCCGAGTACAGGAACATAAAATATCTGTGGGTCTAGGCTTCCTGCAGGTTCTTGTGCTGTCCTTCCCTCTACTCCTTGCGTCTTCCACAAGCAAAGTCAGCCGCAGCCTGAGTTGTCCATATCAAAACATCACAGATGTGTTTGCAGACTGCTAGGGTGGCAAGGAAGGTGACATGCAGGTTGCTATCCGCCACATTAAGAAGCAGCAGCTTGTGGTGCAACACGGGGATGCTCTGCAGGATCAAGAGTTGCCTGCATGCAAAGAGGCAGTCCTGTCTGTCAGCTCCTTCTCTGACTGCCCTGATAAACTCAGCCAATTACACTAATGGAAATACTGCATCGAGGTTCTGCCAGTGCTTTTGCTTTCCTGTGCTTTGCACCCCTTCATTTCAAAAATAAATGCTTTGAGGTCACCCTAGCCTGATTAAATCACAGGAATATACAGTGTCTGTTTTCAAAATTCTGTGACTACTAATTAATTTATGTCATCAAACAATTATTTTCTACCTCATTAGCCCATGAAATGTGAAGATTGTGTCAGCACTTTTGCTGGCAGTCTTGCACTCATTAGTTTGTAACCTTGGCCAAAAAAAGAGAGAGAGGGAGAAACTGCTATTTGACAACTTGCAATGTGTGTTTGAAGCAACAGGTGCTGCAAACTGGAGTTATTTTCACATTCCCCTTGATGCTAGATGACTGAAATACCACGGCATGGAAATTTCTCTCACTCGTGATTTGATGACTAATATATCTTTGAAAGGGAAGAGTGGGGAAGTTGAGCAAAGAACAGTGAGGAGGACTGTTCTAGTACACACATACCACAACAGAGTGTCATCATGTTCTCCTCCTGGCCTTGTTTCTCAACCTGAACAGCAGAACTCACACAAGGTATTTGGGTCAGGTGACGAGGGTTTCACTTCTCAGATTATATGACAAGGATCTGAAACAGGTCTTCTCATGGGAAACTGTGGGACTCCACAGTCAGTGTAGCAAGTAGAAATGGAAAGGAAAGTAAACTTGAGCTACGTGGCCCAACAAGGCTCAACAACCACGTGCTTCCAAGGAAATTTCCCACGTTAAGTATATCTAAAAGTAGCAAACAGTCTTAGTGATCAGTTAAATG
Source organism: Athene noctua (assembly GCF_965140245.1). Lineage (NCBI taxonomy): Eukaryota > Metazoa > Chordata > Aves > Strigiformes > Strigidae > Athene > Athene noctua. Next base: position 12,082,588 of record NC_134038.1, on the reverse strand, counting down.
TTCATTAGTAGGAGTCATAACTTCTTTGTCCTTGGCTGTTTGCTGACTTTCAACATGTTAGTTGCTCACTTGATTTATTTTTTCATGTTTCCCTCCCCAGCTTTATTTTCAGTTAATCTGTGTTAAGATTAATGTTTCTTAGCATTTTAATTTTGAAGAAGCATTGTTCAGCAGTAACACTGGCCCTTGTGTCAGTGCAGTGCAGAATTTTGCATGGAAAATAGTTTCATTAGAAAACATCATTCTTACAAAAAAAAATCTGTGAAGGACATATGTTTGTCAAGCAAATTGAAACGTTTGGTCTGGGACACAATTTTTCTTCTTGCTGCTGTGCTTGAGATCAATTGTTTGAGTCTGAGTTTGCACTTCCCCAGTTAGGATGATCATTCTTGCTGGGCTGAATCTTTCCACAGTTCAGGAGCCCTCAGTCATGGAAGATAATCCTACCCAAGAAAGGAAAATTCAAGTACAATGTACACATTTCTGACTGATCATTTCAAACCAAATGATAATTCTGTCAACAGAGATTTTCTAGTCTTAGCTACAAAGCCACAGCTGACCTGCTATTGTGCTGGTGACTGTCCTGCTTCAAGCAGAACGTTGGACAGATGACTTCCACAGTCCCCTCCCACAAAGTTTTTATGGATATATAAAAGTCTATGTGGTAATGAAGTGAGGTTTCACCATACTTCTTTCTATTTGATGTTTTGTTTTAATTTGAAGCAAAATTAAATATTGATGTATTAGAATTCTCAGAGAGCAGAACTTCTGAGCTTCTATCAGAATTACTCTGGTTGTAAACAGGAATTTGACTTGTTATTAACTACCTCTTAATGGTCATGCTTAGTGGCTAAGAATTCCAGTAAAAATAGCTATTTGAGGGAATGAAGGTCATGAGTTCAAGGTAGCAGTTGAGGCCTCAGGAGAACTGACTTTGCCACAGTCTGGGCAATCCTGACAGATTTACTTTCACTTTACTTATACCCTCTGCCCCTTAAAAATAAAAAAGGAGAGGAGCCAAATAATGTAATTAAATGCCTAATATCAGTGATATGAACACTCTTTACTGTGACACTAAAAGTCGCTGGAACTTTTTCAGTCAAATGAAATTTCTTCCAAATACTCACTAAAAACAGTACAGAAGCATTTCCAGTGCATGAGGCCATTATTAAAGCTCAGGACATTCTGGCCATGTCTGATCTGATGAAGAAAAAGACCTTTTTTTCAATATTTTTTGGTACTTTTCCATTCTACAACAGTTCTCCCACCTTTTTGTCTTAAATTCAGTGTCAAAAAAATATGAGTTTTGAGGCTTAATAACAGGCATGGAATAGAATGGACAACATCAAAAAAAAAATTCTGAAGCGAAATATCAAATTTTCTTAAATACCTGCACAGGAAAATTCCCCGGTTTAGTAGCTTAAAATCTACAGAGATGTGAAACTCAGCAGTTTCAGATCACAGAACATAATGAAAACAATCTTAGATTTTGATTTGCATGGAGTCACATTTACAAAGCTTCTCTAGAGTTTCATATTCAAAGAAATTAGACATTCAGGTATCAAAACCAGGGTAAAGCATTGGTTCCACTTAACCCAGTGACAGCTTTGAAACTCATTGGTTCACTGAAATTTGCTGAAACTGGTAAATTCATGTCGGTGAATTTCCCTGCAAGTCTTTTGATGTTACTGCTGAAATGTCAAATGATCCACCTCATAGAGAAGTCCAGTAGACTTTAACTATAGTTAAATTAATAGTTAAAACAAGAAATAAAACAGTCCCTGGTAAAAATGACATAAAATCTAAAGGACTGTAATAGAGAATTACAACGTCTCCACATTTTATAAGTTTGCTAATTACGCTTCACAGCAGAGATAAACTTCTCTATTAAATTCTATTGTAGGACTTTAAAGAAAATCTATATTATTTTATCACACCAGCAGTTGGATGTTCATCGCAAAATCAGGACACATTGTGCTAAGTACTGTATAAGCATATATTATACAGCCCAATGTCTGAAAGTTAGACTTAATAAAAAATATCCCACCCTACTGAAAACATTTGAACAACTGAAGCTTTTACTCAGCTATGCAATGCTAATATTTTTCTTTAGCATAGAAATTATTGAAAGCCACTTTTTTATATAAACCATGTACTTTTTAAAAAGTATCTGTTCATGTCTTTTTTAAAGCAATTCTACCTTCTTGCAACCTCTTTACCTCTCAGGTTGATGTAGATAGCCAACAGAATGTCACAAAAGCTTTTACAGGAACAAAATTCACCTTGGGGCTGACACTAAGTCTAAGCAACATAACTCCAAATAATGTTTTTGGTGATGTGATAAAAATATCTGAAAATATGACATTAATAAATCAGTATCTCTGACCACAATATGGTGTCACTTCTCTTTTAGAGTAGCTGTTTTCTTCTTCTGGAAAACCAATACATTTTCTTATGTTTTTTTCTGTTTCTTCCATAAATACTTATTTCCAGTAAACAGGCAGAATTTCCCAGAGTCCCCAGATAATAATAGTAAACCTGTCAGGCACTGACATCTTCTGCACTGGAAAATCAGCCAACATGACAAGGAGATCCCCTTGTTTTAAATTATGAAAAATGAGAGTTAATGAGGTGTGTGTCCCCTCCCCTACCATGCCACATGCTCCCCCCCGCAACTCATTTAGTAAAAACAGCGGTAAAGAATAAAAGAAGATGTTCTGTTTTCTACCAACAGACTTTGAACCCACTTCAATCCTCCTTCCTGTGTATATTTTCTGATGCTTCTTCTGAGCTTTGTACTTCCTGAACCACAGAAGTGCCTACACATTCAGTTTCCTGTCATTAAGAAATGAATATGAGCTTTTACATAATTTGAGTGATCAGATTTCTAATGGCCTAATTTTCTCTCACCAGATCTATCATGCTATTATTGTTCAGATACCGCTGAGTTTTCCCAGAGTAACTGGCATGAGAGTTAGGCCTAAAGATCTCAGGTGAATCAGCCTACATAAATTATGCTGTTTATAGCTATTCTTACTTCTGACATGCATCTGAAGGCATGTGATGTGGTTTGAGGTGAGGAGATAAGTACGCAGCATGACGTCCCTGTTGGAGGGGTATTATTTTAAGCTTATTGCTATGACCGATTTTTCCCCTTCTGCTGTGAATTTACCAAAAGGTGCTCCAACCCATGAGAATTGTTTCAAAGCTGGTTCCACACAAAAAGAAATCTGAATTGCACAACTGTCCTAAATGAACTGGGGCTGGAGGTGGAAAATGTTTCTGTGTCTTACTACTGCACATGTAATGGGATTTACTGTGTCAGGTTGGTCTGTGGGAGATTACGTGACAACATCAATGATCCGTGCTTGCTCTGATTCTGAAGCCACCGCCCACCTAATGCACCAAGATAAACAAGATCTCACCAGCTGCAGATGTTTATTTTGGAGATATGACCTTCATGGGTGTAAAGCAGCATAGATCCGCTTGCTTCGGTAAAGCACTTCACATGAGATCCAGTTTGAGACTGGAGATTTATGGTCCAAGGAAGAGAAGGGCAGACAATGACCTCCTCTTCCCATTCTCCTCCCTCCATCACTTGCTCGTGGGACAGGATTGTTCAGGGTGACACGGGATGGTGCAGCTCTGGACCCCAACCCCTAAGTCCTGCTGTGATCCAGTTACAGCCCATGCTGTGCACACTGCTGGGAAGATGGCATGTTCATCCGAATTTCAACAAATCTGGAAGTGTGCAGTAGGTGTCAGCACTGAGACACGGCCCTTTTTTGGGAACAAATAACCTTTGTCCTAAATCTAAACTATTTATTTTCCCAGCTCTAGCCTGGGGCTTAGTTGGGGGACATGGGAATTATGGTGGCCTTCTGCGCAGGCTATATCCCAGCTTTGGTGAAGACAGAGGCAGGGGTCTTCGGTGACCACTGTTTACCCCTAGAGAACAATTTGTAATTATGTCAGCACGTGCTCAGATGGGTTCTTAGCAAGACGAAATTGAAGATCAGGAAATAATCAAATAAAACTAAAGAAAGATGGCTCAGTTAAACACTGAAATCTGGACAAAACTCACAAAAATGCCAACATCCTTCTTCTTGTAGTCCCCTGTAATAAATAAAACACAAAGACACCGGAAGATAAAAGTTCAGTGAAGTTGAAACTGGACCAAAAGCCAGTACCAACAGACAGAAGACCAGATGCAGTTCACGTACCAGGTTGTGGGCAGAGGGTTTATATACTGGAAAATCAGCTGGAAAATGCTAGGTAGTATTCCAGTATATCTATATCTATCATGTTTTTTTCTCAAAAGAATTATAATCTCTTTAAAGTGTGAAATACTAAAATTAAATCTTCCAGCACACTTTCCCGAGCAACAGGAAAAATTAAGCACTGATTATTATCTGCATTTTATCTGCCCACTTACCTGCTGTAAGTGATCTTTGTAAAAGCATGTAGAATATCATTAGGGATTTTAAAATTTTTATTTAATGATGGTGAAGGACAGGTGAGCAGACATTGCTCATGAAAAAGTTTAATGCCTGTTGTTCAAGGCATTTGGAGAAGTTACATAAATAGGTTCTATCATGCACAAAAACGCTCTCTACTGCACGTGCAAAGACCACTGATGTGGTACCAGATGTGAGCTATGGGAAGGCTAAGAAGGGATGTAACTGTGCTGTGGCATTTGCATTTCAATGCCTGCTTGAGTGCTTGGATGCAGGATATTGTTGGAACTGCTTAGTTGGATGTGTTGTAGAGGCATACCTATAGATGCAGTTGATGTTAATGGGATTCGACAGATTCTCTCATCTTTCAAAAATTATGTCATATTTGGCAGTCACTGGAGCCAGTCTTCCACCAGAAAGTTTTGGCACCTTTGTCCTGCTGACAATGAAGGGGGAGTTCATTCTTAAGGGGTATCTACTAGTTTGTCCCCAGTGTCTTTGTAGAAGGGAACTTCGTTAGCAGAATGGATACAGTATTGCACAAGACAGGGACCAGAAGTACAAAAAGTTTATCTAACCCATGCAAATGGATGTGCTTTTATAAGTTTTCCTGCTCTGCAGTGAGACACAGGAGACTTAAAAATCTTTCACGCATAGGTAAAATAGTTAATCACCCCATAGCATTTCAGTGGTGAGAACATCTGCCTATGATGTGGAAATTCCAGGTTCAGGGTCTTACTCTACCTAGTTCAAGAGCAGAATATAAATTTTACACTCATCCGCTACAGGTGAGGGCTCTAACCACTGAACAATTTCACTAATGCAACAAATGTTTATTTAAATAAAGTTGGAAAAGTCCTGAAAAGAGTCATGAGAAAGATGCATCTCAGAAAAGTCTCGTGGTTTGAGTACACATGTAAGACAAAAAAGAATCAAGTTTACATTTTGTTTTGAAGTAGATAGAGCAGGAAGTTGGACTGGACTGCAGGTTTAGGGGGTACATGCTGTTTCCCAGTGAAAGTCATAAAAAAGTTTCAGCTACAATGAATCATCACATTCTACAGGGAAAGAAAAATTATTTAAAAAGGAAAAAAAAAACCACCACTTCTTTGGAAGGTTTCCAGTCAATTCTAGTATGTGCCTGATCCCCACAATCTGCTGAATACTGTGGGCATGTTTCCATTGACCTCAAAATGATTTTTCATCAGGGGCAGATTAATCAAATATGGTAATTGCGAGAAGATTACACAGGAGGAGGGAGAGAGAGAAAAAACCTGTTGATTCTTAAAATAAGGGGGAAGAAGAAATGTGGTCAATCACTCATACCACATTTGAGTCAGGAAATATGCACTGGGTGTGGAGAAAAAAAGAAATCACTGAACTCCAGAGCACACTATTCTAAAATTTCCAGAGATACAGGAGGTAACATTCTGAAAATGGTTTAACTTTGAGTCATCATGTTCCAGCTCTTGGAAAGGAGTGAAGAGTAGATGATGAGGAGTAAAACAAATGGTTTCTTTGCCTCAAAACTATCCTGTCCTTCTCTCACAGTGAAGGCATGCATGACTAACAGTGTAAAAGAGACGAGGGTTTAATATGTAACACGGAAGAGAGCAGGAACATTTAAAAAGCTAACCTTTCACATAGATTGGTCATGACAGTATGCACTTCAGTCATCAAAGTTGATAGCAAGATAAATACTCAGGACTGACTCTTCCAGCAAAAGTATTTCCTCTTTATTCACCATGGGCAAGGGCATTACACAGGAATCTCTCCAGCCTTATCCTTCATATTTGTGGTCAAAGCAGCTTTTGCCATCTGTGTTACTGGATGAAGGATGAAGTTTACTGAGTCATCTTTATGGCTATTGAATCCATGACAGTGTAGAGAGTCTAACCACTGGGGTCTCCAAATCAGGTAGTAAAATCTGGTTTATTCATGGAGAAAAATCAAATAGAAAGTCAGATGTGGGTAACAGGTCAACCATGAAATGTCTGAGACACTGGTCCTAAAGAAAGCCTGAGAATGGAGACATACAAAAAGCTTGGGAATACTTCAAAGTTAGCTTGCAAGGCTCAGCCTTGCTGTTGCCAAAGGCACTGATTCATTGAAAGTAAAATGCTTTGAGAAAGCATTTCCAGCAATATTTGTATTGTTTTCCTATCATTTCATGTCAGTTACATGCCAGTTGTCAGATTCAAGATTTCCAGATTTTCAAAGCAGGGGATCCCTAAGCTTTATTCATTACACAAATGTTGTCGCACAGGGAAAGAACTGGTAGGTTCAAGAACCATTCAGGCTTTTGCAGATAACTAAGAGAGAGTGATATTTTTGAAAATACTCAAAAGTCAGGTACTTACAAATATTTCACAAATGAAGACAAAACTTGTGTTATTAAAAACGAACCGGGTGTAGCCAGCTGAAGAACTGTAGAACTGACTTCTATTTAAATTGTTGCATGATATAATGAAACTTACTTGTCTTCAGTTGTGCTTACACCACAAACATTAATAATAAAAAATAAAAAATGCACTTTCATTTAATAATAAAGAGAAAGCCCTATAAAAAGTCCATCAAGGATTCTAATTTCTACTTCAGCCTGCTATTTTGCTCCGAGTCTAAAGTCTTAGAAGACCAAAGTGTCAGAAAGTTTCAAGACAGAACTAATGGGAAAGCATTACTAGGAGTGCACCAATCCCATGTTATTGATGTAGAGAAACAAGCAGCAGAATTTAAGGAATCAGCATCAGTTCACACAAGAAGCTTGTGACAAAACAAAAAGCTCTGCCCATTTCCTGAGTGAGACTCGTGTCTCATCCACAAGACCAACATTCTTCCCTGTATATAATTTCCACTTATCTCTTGAGGCTTGATCATGTTTAAATGGACAGAATTATACATTAGCTGTTCTGCTTTTTCAGATGCTCTCTATGAAGCAAGAGAACCACGTGTTAGAGGAAGGATCATATTGTCCGATGAAGTCAATAGCAGAATTTCTGGTGACTTTGGTGATGGTCTGTCACACACTTAATATTACCAAGCAAATCCTTTTCCACAATGTGTGGAGAATCATTTCTCCCCTTGACCTCAATTTCCCACTCTATACCTTGAAAGAAAGCAGTGTTTCCTTATTCCATTCAGATTCTAGGAGGAAAATATTAAAAATAGGTCATGCATTTGAATTTGGAATTATTATTCCTATGAGTTTGTTACCATTAGACTTGGGGAGGAAAATACTCGAATTGACTGGTTGCTGTTACATTGAAATGTGGGGCAGTTCTGGCTGAAATCAGCTGCAGCCTCATGGGGTACTGACTTCTGTTGAGGTGGAGCCATTTCTTGGCTCTGGGTCTCTCCCAGGAAGAGCAAAGAGGTTTGAAGAGGACATAACCTCCATAAAAGGAGTCCTTCTCCCCTCCTCCAAAAATGTGTGTATTATATTTTATGAAACCATAAAAGCAATTCATATGTAACTAAAGATAACTGTCCTAGCCTGAACAAGATTGAAAACAGATTAACTAGAAGAAAAAAACTTATTGCCCTAGTATGAAGGGGGGGGGGGGGGGGCAGGGGGCAGTGGCAGTTGGCACTGCATGTTCTCAGAGGACTGCATTTTTCCTAGCTGTCCTCTAGCCAACAGGACAGGAGAGCTTCATCCTGACAGAGGGACACAGCTGCAATGTTCTCTGAGCTCCCCTTGAGGGTTGCCAGTCTCCACCGATGATAAAAGGTATGTACATTCACTTCTAAAAGGAAATGTCCCCATTACCTAAAGTTCAGTTTTATGAACAACCCCACCATAGCATAAAGCTGATTTGCAAAAGGGAAAGGCGGTTCAGAGGTTTTGTGATGGAATAACAGCCACATTATGGCCTGTATAAATAACTCATTAATGCCTTCCATCTTCAGGCAGGAGAAAAGTGATTTTAAACTGTGACAAACACCTGAACACAAAACCCATCACATGGAGTCACAAATAGGAGGGCTTGCATACAAACAGGGCCTGTTCCCTTTGCATAAATTCTGGAAAGACAGGTTAATTTAGACTGAAATTACCACTTTGCAAGCAGCTAACATAAGGAATGCAAAGTAGACTGAAAGAGCAGTGCTTGCCCAGTTGTGAGCTGTTGAATGGCCCTCACCAGTGGATTGACAGAAACCAACAACTTGGTGTGTGTATAGGGAAATCACTCCACAAAATCCATGTTTTGCATTTGTTTTGTGAAATAGGAGTCATGTTCTGTAGCCACCCTTACTGAAAGTGCCATTTCCCTCTGCTCCACATGCTCACGCAAATACCCACACCTGTAAGTTAGGTAATGAATGCCAGGAACTCCTTTACTGGACATGTTCCAGCAAAAGAATTAAAACCTTTTAAAGAAAAAAAAAAATGGTTTTGCTCTTTCCCACACTTCACTCCGCTGGGGAAGGCAAGAGATAGATAACTTTGACCTATACTGGTGTTGCTGCCAGTTTCTTAGACACATTAGTTTGTGTTTGCTCTGCCTTTGTTTCAGTGATGTATTGTGTGACATGAGCAAGCAGAAAGCCAGCTATGCACCAGCAGGAAGACTTGGAGTAGTATGATTTTCTGGCATGGTGTGATGTATTGTGAGCTGGGTTTTAAGTATCTGACAGTTAGTCCTTGGAACTGGCAGCCAAACACTAGAGACCAGTACCCTGAATAACCTAACTCATAGCTGAGACCAAACTGTGACTTCATTCATCCCCTGTGCACAGTGCAGTGAGCATTCAGAACTCGCTTGAGTGCGTGTCCTGTCCTGAAGGGCAGCACTGCACTGCCCCTAGCATACACTGCAGAGCTAAGACAGGCAGAACCACGCAGAACGATGTTGGGCCACATGGACATTAGAAATAATTGACAGACAACATGGACTGAATTGTATCTTCACCCTGCTCCACACACACACACACACAATCCCCTCTGTAACCTGGGCACTGAAAGCTAAGCACTTCAGTGCTGGAAATACTCCAGGTAGAAAACTCAAAAGAACAAATTTAAGGAAAAGAAATCTGAGACCTCTTGAATCTGTTGGCCAATCACATGTATCAGTGATAGTACCCCAAAGCTGTAATGTTGCTTTTTTATGACCAGCAATCTGCAGCTTTGCTCCTGTATGTTTACTTCAACTCCGCTGTGACCCCACTGCTTTGGGCTCAGCCTTATCCACAGTTACAGACTGAAAGGCTGTGAGGAAGGAAAAGCTTATGACCCTATTTCCTACATGGGGAAAGAATATATTTAAGGGTATTTAGCAGCCTAAAGCAAACCAGCCTAGCAGACAGCTGTGAAAATCTCACTTTGTTTTTCTCTGCCTCATTAAAAGTTGAGATGTCAGTTCCTCATCAATAACTGAATAACATCGATAACTCCAGTAGGATTTCCTTACTTTCCAGGAACCTTGTAAGGAGCTCAGAGGCTGTGGTAACAGGGCATCTTAGATGATAGATTGACCTATTGTCTCTGGTTGGAAGAGCACAGGGCACCTCTGAGCCGTAGGGTTTGTTTCTCAGCTGATTTACAGCCCTTCTATTAATGCAGTTTTGCTGAGGTCCATGCCATGACTCAACTAACCATCTGTGAAACGGAGCACGGTTCCATAGGATTTTATCAGATACCTTTCTGCTGAGTCAGGGATAAAAGGCATTGCACCCTGGGAGATATTTCAGGACATACCTTTTTCTTCTTGTGTCAAGGAAGCAGTCCTGCACAGAACAGTTGAGTTGAAAGACTCGTCATGTTGTTTTACATGTGTGAACAGAAAGCCTCCTGAAGTCAAAAGCTGGCAGTGCTTTCCAAACGAGGGCTCAGGTACCTGCTGCAAGGTTCCCAAAGAGAGCTCATATCAGATACCTGGTCCTGGACTATGACATCCTCCATGCAACTGAAAGAGCTTTTGCAACTGTGGCTCTCGCCCAGTTGAGTGGCCCAAAGCACATGTACTGTCCAGGACATGATGCACTCAGGCAGAGCAGTTCACCCAGCTCGGGATGACTGCATACACCATTCCCTTCCTAACTGAAAATCCAGACTGCCTTCATACATACAGTTGCAGCCTCACTTCACCTGAAGAGATAGGGGAGTGCACCAACTGCAAAATTTTGTCTTTTAAGTCCATTTCATCCTTCTAAATGCATGTTGTAACACAATCATCATTAGAAGAGCTTTAGTCATCAGATCATGACTGAGAATGAAGCTGAATTATAGTCAGAAGTTCACTATTTAACATTTTTAATGCTCCACAGCCAGTATCTTGCCTGATGTGCTCAGTGCAGGCTCTGTTTTTTGGGGAAGTTTTGCAACCTTATTTAACATGGAGAAGCTCTGTCAGTTCCTGCAGGGACTCCTGATGGTCTGCTTGTCACTGGCAGAGCCCTGTGTAACTGCATTAGTCCGGTTTGCTTTTCAATTAGTTGTCAGTCTGCAACCAGCAGAAGCTTTGAGAGAATTGATTGAAAGACTCACAGTCAAATGATATCAATACGGAACCAATAAGATATTTTTATTCAAAACCCACAGAAATAGAGATCAGAATGGAAAAAAATAATCCAACACCACAAGTTAAAGGTAATTGAAAGGGATGTTAAACTTTGATAGATGGAGTCAAGCAACAGGATCTGTGGTTGCATTTTTCTATGTGTTTCCTGCCAGAACACAGAAGGGTGAATTTGTGTGACAAATACATATGGGATTGTGCATACAGTAACTAAGTTTGCATTTCTTAAGAGAAAAGAAACTTCCCAAGATAAATGTCATTTAAATAAAACTATTAAAAGACATTAAAGGATATAATAAAGTCTTTAGTAATAGTTAACAAGGGGCAAACAAGACAAAAACTTGCATCCATTTCCTCCTCACTGCTGTAGTCTGGCAGTCTTTACTGTTATTACACAACCACCTTATGAGGAAGAAAAAAAGGACTATTCCTCATTTTATTCATGAGTGGAAGAAGTGACATCCTTTCAGAGAAGGTGAAGCTGTATGCTATATGTCTTGCTCTTCTCTCTCCCAAAACCATCTCCTTTTCCTTTGCCAGATCTGATGATCATCAGACCCTTTTCTGACACAATGCATCTCATGAAACCAGCACAGAACTAACTTGGAATAAAGGTGAATTCTGCTGGTTTCATGAATCAGACTGGGTCAACAAAATGTCAGCTGAGCACCAGAGGAGGAAAGGCTCATGTGCACAAAGTGGTCTTAAGAAAAGAGGGAATGAGTCTTCCATTTTTTGGCAGCAATGAGCTGCTGGACCAACTCAGCTGTAATAAGTCAATAACTCAGAGACTGTAACAGAGGAGTGAGCTGAATCTGATTCATGCCCTCAACATGCAGCAGTCCTACAGGGTTTAACTCCTCGTGGTCTGAGAAGGATGTTTTATGGTCTGAGCTTACAGGCTTTGACCGGTAGCTGGAAGATTCATAGGCACTACTCCTTCATGGGTGTGGGAAGATGAGTGCCTGAGAGCAGATCCTACACAGTCCTGAGCAAAAGGGAAGCATGCATTTCTGAGAACAGGGAAATTCAGTCAAACACTAATTGTTTCTCAGCAGCTCCTTACTGTCAATGGCCATTTTAGACCCTAGAGAGAAAGACCTTTTTAAAACGCTCAGTTGCTTCATTAAGGTGTTAGAGTGGTGATACTCTGAGGATGAGATTACCTGAAACATGGGAGATGCTTAACTTTTTAAATGGACCATTATTCCAGTGAGGCACATTGTTGTGTGACCCTCAGAACAACTTTTGCTGGCACAGGTGCCACGGTGGCAAACAAGAAGCCAGAAGCCAGCCTCTTAATCGGACTTGCAAAATAGCCAACATATTATGTAATGACACACAAAGAAAATCACACAGAAAACCAAACACATCCCAGAGCTGAGCAAAGCTAAAAGGAAACTGAACTTCACAATCTCACTGTGTAGCATAATAAAATTTGGGGAAACCTTATCAAATTGTTCAAGTACTCTTAAAATGTTGCAAAGCAGAATTAAAAAAAAAAAAAAAAGAAAAGACAACCCAGTGTTCTCCATCCAAATCAACTTTAAAAAACCTAATCAATAGAATGCAACTTTCCTACCCAAAACTGCACAGTGAAGGAGTTGTTTCAGTTTTCTTCGCTTTACCAGGCTTATGTCTTCTAGCCTGGTTTTGCAGCCTTCTGTGTTGTACCTTTAGTGTAACAGCACTTGGTAACTACATCACATGCACCATGTTACTGTGACAGCTATCCCTTTCAGTTTAGCCACAATGGCTTTTAAAAGAGAAACTTGTTTGCTTTCTTCACAGCGTTCTATTAGGTTTCCTCCTAGTTTCTGCATCAAAATAACTGTACATTGCGGCTTCAGAGTTGCTGGTCTTCTGCCCTTTCAGACTTCCCTTTCCTGTTCTGCAATGCTGTGCATAGTTCACCCAAAACGCCTGCCTCATTGTACAATTTGAGTGTATGGTCTTTGGCTGTGGTTTAGCAGGACTTGGAGAAGCTGGGAGAGGAGTGTCAGGAGGATATGACGTTCAAATCCCTCCTGCATTATCAGGGTCAAAGCACTTCCCAGCTCATACCTTCGCTAAACAGAGCTGGACATGGCAGCTGGGGTCCTTCTCCATTAAACCCGGTGTTGCTGGAGTGCACACCACGATGCTACAGATGAGTATTTGCTGGTTGCATGCAAACTAGGGTATCTCACACCCTTTCGGGGACTCATCTAATTTACTGAAACAAAACTTTACCTCCTCTCTGTCTGCAAGCAATCTCAGAGGAGGTGTAGCCAATGTCTGGCTCTGAAACATTTTGGATCCAGTCCCACATCCACAGTTTTACTAGAGTCCACTTTACTACTGTGTAACAGTTACTTGCTTGGATCAAAATCAGAAACTGCATTTTCTCTTTCATTCACTGGGAGAAGCCTAGGATATACATTCCATTAAGATCTATTCAACTTCATCTTGACCTGAACCATGGGGAATGAGTCTCATCTCACATGGAGTACTATAAACCAGGAGAAGCTTCAATAAGGTGGGGTGTCATTATATGGCCAAGTGCTTTTCCTTCTAACACAGTAGGGCAATGAGAGTCCGTTAAAGAAACAAGGGATCATCTTAAAAGGAGACATCAGCCATAAACTCAGTCATATATGAATTAATTTTTAGATCTTTTGCTCCTGTGGAGTCATACAAAACAGTCATAATGAGGTATAGTATTGCCCTGCACTTCTCTGAGTATTTATTTGTTAAATAAAAGATGACCAAGAAACATTCTGTCATTATGTGGCCAAACAGCACAGAGTGGCCACAGCTGTACTATACAGCACTTTGTTCTGCCTAGCCCTAAAACGTAAATGTTGTTTTGGATGGATTTTTTTCCAGCTCACAGTACATGAACTAATGTAACATTTTTGTAACTTGAAACTAAGAACATGTGTTAACTTCCTTCAGTGCAACATGAGGGTTTGCAGGTGTAAAGTTAACTGTGTATAGGGGGCCAAATTCAGCACAGTCTTGTCTGTGCTGTCTATTGGAAAATTTGGAGCATATGCTATCCTCCAGGTATCACCTAAGGCAGTGCTCTTTGGCACATTTCCAGATCATGCTACACACCATGCTATATTTAAACATTACTAATCAACTGTCCCATTCTGTCCCTTCCCTAGCCATTTTTGATTCACTAGTAACCCAAGTCCACTTGATTTTATAGAGGGATTGACTAGTAATGGAGCACAAAGTTGGCCATCTGTATTTTACTTGCTGACTGAATAATAATTGGTAAAAAGCTTTGAGAGTCACAGAGGAAAGATACTCTGTGTAGAGAAAATGACATGAATGTCCCTTGTTCATCAGTCTTTGACAAGCTATGACTCAAACATGCCCTTGGATGGGCACACGCTTTACTGGGTAAAAAACTGTCTGGATGGCCGGGCCCAAAGAGTTGTGGTGAACGGAGTTAAATCCAGCTGGCGGCCGGTCAGGAGTGGTGTCCCCCAGGGCTGGGTGTTGGGGCCGCTCCTGTTTAACATCGTTATTGGTGATCTAGATGAAGGGATCGAGGGCACCCTCAGTCAGTTTGCAGATGACACCCAGTTGGGTGGGAGTGTTGATCTGCTCGAGGGTAGGGAGGCTCTGCAGAGAGACCTGGACAGGCTGGAGCCATGGGCTGAGGCCAACTGTACTGTTAGGTTAATGGTTGGATTGGATGACCTTCAAGTTCTTTTCCAACCTAGATTATTCTGTGATTCTGTGAAATACACATGTCAAATGTTAAACTGAGTGAAAAGATGCTTTCTCTTTCTCAGGATTTCTTTTTCCTTCTGATAAATGTTAGCTACACTTCTCTGTCCAAAGTGCTTATAGCACTGTTCAAAATTTAAACCACAGTAGCAGCTGAAGGACATAACGTGCTAATACAGATGTCCCTACTTTTTCCAGTCTGTTTCCCTCCTGTGCAGATTGTTACTTAGAAGAGGGTGAACATTTTAGGCCTTATTATGATGGCAGACAGGTGCAACATCACTGTACCTTGCTCACATGTGACAGAAGTCAAATAGGGACAGAAAAAAAGGCAAAATTAGATCATAAACATAATCTAAAAAATTCTAAGACAGGAAATTTAAAAAATGTGTTAAGGTATTTGATTTGCTTGAAAGATATTGATTCATTCCACACCATCTATTAAAATCACAGAATCATTCAGGTTGGAAAAGACCCTTGGGATCATCGAGTCCAACCATCAGCCCTACTCTACAAGTTCTACATCATATCCCCCAGCATCTCATCTAAACGACCCTTAAACACATCCAGGGGTGGTGACTCCACCCCCTCCCTGGGCAGCCTATTCCACTCTCTGACCACTCTTCTGTGAACATTTTTTTCCTAATGTCCAGTCTAAACCTCCCCTGTTGGAGTTTAAAGCCATTAATATGCCTCTTCCTCCTCCTTCTTCCCACCATTCTGAAGTTACTGCAGCCACTCAGTCTGAGAGCAATGCAATTTAGACAGAAGTAACCTTTATGAATGCCATAACTGCAACCTCCCAACACTGAAATGAATCATTTCCCATAGATGAGAGACAAGAAGTCAGTTTAGATGGATGGTCTGAGCAGGACCAAAGTGATACCAGCCTGACAAGCAAAAGTAGCAGTACATCACATATCAAATTGCTTCTGAAAGTTTTGTAGGTGTTACAAGGGAGATTTTATGCTGGCTTTTCATACTGGCTGTTGTGTGACATTTGAAGAAAAGGACCTAAATCTGTAATCCCTTTCTCAGAACAACAGGACGTGCAACAGCAGAAAGAGATGACTGCTACCTGCCAGTTCCATCCACCAGCTTCCTGGGCTAGATTCAGGCACTTAGGGTCTTACCCCTGTTTCCCAGAGTATCTTGAGCAAGTGGTTCTCTCTTCCTACCAAATATCTCTTTGTCCCAAGAACCCAGATCACTACAGAGCATTATCAGCCTTGCAGGACAACAGTGAGGGATGTCACAGACTTTCTGAGTCTTTTCTATATTTATGTGAAAAATGCATGAGGTTTTGGTGGGTTTTTTTTAAATTTAGATAAAATACATTTTATTTTTATTTATGGAAAAAAAGATCTTTTCCATATTTGGAGAAAGGGTACTGATCCCATCATTTTATTTGGGAAGCAAACATTCCCTTGGGCTTTGTGTCATGTATCCATTCATCCTTTTAGCAGTAAAGTGCTTGGAACATGTCCCCAGGGAGCTTGCTGGATCCTAATATCTTCTGAGAGGATCTGGGGAAGGTGTCATTGCTCAGGACTCTTAGCACCATCCATTTTCATGGTTGAACGAGAAATATCCCTATCTCCTGCTTATTCCCTTTTGGACATAGGCATGAGGGAAGTTAAAAGGCAATGATCTTCACAGACTCTGACTTTTATGCTGATTGCACAAGGAAGGACTCAAAGGCCTTTCATAACCCAAGGTAGACCCTTGCTAAGACACCATGGCCTTGATTCCTTACTTTCCAGTCTAATTTCAGAATACTTAGTAGTGACTCAAAGAGGGACTCCACCTTTAAACATCCCCTTTCTGTCCCTACTTAGCAATTTTTATGCTGCATGTATTTCAAAAAGTCCTGTGTTTGTCCTGAGCAGCAAGAGTTTCTTCTCCTCCAGGTACTCTAGTGTGATACATTGTTTTATGTGACTGCTGAATTTAGCCCAGTATATCTGACCACTGTATTAACTACTTGGTCCTCTTTCTCACCTTCAGTCAAATTCATTCCACTAATTATGAAAGGGTCATTTCTCTAATAATACCATTTTACCCTTGCTGCCCACACCACACCTCCAGAGTTTAGCAATTAGTACAAACTGGAGAGTACAGATGAATCACCAAGAGGTTCGATAGCTGAGTGACTTTCTTCATTTGACTTGCAAGAGAGGCTTTTTTTGCTCATACCACACTACAAGACTTGCAAACTGCTCTTCAGCACAAACACCACCCCACACAACGTTCAGTTTCCCTGCCAGACCGCGGGCAGCAGAGTCTTGTTCATGTAGGCAGTCCCTGTTTTCACCTTGGGTTGCATGCTGCACCAGAATAGAAAACATGAGTCAGAAAGGTTAAGGGTTAAACTGTTAAAAGCAAAAGAGAAGAAAATTCATTCAGAAAACTGTGGTTTGTAATGGGTGAGAGGAAGTACTGTAAAATTTCTTGTAAAGTCACAATGGCCAGCTCATCAAAGGAAACCCCTCCTATCAGAGGCTTGCACAATGATTCCTCCTGAAGTCTGAAAGGCTGCCAAGCTATGACCATGCACTTAAGGCAGTGCAACAAAGAAGCTCAAATCAAGACCATATTTCCATCTTCCTGTTCAGCTCACTCCCAATCTTTTTTTTTTTTTCTTTCCCTTGCATTGATTATTTTATAACAGCATAAGCTTTCTTAGTGGTTTTCCTCTTTTCTTGCATTATTCCTCTGGCTTTCTTACAAACTGGAATGAGAACTTCTCTACATGGAAGCAAAGCCATGTTTTTCATAAGACATGTTGGGCCAATGTCATCACTCACTGGTTGGGAAAGAGGGGTCCTGCAACAGTTGCCCCATTCTCCCAGTTTGTCTGCATGCTCTTATTGCTTGCTTTGAGGCTGGCACTCACCAGACCTCCCCTCCATGATCTCATTAGCTCAGTAGTCTGCTCAGAAATATCATAGCATAAAACCCAGCAGCTTTTTGCTGGGTCAGCCCACAAAGATACAACACTGAACATCAGAACCTACACAGGGATGGGGTGGGACCATGAGGCTGGAGACCAAAGATAGACGACTACAAAATCTCCCCCTTTTGGTTGTGAGAAACCAGCAATTTGGCTCAGCTCTTTAGGAAACCGCAGCTTCAGCATGCCTGTGATAGAAGCTCATCCTAGAATACAGTGTGCTAAGGTCAGCACACTGTTTACATACTTGTATTTAGTAAAAGGCTGACTTTGTAGGCTTAGAGATGGGGACTTTCCTGAGATTTCTATCTTCACAGAATTTGTGGAATAATTGTTCTAAATTGTTTCTTCAGACGTCTCATTTCTTCCCTTTCAACTTCCCCTTAAAACCATTTTTTACCACAGAGCTCCCAAAAAAATAGCCAGTGTTGATCTCTCTTGACTATAATTTGCCCTAAATGACCAAAGAATTACACAGTTTTGTCTGATTTAACCCATGTTGAGTCCTCATTGTCTTTTTTTACTACTGTAAACTCTTTGGAGTAAGAATGGTCACTTCCAGCTGATAGGTTTGGTATCCCATGATTTACTACTTTAACATGAAAAATCAAGTCCAAATAAAGAAGTTACATGGCAAAGTGTCCTCTCCACACCCTTTCTTCAAAGCTTGTGTTAGCCTAGGCATAGGTTTTCCTCACTTGGTTGTTTAAATATGTCCAGAGATGAAGCTGCCTTAGCCTCTCCTACTCATCCATTCCAAGCCTTTACTCTTCTGACCATGAGACTGCCCCAACATCCAGTGTGTCCAATGTTCAGCTTAGTTTTCTATTGCTGAATTTATGCCCATAACTTTTTGTTCTGTCTTCCGCATATATGGAAAAGATAATTTAATTTCTTCTTGTAGCAGTCTCAACATAACTGAAGACTGTTACATTTCACCTCAGTTTTCTCTTCTTTAGGGTTAAAGCTTCAGTTGTCTCAAACTTCTCTTGCAAGTTCATGTTTTCTAGATATTTGGCTTTGAACAATGAATTTTTTTCACAGTTTTTTCTGGGAGGTTGTACATTAGTCTCCCACTTTCTGAGTGTGCTGTCAAGATGGACCCAGCACTTCTGCAGTTATCTGAGGGTTCAGTAAATAGAAGAGTTATAGATCTTAATGAAAAATATGAACCTTATCTTTCCTTTTTTTCCCCAGCAACAAGACATTGTCATCTCATGTCTGGTTGAGGATGCAGTCTAATTGCAAGATAGTTTTTGCAGAATTCCTGCCTAATTAGTTATTCCCTTCAATGTATGTACTTATTTTTATACATGTGCAGTAAACTCTTCCTGAAAAATGACTCCAAAGTGCAAAACTCAGCACTTCTGCATTTTAAATAGCACCCTATTTACTTGGGCAAGATCCTTTTGAACTTTATTCTTGTTCTCTATCACACTTGTATCTTCTTCTAGCTACTGTGATGGGAGATTTAGTAACTATATTTTGTTGCAGAAGATATACATGTCAACAGTACAAGATTGAGAATAGCCCCTTGTAGAACCACACTTAGCAGTCTTCTATTTAGAAATTAATCATAAATAGCTGTTTTCTGAAAACAATTTTCCAGATAGTTTTACTTACACCTTATAGTTCTATCTTGAGCTATCTATATAGTATCCATCTTATATTCTTTTGTTCTCTTTCATTTATAAAAAAGTCATATCGGTCAGGATAAAAAGCCTTACTAGAAAAATAGAATATTTACTGCTTCACCCTTATTCCTCAAGTGCCTTAATCTGAGACGAAAGAAATTCCAAAGGGTTTGATAGGTTCTGTCCAGTTTTATTTCCCTTTCAGTTCCTGCAAGATACAGCCCAGTTAGTTCCCAAAAGGAAGTACAAGTGTGCCCAAACTGCTTGAAAGATGTAAAGTGATATCAGTACACTCAGTGAGTGCTTTTCATGAGACTGTTTCACACACTTCACAAGCATATCCAAATGAAGTAGAAAGCCGTATAACTGATATGCTGACAATACTCCCAGGCTTTTCCATGACTCATCCCAAAGCTAACTTATTGGATAGCCCTTTACTGAGTTATTTTTATCTTTTACCAACTCATGCAATTTCTTCTTGCAAGCTGAGCAAATTTCCACAAAGTCTCCTCAGAGCAGAGGTTGCAAATATAATGACAAAAAAAAAAAAAAAAGGGGGGGGGGAAGTGTCAAAGATTGCATAGCAGATACTCTTTAGCAACAGAGAATGGTGTGGGGTTGTCGAGAGGAGCCATATGTTATATGTTACCGCCAATGGTTTTAGGGGTAACAGCTCAGTGGCTGAGATCAGTTGCTGAGCTGTTTTGTTTTGGTTTGTTTTTTTAATTTCCAGTGGAAATCCGTGGGATTTGGGTGACAATTCAATGGCAGGCAGCAGTCCAAATGAATGCATCTGAGTCTTCATTTAAATGTAAAAATACAATCCTGATTAGATCGAGAACATCCTTTGTAATAAAATAATTTTCACTGTCTTCAATGATTTGAACTATGATGATTGACATGCAGTTATTCTTACATGCTATCAAAGAGCAGTTGCTCAGGATGTAACATAGAACAGTGACTGAAATAGTAGAAGTTCTTTTCTGGTCCTTGATATAGATTTCCTTCACAGCATTGGATACATACCTTTGTTTCTTAGACTTCACAGCTGTGATGCAGATACTCTTTTTTTTTTGTTTTTCAGTTTTAGGATCTTTCACTTCTAAGATTTCTTGAAGTGGAGATTGTATTTCTCTGTCAGAATGGAATAGTTCGGTTGGAAGAGACCTACGATGATCATCTAGTCCAATGCCTGACCGTTTCAGGGATGATCAGAAGGTAAAGCATGTTATTAAGGGAATTGTCCAAATGCCACTTAAACAGTGACATCCTTGGGGCATTGACCACTGGTCCAGTGGTGTTCTAGTTTTTGCCCACCCTCTTGGTGAAGAAATGCTTCCTAATGTCAAGTCTGAACCTCCCCTGACGCTGAAGTAGCCCCAGGGACTACTCTCCAACCACTCCTCTCCCAGTCTATACTTGTGTCCAATGTTACTCCGTTCCAGGTGCAGAATATGGTCTTGTTAAATTTTCAGCCATTATATATGCCATTTTTTCATAAACCTAGTGCAGAAGGGGCACTGTCTGGCATTTCTCATGTATAACTGTTCAACCAAGGTCTAGGCACACATCAGATTTATGAGGGCCAAGGACTGAATGAAGGTGAGCTCTGCAGCCACACAGATGGCTGCTGCTGGTGCAGGGGAGCAGGCTGCACCCACAGGATGTCAGAAGAGGAACAGTATCTGCCTTATTGACAAGCCTCACAGTGACTGCAAGTGATGCTGCAAGGTCAGCTCTAAGTGTCTCACATGAAACAAACCCCTTCTGCTTAAGCTATACATCTGTGGAGGTGTGCACTCAGGCAGAATCTTTGAAGAGTGCTTATGAATGATGTGGATAGTAAATACAAGTCCAAGTAAAAAACACACTACAACAAAAACTAGGTCCCATCCTCATCTTCTCAGAGTTTAGCTGTGGCAGGGAAGGAGGAAGTGGTGCAGGTGTTATTGATGCAAAGGTGTGAGCCAATACTTGTTTGCTTGCCAGAGTTCCTCAGTGAGAAGTTTCTCAGCAGTCTCACAGTTTTAACCTTTTAGCTTCAGGACTCTGCTGCATTACCCCCAAACCCAAACTGCTTTAAGTACGACCCATGCCCTTCATCACCAACACCTCTCTGAGTATCTCAGAATCACAGAGCCATCTAGGTTGGAAAAGACCTTGAAGATCAGCCAGTCCAACCATTAACCCAACACTGACCATTCTCGACCACACCGGATTCCTCAGCGCTATGTCAACCCGACTCTTAAACCCCTCCAGGGATGGGGACTCCACCACCTCCATGGGCAGCCCATTCCAACACCCAACAACCCCTTCTGTAAAGAAATGCTTCCTAATATCCAGTCTAAACCTTCCCTGGCACAACTTGAGGCCATTCCCTCTTGTCCTATTGCTTGTTACTTGGTTAAAGAGACTCATCCCCAGCTCTCTGCACCCTCCTTTCAGGCAGCTGTAGAGGACGATGAGGTCTCCCCTCAGCCTCCTGAGGTCTCATCTTGTCAAGAGGCATCACCCCTAGATACACATCAGGACTGCTTTAATCCCTTGTCCCCAGTTCATATGTCAGGTCACTCTGTGATGAACTAATCATGGAGAATTAACAGACCACTTCCCTATGGATGGAAACTTTACGATCTAAGGAAAGCTGAAGTGGTATCTCCAGTGTCTGCTTCATACAGGTAGAATAAATTCATGTCAGGTCACATCAAATTGCCTTGGAGCAGGGCACATTCCCTGGTGCGGTGCACACATAGGTGATTTGAAGGTGTCTTCGCTGTTTGCTTCTGGTTCTACCCACAGTCTTTCCTTGCAACCCCAGCAGACAGTGTCTGGGGAAAGAGCCTGAGCTGGGCATATGCTAAAGACAAGTCTAAGTCCTCTCAAAACACCAAAGCTCCAATCATAAAGGGGTTAGTACCTGACATTAGTGCCACACTTAATATTTGGATATCTGATTGTTCTGTAACTGATTGCTGAGCACTGAAAAATGAGGGTCTTTACACAGTGGATAGAGTCTTTTGAAAAGTGTTTTTCATTAATTTACTTTGACTAAATTTAGTCTGACACTGGGAAACAGGAATTGAAAAAAGAAAAACATATGGATCAATATTTCCTTACAGTCTAACCAACTACTGTCTATTTGAGAGGTTTATTTTTCTGTCTTATAAGTTAATTAATATGAAGAAGAAAAAAATAGCTGGATTCATTGCACTGGTTGTGCTCCTGCTGACAGCAATGCATGTTTTACATTGGACAAGAATAATATTTGGGTCTGAAAATTCCCTTGTATAGTGAGAAGTCACCTTTTACCTGTCCTTGGGCAATGTAGTTCAGAGTTCCTGATGTCTTCACTCACAACTCAAGAGCCATAAAGACTATCATGTAAACCTTTTTCTATCATTACTAGTGTGTGTTTTAGGCATGATTTTGAGAAGTGCTAGACATTGGCTTATTTTCATTACTAGAACTTAATGGAGCTTCTCCTGGATACTGTAATTGTATACTACCATTTAACGTAATTCGGGGAGGGTGTTTTGCTTGTTTTGTTGGTTGGGTTGTTTTTAATGCAGATACCTGTATGACTTTAGCTCATAGATTGTTCCACTTACTGAGAGAATACTATTTAATATGTGGACAAAAGGTATTCAAGAAACTCTTCCTTTGCACAGACCTGATTCTTCACTGTTTTGATGATAATGTGGCTATGTGGAAAGACTGAAGATGCATATTAATTACTATTTAAGTTTTCTCTGTTTTTTACAAGAGAGAGTAATTGTTAGGCTAAGTTGACAGATTTGTGTGTTCAGAGACTCCTGACCAGTCCAGTCTGGGGATGGGAATTAAGGTGGGTGGCAGCGTACTCCTGACCACACTTGGAGTTTAAATCGACCCCAACTCAGTCAGGGTATTCCCACAGCAGACTAATCTTGACTGAAGTGGAATTGATCCAGTATGGGCTGTTAGATGTGGGGTAAATCCAAGTGTAACTGCCAAATGGTAGGATTTCCAACAGTTTTACAGTTGGATATGACTTGGGAAGCCCGTTCCTGGTGTCACTAAGAAGTCACAGTCACAAGTATTGGGATCTAAGGCAACCTGGAGAAGAAGTTAAAAGAAACCCAAGGACAAGGGAACATTTCTCTGGGAAATAAAGAATCAACTCCTGTACTTAATCTCTTACTTTCATGTATATGACTAAAACATCCTAGTAATCTGAAAAACAGTGTCCAGTATGATGTATAGCTGAATAGCATCATTAATTAGTAGAAACTAAACAAATAAATTTTAGTTCACGGATTATTACTGGACCATGAAAGTTGAAAAGGTGGGTTTTCTGCTGCCAAAATTTATGACTCATCCAAACACAGAAGAATAGATAAATTGATGTATGCCTTATCTACAACAAAGAAAGCGATTGGGATGAATTCCCAAACAGGTGGTTATGTGAATGATGCAAAAGCCAGGATGTATGTACACACTGAAATAAGAGCAGCTTGGTTTTGGCCCAGATTCAGCAAAGTCCCTCCCACAAGTAAAAAGAAATTACTATGAAACAGATACATTGACGGGAAAACAGAGTAATTACCTGGAATTCAGCCCAATTAGTTTCTGTATGTTTTGATATTGTGCATGTACCAGGAACGTAATGGAAGTGACACACATGTTATAACCCTTTATCTCAGCCTCAGTCAGCTGGGACTCGTGCACACAAATAAGGAGCGGAAAAGGGTGAAGCAAGAACATTTTTTTAGATCAACCACAGAAGTCTGTAGGTTTCAAACCTCATGGTTTTTCAGACAACATGATATTCTCATTAATTCTTTTTTTTTTTTTTTCCATTTGAGAATGGAAACACTCTGTTAGTTTCACATGGCAGATGTATTCATTTGCATTGTTTAAGCAGCATGTACTACTAATTATTTTCAGCAGATTTTCATAGAAAAACTTACAATGAAAAGAAAGAGAATCCTTTCCTATCATGTACTAATTTATTAATATTTTGCTTAAATAGTATCAAAACAAGAGAATCCATTATGGCCAGATTCTGGAATGGCATATATCACATTTAGGTTATGCAATTTATACTGAACTTTTTTTGCGCATAATTACATGCAGATATTTCTTAACTTCAGTACTGATATAAGAGGGTTAGGGTGAAGCTGTAAACCCTATAATTTCTCACCACCAGGGAGAAATTATGAATTTGAATTTGTGAAAATACCTGAAAAAATTCAGTCCTAAATGGAGCTGGGTATTGTTGGTCCAACTGGAACTAATGGAGAATATGTCAAAAGGGAGGGCCTTGGCCTGTGCCATTTCTTATAGTGGCCAAACCTTACTAGATATTTCTTGCTTACTTAGGCCACCCTGTCATTTGTATCTCACAACCTGAGTTTTCACAGGATGACAAGGAACAAACTTCCCCTCAGAACTTGGCAGTCCTTCAAGATCAAAATATAGTTTTCCTCTCCAAATAAAAGATTGTTGATAATAACTCACTGTCCAACAACAAGATATTGCCTAATTAGTCACGTCAACATGACATATTGCCTCGACATGAAGCAGCAGGTCCCAGCCTTGGCCAGGGATGCAGGACTACATAGCAGGCAGAACCTGAAATTTGCTGCCTGTTTTTTGCGATGTCCCCACTTCAAACTCCTCACCTGTTGTGCAAGAGCTTCCTGCACACCCTCCATTGTAGGCATCTGGCTCTGCTTCTAGCTTTCCCAAGGAGCACAACCCTGGAGCACGCTCTTGGGTGTGTCAGGAAGATGCATGGAGGGATGCAGAAGCAAACCAGTGCAATTCAGCTCTGCTTATGGCCTCACCAAGAAAGACAGCATGTTCTTATCAGGTCTGCATTTGCTGTACACGTCATGACTCTGCGTGTCACCCTTCCATGCTCCTAAGGGGAAAGATCCTACAGCTCGTATCACAACACAACTTTTTGAAGCCTCTTAGTCTTCCACTGCAGCTGCACCAGCCTGTCCGAGTTAAACCAAGGAATGGAATCCACAACATCTCTTGCTGAAACGAGTGCAATCTGAGGCCACTTGCTGTTCTGCAATATCTTCCTTGTAATTCACCTTGATGGAGGATTTTGACTATTAAATTAACAAGTGTGAATGGCACAGCAAGAACAGGACAAGGAAAGGCAGAGCTGTTGCTAGATTTAAATGCAAATTATTGTAATTTAAATGCATTTTCTTTGCAGGATGTTGCATTGCTTCTTGCTGTGTTTTATGGGAAACAATTTAAAGTAAAACTAAAAGCTAAGATTCTAGCAATATCAGAAAAAAATATATACAGGGAAGCTGGTTATATCTGAATAATATAGATGTACTTGATCATCGATAAGACATTAACAACAGGGTCGTACTGTTTATTTTTTATTGCAGTTGTGATTTTTAGGATTGGGCCTATCAATATTTATTCATGTTTAACAGAAGGCAAATATCCGGTCAGTTCTGGCAAATGCTATCCACTGAACAATTTCATTACGCTTTAGTCACAGAACAAACAAATATTCAGTTTCTGATAGGAAGGTGAAAGTACAACAGGGGAAGAGTCGGCAACAAGTGTGGCTCATGTCCTAATAGTTCATGTATTGCAAAAGACATATGAAGTTCTTAAAGATCCCAGTTATTTCCTGTCAATGTCACAGGCAAAATTTCTGCTTCTTGCATAGAGTCAGACTGAACTTTTACTAGGTATGAGTACTGGATGTGGGATTGTTGTTTCACCGATCAGACAAAAACATCTTTAGAAACTGAGGGAGATTATTCTGCAAACAGCAATTTCTAAATGAGGTTCCTCTTTCAGATTACTTGTCCTGGTGTTGCTCACTGGGACTGAATTGCTGAAAAGTAATTTTGATCTTTTCAGTGTCATTTCTCTAGAAGTCTATCCAGGAGATGCCCTGAAAGTCTCTTGTACTTTTGTGTCTACTTTCAAAGCTGCTCAGAACTGCCTGTATCTCTGCAGGGTCCAACATCCAGTGCTAAGGCACTCTGACTAATCAAAAGCTCTAAATATGACTACATATTTTAAAATAGCACAACTCAACAATATCTGTATCAGGTGGAGACTGCTGAATATGAGGCAGATTTGCCTGAGTAAATCTGAGTAAATTTGCCTGAGGGATACTCTGTGGACTTAACATTATGTACAATTCCTTGGTTTTATAATACATTATCTTCATAGCCTTTGAGAGATTGCCACTGAACTTATCCTCACAGCACCCCGGGATGTGGCAAAGAGCTGGGGAAAGAGAGGAGTTTCAAGAGTGCGGCCCGCAGAGATGTGTCACAGCACGCAGCGGCACACGCCACTCACCGCGCTCCCGGCGGCGCGCCAGCCCCGCAGCGCTGGCCGCACTCACAGGCCTTTCCCTCCTCACCCCCATCACAGATAAACACAGTGTAAGTTCTCATTGTCTGAAATATTTAGGGACAGTTGATTTCATGTAAATGATGGCAAAAATAATAAGGGAATTTCTAGGAAAACTTTTCCAGCCAGGAGACATAAGCATACATTGGAGTGAGGCTAGTCTAACTTCAGGGGTTTAGAGAGGCTTAATATGGTACAATTTCATAAATAGTAGTATAAAAAATACAAACCACTAATAAAATTAAAAATTATCATTAATTCATTTTTGGGATTTCCCAATGCTGTTTCTCTGTCTTATATAAAATATACACTACTCAGGGCAGACACTACTTAGAGTCTGTTGCACAGATTGTACTTAGTAGAAAAACTAATGAAAAAGAAAATTCATGTCTTTACTTACTATCCTGACTATCAAATATACTCAGGGAGGACACAACAATATGAGAGCTGACATTAGAGTAAGGGAAAAATATGGCACATTTTATACATTTATTTTCATCTCGGGATGATTCTGACCACAGGAAAGTATTTGCCTGTGATAGATGAACTGCATTGCCACTCATGTTAATATACTGCTGTTTAATGATTTTTCTTTAGTATTCATTTTAACACTGTTAATGTTTACTTAGCAGGACATTAATAACATCGGGATATTTATCATATAGGAAATGGCTAATGAAATCTGCCTCATCTGTCAGTGGATGTTTATGTTTCAAGGCTGCACTGGATTGTTTATGCAGGATTTAGGGAAGAATGGTAGTCTTTTCTTAGAGACTAATAATAAGAGGGAAGCTAAATGGCAATTAATATGGATTTTAAAAATTTAAAATTTCTTTTTATTGATATAATTATTAATAATAAATATTAATCTTATTGTCGTTATTAACCATTATATTATCAATCACTATTATTAATAATAATAGCAATAGATTACGACTCCCTTAGACTTCAGATCAATACTTGAAGCAGCTCAACTGTTGCTGAAACACTTAAGAATGAGACAAAATATGTTTGATAGTGATGGGGACACAACAGGCAGTCAAAATTGTCCAGCTCTGCAAGTAAGCTGACTCACTGCCTGGTGCTCCTATGGTAAACCCTCCTGCAAGTAGCCCCCTGTCTCTGATACAGCTCTTTTAAATGAATGGAGTTTGTACAATTTCTGTATATCCTTATATTCAACAGTTAATCCAGGACCAAAGTGCATCTCCTGGTTTGATGTTTTTAGAAATATTCTACTCATTCTTAATGAATTTTCACCAGGTGGCTGCTTCAAATAGGATGCAAATGTCACAATTTTTAAGCATAACATATATAGATTCTAGGGAGTTTTGCAGATCTTTGCCACCTAAGAACTGGAACCCATGGTTTGAACATGAGTGGATTTGAGGGTTTTCCCTTTGAAAAGTACAAATGCTTCTGCAATTTATAAAACAAGTCAGGCATTTGAAAATTATATTTTCCTTCTTCCTTTGCAAGCCTGAGTTCATTATTTGAGGTTTTCCTTCCTTTCTTGCAAAAAAATCAAAGTAATACATCCTTGTTGCAAGGACACGTGAGAGCTGCCAGATTGCATCACAACAGGGACAGGCATGAGTGCGGAAGCAGGATCCCACAAAAGCTGGGTAGCTGCACTGGTCTTTGGCTGTCCTTCACCAACCCTAGGCTTGTTCTTCATGAACAAGGATGAGTATTAATGTCTCCCACTGGTAAAGTGCATAGCTGTTGGTCAGGATGCCCATATGTACATGTGGAATTTGGCACAGCATGCCACTGACCAATGTCCAGTGATCTACCCCTTTTTCTTTTCATATGGTAAAAAATTTTGCAAATTGAAATCACTGGAAAATCGAGTCACTCCTGCTATGTTAATTTTACAGAAAGGAAAGTGTATCGCCTACAAAATATTTCCCTTTATTAGTTACTTCTAAAGAATGAAATGCAAATTCCAAAGGCAGTTCCTTTCTTCAATTTCCCTTCCCCATAAATCCCTGGGAGTACAGAATATTGTTCAGAAATGCCAAATCCACTTCTGCTGAATGCCTGTAACTACCTCTAAAGTCAATAGGAGTCATGGGTGCACAGGGAACAGAGTGTCCCATCAACATTCTGAAATTTTAACCATTATTAAATGTAAATCTGTCTAGCATCAATATTTATTCCTGCTAAATATAAAGAATGTTTAGGCTTATGAGTCACCAGTTCTTTTCCAGTTAGCGCTTGCTCTACCACTTCCACCCTTGAATGGAACTAGAGATTTATACACGATATCAACACACAAAGTCAACTGTTAGGAAGAGGCAACCACAGAAAAACAACTGGTGAGATAACATTGTGCATCTGTCAGAGCCAGTGTGCTCCACTGTTGTCATTTATCCACTGTTGGTTTTACAGCAGGCTTGAGTGGTAAATCACAAAGAGCATGAATAAATACAACAGGATTTGCTTGCAATTTGTTCCATGCAAGCTCAAGGTTGCCATGGGAGACAGGAAGCATTTTCCGGGCACTCCCACACCAATAAACTGTTGCCACTTTATTAATGAGTAGCAGCATGCTGTGTCTTGTTCAACAACAGGGGGATGAGCTGACCAGCAAAAATGCTGAGGGTGGATACAGTTTTTTCCCCTACTTTCACTTCTTACTTTGGATGCAACTCAGGGTTCTGCTACAGAGGGAAATCTGCTGTTCACTGTAAGGCATTAGGTTTAGTCTAGTTTCCAGTGGATGCAAGGTCTGCATAATAAAAACCCACGTTGCAGTGTGCCACAGTAGTCCTAAGGCTGTAAAGGTGTTATTGAGAGAATTGAGAGGAAGCTGGAATCCAACAATCATTTTCACACTTGCTATTTAGTGAGCAATTGCACACAGAAATCAGTCTGATTGTAGCACAAGTCTGGTTGTAGCACAAGTGAAGGTCTGCTGTGCTAAAAGTCCTTCTTCAATTCAGAAAGTGTGGTCCCTGGAGACAATGTGGTAGCTCTCCTGTTTCCTGGGAGGAAGAGTCCATCACAGTGTTTCTATAACTCTGGGTGGTGACTGCACGTTTCAGAAAGCACCACTGTGATCCTGTTCTTCTGGGATAGCAGAGTGAGAAGTGACTAATCACTGGCTGAAAAGGTAACAGGTAAAACAGGAGCAGGTAGCAGGAGGTGTTGGCTGTCTTTACTGAAGAACTGAAACAGACTTGAAGAACTGAACAGAGGAAACAAAAAACAAGCACACTTAGCTTAAGAAACATTTTTATCTCAAAGATCAAGCTTTGTAAAGGCAATATAAAATACAAGTCAAAAGGTACAGTTTCCCAAGCCAGAGGGACAGAAATAGAAGCCCTACAGCTACCATGAGTTTCTTACTTCCTAACATGGTCCCCAAATGTAAGAATAAAGGCTCACAATCAGGAAATCTCATATCGCTATTGTCTTTATAGAGACAAAGGCATCACTTTCCCAAGTCAAGACAATATGCCTTGAAGAAATAAAGTATCTTCTCTCACATTATAGTCCTCTTCCTTTTCTAGACTCCTCCCTGACTTGCCAGATATTTTTCTTGCCTGATGTTTTGTCTTGAGGTTTGATGTATTTATTCTCACACATCCGCTACTGATAAAACAGGGTATACCTGTTCCAGGGGAATGGGCTTACCTGGGCATACCAATACATGGAAAATGCTACTGCAGACAACTGATTAACTACATTTATTGCTCAGCCCTAACTATGTTGCTCAATAACGAGTAAATGCAGAACTTCTTTTAAGAATATGTCAGTTTTGAATGGTCTTTCAACAGAATTGCAAGGAGATCATATGCTAACCGTCACAGAATTGTAAGATCATATGCTAATTGTATCCTTCACCTGCAAAACAGAATCAGAGAGCAATATAGGAAAGAAGAGGAGTGCCAGGTATTTTTTTTTGAGCACCTGTTAATCCTATAAATGAAGAACAGACTTTGATTTTTACCTGGATACTTTAAATCAATTAAGCTTCTCTTTGTGAAAAGACTTAATGAATGGAAACATCTTTAGAGCTAATTAACATGTCAAAGGCAACATCAGAACAACAGCAGAACAGCCCCCTGGAAATAACACATCTACTTAGAGCACACAAATACAAAATTAAATTTAAAATTTTGTCCTTTGCATCCTATTACTTATTCACATCTACATGCCAACAGGCACTGCATTGCCTTCTCCCAGCTGATAAATTCCAAGAAGATAACATCACAAAGATCCCATGTTCTGAATGTACTTATAATCACAGTCACAGCAGCTCT
This sequence comes from Athene noctua, assembly GCF_965140245.1. Classification (NCBI taxonomy): domain Eukaryota; kingdom Metazoa; phylum Chordata; class Aves; order Strigiformes; family Strigidae; genus Athene; species Athene noctua. The sequence continues at coordinate 12,051,640 of NC_134038.1, read as the reverse complement.
GGATTTCAGGAAGATCCCTGCTGATCATCCACTGTGGACGACAGCTGAGTACTTTCTAACAAACCCTTCATTAGAAGCCAGATAAAGAAATCTCAGTGAGAGAAAGAAACTTCACAAAACTGTTTAATATTTTCCAATCCTTTTGTTTTAGAAACCTCCCAGATCTCTCCCCAGGAAGAAACTGACTTCTAGGTAGAGATTTTTTTTCCTCTGAGAAGTCTTGTTTTTCAGAGTTATCTTTCATTTAGCCCATGGACACAACCTAAAAACCACTTTCCCACTTATAGGTGGAGAAATCACTCTGAAGTTGCACAAGAGTGACACAAAGCCAGAAAAAACCTGATGCTGAATCCCTTGCACTAAACATCCCATTGCATTCAGCATCCACTGCAGTTCCCTTGCTCTATCTGTGCACTTACTTCCCACTGTGACATATGAGTTTGAGATTCATCTGGGGAAAAAAAATCACCCTTCTTCTTTGTGCACTGGATTAGAGGGTTTTTTCTCATCAGCAAAGAGAGGCTGTTTCTTCCACTTTACTAACAGTAGAACTCTGACTGCTACAACTGTGTGAGAGCACACAGGGACACAATGCTGTCCTATATGGTGATTTTAACTCACTGAGGCTAAGAATAAATGTTTGGACAATGCTGACTTAGAAAGTTTTTTGAGTTTCATTTTTGTTTTGAGGAAGAACTTAAACTGGCACTGAAGGCAGTAGCATGTTTAGTCAGTTAAAGGCACTAGAGGGAGAGTTTACTTTTCCAGAAGCCAATAGAAATCTCATGCAGATGAGACCACAAGAAATGAATAGTCTTCAAAAATTATTCATCTAAATCATCAATGTGGTACAACTGAATTGAATGGAGAGACAAAGCAAAGCCAGCTGAGTTCATGTGCATGAACATGAGGCCGCAAGAGTGCTATCGCCCAGTCTCCTAGGTCAGTCCAGAGGAACTCTTCGTTCAAACAGACAATGAGAAGAGGAAGAAACCTCAAGGTGCCCTTCTCTCTGTCCCCTGGAGAGGGAGTCCGCAGGGCCAGCTGAAATTAGTTGCTTTGGTTTATCTTAAATTTACATTTTACTGTTTATTATAATTAAGGTCTGTCTGATATTTTCCTATTTTCTTCAAATCTGGTTTTTTTTTTTCTCTGCCAACAGGATATGCAAAAATTTCAATTAATCCATTACTGTTTTTTTTTTTTTTAAATCAAGAAATACGTTGCCCAACAGTGACTAGTCCTGTTTCATACTTTTCCACCAATTCCATAAATTGCATCAAAGTTTCATCATTTCCTAATTCAGGTTTCTCAGAAACATTACTCATCATTGAAGAATGTTCTGGTCATTAAAAAGGTTAAGAGACAATATTTTCTTACATTTTTGTGGTGTTTTCTCTTTTGTAGAGAAATATTATGGGAGAGGAAGCTTCCCTGCTCATTACAGTTGCTCAGTTTTCCTGTCTTTCTCTACTTTTTGCTTCTACAATTTTTCCAATTCAAAAACTAAAACAAGTTGCTTTACCAAAAAAAGCTTGAAGCTGCAAAAATATTTTACTAAGAAATACCTTTGGAAAGCCTAAAGGAATAAACCCTCCTTTGTCCTTCCTATACTCAAAGTCAAATGAGGAGGCAGGAGTATGATAGAAGGTTGTGACTAATGCTCTGTGAGTTTTGAAAGAACATGTCATCATCTGAGACCCTGCTGACCCCAGAAAGAAGTTACAGAAGGAAATGATCCACGCTTGCCTGCAGCAGCCGGACAGCAGGGAGGAGCGCTGTTATGCAGCTATTTATCAGAGCAAGCTGCGGAGCTCACCCACTGTTAGATTTTTCTTTCTTCTCCAATTTACACTGCTAGTCTTTTCCTCAATAATTCTTACCTTTTTTTTTTTTTTTTAAATAGGAATCTGATTTATTATCAGAGGATCCATAACAGCAGAAAAATCTCCCCTCAAGCTTTCCCTCCCCCTCTTCATGCCAAGTTCTTAGCCTTGCTCCTTTTTCTCCTACTTCTTTTGCTGGCTCTTCTCCCATGCCTTGCAGCCAACACCTTTGAAGAAATATTCAGCCTCCTCCACCTCACAGGATCTCCTGGCTGTTCCTTCTGCGGCATAATGGTGCCCTCACTCTGAGATCTGCTTTCCTTCAGTGAACTCTGGTTATCCTCATGTACCCTCATTACCCTGGGTAATTACATCCATTCAGTCATCTCCTTCAGTTGCAGTGTTTTCTCAATGTGAGGAACATAGGCTCAGCTGGTGTGAGCAGATGCCACCGAGACTGGATGCAAGGCAGGGTGCAATAGAGTGTACAGACATTAGCTGTGCAGCTCTCCTTACGAACCTCAACAAGTTTGTCCAGCTCTAGGCCTTCTGCAACCCTCCCATCAGAATCACTGTTGTTTGATATGTGACACTAAGATTCAGTAATGCTGTTGGCCAAGCTCACCATACTGCCTCCTAGGACTCCTGAAAACCCTTTCTTGCTCTATCAGAATTGCCTTTTGCAATCTCCCTCACCATGTGTCCAACGCATGTGGGCTCAGCTCAACCCTTTGTTGCCATCCAGGTTTCCCATATCTGTCCTTACTTATTTCACTGCCTCCTGCTCTCCCTAATGCCCACTTTCACCACAGGGTTTTTTAGTGTTAACCATGCTAAAGCTGCCCCAACCTGACACGGTATGGCTCCTGTTCCCATTTCCACTTGTCTTCTACTTCCACTTCCATATTTCTGTATTTCTGCTCATTTTCTATCCTGTATTCCCCTTACAGCCTCTGGGTATGACTTCAAACCTCCTCTAGCCAGACTTCCCCTCATGCAACACAGTTATGCCAACACTGTTGCTCGTTACCTTCTCTGTCATTCCCTGTGTGACTTTGGATATCCTTCTCCTTTGTCTCTAGGACCCTCTGTTTCTAATCTCAGTTTGCCATCCTTCTCCTACACACTGCTACAACTTCTCCACTCCCTCTGCAGAAAACTTCTTTTATTTTCTTAGGAGTCCAGAATGCAGACACAGTTCCTGGGGAGTTTGGGACATGGTTAGCACTAATGTGGGTGAGCACCTTCAGAAAGGGGAAGAAAAAACTTTATTCAACTCACAGCATCAGGAAAGCTGGGACCTTGATTTTTCTCTGAATTAGGCTTTTCCAGGGTTTTGATTTGTACCTGTTTTGATAAAGTTGTTCCTACTGATGCTGAAGAACCTCTTGACATTTTGGAATGAAAAATTACTATATTAAAGTCAGACAAAACCTTGTGAATTATCTATTTTTTATGCAGTGTCCTAGGCACCTGTGTGGGAAGCAAAAGAACAGTTGGCACCTCAGTGGCTGTTTAGGTGGAAATATATGAGTCCCCTCTTCAATCCCAAAAGAGCAAGCCAATAAAAAGACCCACCTTAGTCCTCAAGTGCATTCGACAGCACTAGCACCAGTTTTGTGATTGTGCATGATCAGAAGGTGCCCTCTCGCCTTAGTCCCTGTGATAATACCATTGTTAAAATATTATGGCACCAAAAACCTCAGCAGCTGCCTTCACCTTCATTCAGAAACAAAGGAAGAAGAGAAGATATTGCTCGTCTGTTGCACAATCACTTCTTTTTTACTTTCCAAAGAGAAGACAATTGCATGCATCCCTTGGGTCCTTAGCCTGGGCCTCCATGCAGCCCCCATATCCACTTTCTCTTGTTTCTCAGGTGCCACAGCTGTATGCCAAGTTTTAAATCCTTAAGATTAGGGATGTCAACACTACTAGTGCCAAATGGTAAAAGGTCAAGATTAAGGGCTCATTCAGGAGTATAACTGTCTAAAAATCTCAAGCATTTCTGAGATCTCCAGGTGTGTTGGTTTCACATTTTCAACTGAAATTTTTTTCAAAACCACTTTGTTCCTGGAGCTGAGACTCTCCAACATGCTTCTAACTTGATTTATGGTAAGAGTTATTTACCTGAAAATTTCTCTTTGAAAGGATAAAATTAATTTGGAAAGGACCTCAGATGTCAGAACAGTCTTCCTGTTTTAGGACAAGATCACCTTCATCCAGGTCATAAGGACAAAATTTTTCACCCAATCTGAGGTATGCACCACAAAGAAGTCTACATCTAAGCTGTTCTCTCATTAGGTTTAGGAACTCTACATGTGGCAAATAAAGTCTAGAGAACAACTGTCCACCCAAATTCCCATGTCTTCCTTAGGATGCAATGGATCACTGTCAGCATCCACTGACTGTACTTACTAAATTTCCACAGATCAGACTGGGAACTGAAAAAAAAAAAAAAAACCAACAAAAAAACCCCAAAGATCAGACACCTACTTTATAGTGTGAGTCACTTTTCTCCTGACCCTGTTTAATTTCCAGTCATTTTCCCTTAAACTTGCTGTTTATCAGGTCAACACTGCACTGGTTGAACTTATATCTTATGGGAAGCTATTTACCTGGATATATATATTTGCATGAAAACCAGCACTGGAAATCCTAGTGTTGGCAAACTGCTGTATTCAAGTATGTTCCTACCATCTCTGCATTTGAGGTCATATTTACCCTGAGGTACTGACCCTTTAAATTCAGCCTAGTTTATTTTGGTCTCTTCAACTGTTTATTTTTCAGCTCTAAACTGAATGAGATCCAGCAAACAATATCAAAAGAAGGTTTTTAAGAAGTGTCTACCATGTGCAACTTCTCCATGAACACGTGCCAGTAGAAAGTCATCTATAAAAATAAACAATCTATTTCCTACTGCTGATAAATATTTGGTTCCATTTTGTGAGGAGGCAGCACACACATTGCCTGTGAAAAACAATTAAAGTTCCATGAACAGGTTTCCAGAATCAGGCAAATATGCTCTAGACTGATACTTGGAACGTTAAATAGAAGCACTTGATAAATAATGTCGACATTTCTCTCATCTAAGCAAACCAGTTGGATTATGCAGTAAAATTGCAACAAGATCACTTGCAAGGAGAATTGATCAGAATGTTGCTTTGTATTTTTGTAGTACGATAACCATTCCACTTTCATTTTTCTAACCTTTTATTTTGAGGCCTGCTGAGCATTGTTTTTTATGGGGACCACTGGATCAGGTCTATTGTGGTGGGTTGACTGTGACTGGACACCAGGTGCCCACCAAGCCACTCTATCACCCCTCCTCAGCAGGATGGAAAGGGGGTCAAATTAAGATAGAAAAAAATTGTGGGTCAAGATAAAGGCAGTTTAATAAAGCAAAATCAGAGGCCACACATGGAAGCAAAGGAAAACAAAAGATTTATTCTCTACTTCCCATCAGCAGGCTATGTCCAGCCACTTTGTGGGAAGCAGGGCTTCAGTACATGTAATGGTTGCTCTGGAAGACAAACATTGAAATAACAAATGTCCCCCTCCATTCTCCTTTCTCTTAGCTTTCTTGCTGAGCAGATGTCATATGGCATGGAATATCCCTTTGGTCAGTTTGGGTCAGCTGTTCTGGCTATGTTCTCTCCCAAGCTCTTGACCACTCCCAGCCTATTGCTGAGGGGACAATGTTGGAGAGACAGCCTTGATGCTGTGCCAGCCCTGCTCAGCAGTATCCAAAACACAGGTGTGTTAGTAACTCCTTTGCAGCTACCAATAGAAAGCACAGCACTATGAGCGCTGCTATGGGGAAAAGACAGATCCAGTACAATCTCTACCCTTTTTTCTATACCATTTGAGTCATGCTCAGGTCCCACATAATTACATAGATATATATATATCCTAACCATCCCATTGTGTTTAATTCTCATTACTGAAATCCCTTTTTACCAACACTTACAACTTAAACTACATACTTAAACAATCTTTATACCCAATATGCAGACTTACACATTCCCATTAACTACTATCCCTTGTTCCTTAGCAGAAAGATATTAGTGTCTCATTCCATGGGATTCTGCCACTCCTTTAGATGTTCATAAGAACAGGCTATGACTTGGGACCCATCTGTCAAGATGAGTGCTCAAGACAGGAGAAGCAGCATGTTCAGCTGTTGGATACCAACAGCAGCTTGGTTTGGGTCATCATTGCATTCACCTGGTTCCTTGTGAAGCTCACTCCTCATTGGTTCAGGTCATTCCTACTACATTACTTCCTGCAACATACACCTCACATCACAGATTATTTTTCTGCAAGGTTAAATCTTGAGGCACACAAGGCTTGCCCCATCCTTCTGCATTACTCACCAAGTAAACTCAGGTCCTTGAGTGAAGACAATCCCATGAATGGATTTGCCTTTTCCAATGGGAGGACCAATCCACACGGTCGACTGCCTTCCTCAACCACTTCCTTATATGCACTATGACGACCTTTTATCTCCTCCCACAGTATGTAGGTTTTGTTTGGACAGGACCAGGACTGTTAGCAGATTCTCTGCTGTTAACCAGTCAAGTGGCTTCTGCTAAATTTGTATTCCAGTGCTTCCATACCCTATCACCCAGCACTCTCAACATAGTCTTTGACAGTCCATTACATGTCTCAGTATTTCAGGAGACTTGTGGATGATTTGGGATGTGACCATAGAATCATATAATGGTTTGAGTTGGTACTGACCTTAAAGATCATCTAGTTCCAACCCCTCTGCCACGGGCAGGGACACCTTCCCCTAGACCAGGTTGCTCAAAGCCCTGTTCAACCTGGCCTTGACACTGCTAGGGAGGGAGCAGCCACAACTTCTCTGGGAAACCTGTTCCAGTGACTCACCACCCTCACAGTAAAGAATTTCTTCTTATATCTAACCTAAATCTACCTTCCTTCAGGTTAAAACTGTTACTACTCATCCTATCACTGCACTCCCTGATAAAGAGTCCCTCCCCATCTTTTCTGTAGCCCCCCCCCATTAAGTACTGGAAGGCCACTATAAGGTCTCCCTGAAGCAACCTCTTCTTCAGGCTGAACAACCTCAACCCTCTCAGCCTGTCCTCATAAGGGAGGCGCTCTAGGCCCTGATGATCATCTTGGCCATTCTCTGGACCTGCTCAGGCAGGTCCATAACTTCCTTACTCGAGGGGCTATAGAGCTGAACACAACACTCTCAACGCAGTCTCACGAGAGCTGAGTAAAGGGGGACAACTGCCTCCCTCAACCTGATGGTCACACTTCTCTTGATGTAGCCCAGGATGCTATTGGCTTTCTGGGTTGCAAGCACACACTGCCAGCTCACAGTCAGTTTTCCATCCACCAATACCCCCAGCTGCTCTGCAGGGCTGCACTCAATCACCTCCATCCCTTCCCTCCAGCGTATCGACCACACCACACAGCTCGATGTCATTGGTGACCTTGCTGAGGGTGCACTCGATCCCACTGTCCATGTCACTGACAAAGATGTTAAACAACTCTGGTCCCAACACCAACCCCTGAGGAATGCCACTTGTCACTGCTCTCCACTTGACATCGAACTGTTGACTGCAACTCTTTGAGTGAGACTGTCCAGGCAATTCTTTATCCATCAAGAGGTCTATCCATCAAATCCATGTCTCTCCAATTTAAAGACAAGGATGACATGCAGGACAATGTCAAATGCTTTGCATAACTCCAGGTCGATAATGTCAGTTGCTCTTCCCTTCACCACCAGTGCTGTAACCCTGTCGTAGAAGGCCACCAGATTTGTCAGGCACAATCTGCCTTTAGTGAAGCCATGTTGGCTGTCACCAATCACGTCCTTATTTCCTGTGTGTCCTAGTATAGTTTCCAGAAGGATCCACTCCATGATCCTGTTAGGCATAGAGGTGAGACTGACTGGCCTGTAGTTCCTTGGATCTTCCTTTTTTCCCTTTTTAAAAATAGGGGCTATGTTTCCCCTTTTTCAGTCAGCAGAAACTTCTCCAGACTGCCATAACTTCTCAAATATGATAGATAGTGCCTTAACCACTTCATCTACATTTTCCCTCAGGACCACAGATGCATCTCATCAGGTCCTATGGATTTGTACACCTTCAGGTTCCTTAGATGGTCTCGAACCTGATCTCCTACAGTGGAAGGTTTTTTATTCTCCCAGTCCCAGCCTCTGTTTTCTGCATCTTGAGTGGTGTGGCTGGAGCACTTGCCAATGAAGACTGAGGCAAGAATGTCACTGAGTACCTCAGCCTTCTCCATGATCTAGGTAACCAAGTCTTCCTTCCAGAAAGGTCTGCCAGAGAGGGCCCACATTTTGCCTAGTCCTCCTTTTCTTGCTGATGTACCCATTCAATGCCATGTTTCTTTGCCCAGGAGTTTATTAAGTTATTTTGCAAGTGAGTCCCATTGTCTGATTCACTTCTTTCTGGAGTACCATGTTGCCAAAGAATTTTCCTTTCAAGGCCTAAGATGATGTTTCAGGCAGTGGCATGGTTTACAGAGTATGTCTCTAGCCAACCGGTAGTTGCTTCCACCATGGTGAGTATGTAGCTCTTGCCCTGGCATGTTTGTGGTAGTGGTACAATATAGTCAATTTGCTAGTCCTTGACATATCGAAAATCCAGCCACCACCTTCTATTCCAAGGGGATTTTATTTGTGTGGCTCACTTGATTGCAGCACATTTTACATTCATGGGTGACCTGTGTGATGGCTCATCTGTATGTTGCATCTCTCCCCAGATGCCTTGATGTTTTGTGGGCCCATTGAGAAACAAAAAGCTCACCCTTAAGCTCCCAGTCCAAGTCCACCCGAGCTACTTCAATTTATACAGCCTTCTCTACCTATTCATTGTTTTGATGTTCTGCAGTGACGCAGCTTTTGGGCATGTGAGCATCTATATGACGTACCTTCAGTGCAATGTTTTCTACCTGGGCAGTGACATCCTGCCATAATGCAGCAGCCTAGATGGGTTTACCCCTGTGTTGCAAATCAGTCTTCTTCCACTTCTGTAGCCACCCCCACAGGGCATTAGCCACCTTACAGGAGTCAGTATAGTGTACTGGTCACTTTTCTTTTTCAGCAATCTCTAGGACTATTTGGATAGCTTTCACTTCTGCAAACTGACTTGACTCACCTTCTCCTCAGTAGCTTCAGTGACTTGTTGTGTGGGACTCCACACAGCAGCTTTCCACCTCCGAAGGTTTTCTACCACATGACAGGGTGCATTAATAAACAGAGCATAACTCCTTTCATCTTCTGATATTTCATTTTATGGTGGTGCTTCTTGGGCACAAGCCACCTCCTCAGGCAATGCTTCAAAATCTCTGCCTTCTGGCCAGTCCATGGCCTCTTCCAGGATTCCCAGGTGGCTGGGTTTTCCCAGTTGGGCTTGTGGCATGATCAACGCTACCCATTTACTCCATGTAACGCTGATTGCATGATGCATAGAGAGGGTGTTTCCTTTGAACAACCAGTGTAGCACAGGCAATCTCAGTGCCAAGAGGAGATATGCTTCTGTATCAACAACTTGTGAAGCAGCTTGAACCCTCTCATAGGCTACTAGTATCTCTTTTTCAGTTGGGATGTAGTGGGCTTCTGATTCTCAATGCCCCCATCTCCAAAACCCTAATGGTCAACCTCGGGTTTCTCCTGATGATTTCTGTCAGTCTCCAGGTGCAGTGTAAAGTACATTTTGCACATCTGGTCCTGTCCAAACAGGCCCAAGAGCTACCACACAAGCAATTTCCCATTTGATATGCTGAAAGGCTTGTTGTTTCTCAAGATACCACTCAAAATAGTTCTTTTTGATTACTCAATAAAGAGAGCTCACAAGCTGACTATAACCTGGAATATGCATTCTCCAGAATCCCACAAGTCCTAGGAAAGCTTGTGTTTCCTTCTTTTTAGCTGGTGAAGACATAGTTACTATCTTGTTGACCACATTCATAAGCACATGATAGTGTCCATACTGACATTTTATTCTCAAGAACTGAATCTCCTGTGAAGGTTCCTTAACTTGCTTTTTTTTAACTTGTTCTGCCCTGTTGTCCCACAAAATGATGTCATCAATATATTGTAGATGTTCAGGGGCATCACCTGTTCCCAGTGCAGTTTGGATTAGTTTAGAAAATCCTCTCCCCACCTCCCTCACCCTCCATGGTGCCCCTTCACAATAGATTCGGGGCCCTGGAACTTTTGAACAAAGACGAGAAGGAAGAAGAAAATGAGACAAATGAAGAAGACCAAGGTCCACCAAGGCCAGGTCACGTCAGACCAGGTATTAAAACCAGCTCTGAAAAGAACCCCAGAAGAGTCATTGTAGTGGGTGACTCCACTCTAAGGGGTGTCGAAGGCCCCATATGCAGACCAGACCCGCTTCATAGGGAAGTCTGCTGCCTCCCTGGGGCATGCATCAAGGACCTCACAGCAACACTCCCTACCCTAGTGAGACCGAGGGATTACTACCCTCTCCTGTTTTTTTCAGGTAGGTAGTGATGACATCACCAGGAGAAGGCCTAAAGCAATGAAGAGAGACTTCTGGTCCTTGGGAAAACTGCTCAAGGGGTCAGGGGCACAAATTGTGTTCTCCTCCACCCCTTTGGTTGGGGGGATGGATGAGAAAGAATACAGGAGAATTCAGCAGATGCAATCAAGGATAACAAGAAAAGTTTCTATAAGTATGTCAGTAGCAAAAGAAAGTCCAAGGGGAGTCTCCATCCCCTGCTAGATGCAGGAGGAAATTTGGTAACAAGTGATGAAGAGAAGGCTGAGGTGCTTAATGTCTTCTTTGCCTCAGTCTTTAATAACAAGGTTAGTTGTATTGATGAAATCCAGCCTCCACAGCCAGAATACAGAGACTGGGAGAACGACCCCCCTGCAATCCAGGAGACAGTCAGTGACCTGCTGCATCACACAGACACACACAGGTCTATGGGACCAGATGGGATACACCCGAGAGTGCTGAAGGAGCTGGCTGGGTGCTCGCCAAGCCGCTTTCCATCATTTACCAGCAGTCCTGGCTGACCGGGGAGGTCCTGACAGATTGGAATTTGGCCAGTGTGATGCTCATATATAAGAAGGGTCGGAAAGATGATCCGGGAAATTACAGGCCTGTCAGCTTGACTTCGGTGCCCGGGAAGCTGATAGAGTAGCTCATCCTGAGCACCATCATGCAACACGTGTGGGACAACCAGGGGATCAGGCCCAGTCAGCATGGATTTATGAAAGGCAGGTCCTGCTTGAAAACCTGATCTCCTTCTGTGACAGAGAGACCTGTTTATTGGATGAGGGAAAGGCTGTGCATGTTGTTTACCTTGACTTTAGTAAGGCTTTTGACACCGTTTCCCACAGCATTCTCCTGGCAAAAAATGACTGCTCGAGATCTGGACAATCACACACTTCTCTGGGTAAAAAACTGGGTGGACGACCAGGCCCAGAGAGTTGTGGTAAACGGAGTTAAATCCAGTTGGTGGCCTGTCAGGAGTGGTGTCCCCCAGGGCTCGGTTTTGGGGCCGCTCCTGTTTAACATCTTTATTGATGATCTAGACAAGGGGATCGAGTGATGACACCAAGATGACACCAAGTTGGGTGGGAGTGTTGATCTGCTCGAGGGTAGGGAGGCTCTGCAGAGAGACCTGGACAGGCTGGAGCCATGGGCTGAGCCCAACTGGAGGAGTTTCAATAAGGGCAAATGTCGGGGGCTGCCCTTGGGCCACAACAACCCCCAGCAGCGCTACAGGCTTGGGGAGGAGTGGCTGGAGAGCTGCCAGTCAGAGAGGGACCTGGGGGGGTGATTGACAGCCAGATGAACAGGAGCCAGCAGTGTGCCCAGGGGGCCAAGAAGGCCAATGGCATCCTGGCTTGTGTCAGGATTAGTGTGGCCAGCAGGGACAGGGAAGGGATCTTGCCCCTGTACTGGCACTGGTGAGGCCGCACCTTGAATACTGTGTTCAGTTTTGGGCCCCTCACTACAAAAAGGACATAGAGTTACTTGAACATGTCCAGAGAAGGGCTACAAAACTGGTCAAGGGTCTGGAACACAAGTCCTATGAGGCTGAGGGAACTGGGGGGGTTTAGTCTGGAGAAGAGGAGGCTGAGGGGAAACCTCATCGCCCTCTACAGCTCCCTGAAAGGAGGGTGCAGAGAGCTGGGGGTGAGTCTCTTTAACCAAGTAATAAGCGATAGGACAAGAGGTAATGGCCTCAAGTTGCATCAGGGAAAGTTTAGACTAGATATTAGGAAGCATTTCTTTACAGAACGGTTTGTTGGGCGTTGGAATGGGCTGCCCAGGGAGGTGGTGGAGTCCCCATCCCTGGAGGTGTTCAAGAGTAGGGTAGATTTAGATCTTAAGGATATGCTGTAGGTGGGAACTGTGCTAGGCAAACGGTTGGACTAGATGATCTCCAGGGTCCTTTCCAACCTAGATGATTCTGTGATTCTGTGAGTTCATGACAAATGGTAGGGCTATGCTTCCAACCCTGGGGCAGTCATTTCTAGGTTATTGGACACCATTCCATGTGAAAGCAAACTGTGGCCTACACTCTACTGCCAAAGGAATTTTAAAAAAACCCCAACACATTAGCAATGTTAGTAGCATTGTAGCATACCGCTTGTCTCCCTTTGACTCCAGTTCATATGGATTTCTAACATATCTGGTACAGCAGCACTCAGTGATGGCATCATTTTGTTCAGGCCACAATAGTCTACTCTTAACCTCTACCCTCCGTCAGGCTTTTGCACCAGCCATATGGGACTATTAAAAGGTGAGTAAATCTTATTGATAACTCCTTGGCTCTCCAGTTGATGAATTAGCTCATGGATGAGAGCCAAGGAGTCTCGGTTTGTGCGATATTGATGTTGATGCACCGTCCTGGTAGCAATCGGCATCTGCTGTTCTTCAGCTCTCAGCAATCCCACAGATAAGGGATCTTCCAAGAGGCCAGGCAGGGTAGATAGCAGCTTGATCATCTCTGTGTTCACAGTGGCTACAGCAAAAGCACATCTGTACACTTTTGGGTCCTTGAAATGCCCTCTCCTGGGGTAGTCTATGCCAAGGATAAAAGGGTCCTCCAGGCAGGTCACAATGGATTGCTTTTCCCACTTGTTCCCTGTTAAACTCAGCTCAGCCTCCAATACAGACAATTCTTGGCATTCCCATCACTCCGGAGATTCAGATGGGTTCTGTGCCCCTATACCCTGATGGCACCAGCGTACACTGTGCGCCAGTGTCTACAAAAGCCTTATATTTCTGTGGGTCTGATGTGACAGGACATCAAATCTACACAGTCCAGTATCATCGGGGATCTTCTATTCCTGTTCCTGGTAAGAGTATTCACTGTCTGACCCTGCAATGCTAGACCAGAAGGCCCTTCACCAGGATCATCGGAAGTGATCTCAGTTCTTCTATGTCTGGGAGATCACTGATTGTCTTCTTGTGTCTCTACAGCAACTAAACTGACAGACTCCTTGGGTTGCCCTTTCTTAACAGCTGTCTTCCCTCAGTTCACATACATGGTCTTCTAGCTTAAAGGTGGGTTCACCATCTCACTTCCTCATGTTCTCCTCCTGGCCACACAGGAAGAACCAGAGTTCACCACATGGCATGTGCCTGGGGCTCCCTTTCCCCCTGATTGGGGCAGGAAAGAACTGATTTCTTGGGTCACCCCTGACAGTGAGTGCACTGGTGCATAGGGATGAGGAGATACAGAGATTTTCTTCAAAGTTTTGGAGCCAAGAAGACACTCTCTCCACAGCTGATGTATCCATATCTGGGCAATACATTACTGCCAAGCTGTTAGAACAGAACATTGGGGCACTTTGAATCATCTTCCTCCACATGTCCTGTGGGCACAGGACATCATCTAGATCTTTGGAGACCTCATGATTGTCTAAATCACTGTAGATGACTTCCAGCTCTGCTAATTCTCTCAGGTACTGAATGCCTTCATCTGTAGTAGTCCACTTTTCTGGGGAGTTCACAAGATCTTCCTTGAATGGATATCCTGCCCTCACACTTGAGAGGAGCCATCTCCAGAGACTGCAAATTGCTGCCTCTTTTCCAATTATTCTCTCAATTCCCTGGTTCCTAGCAGAGTATCCCAGCTGTTGGGCTTCCTTACCTTCTAACTGCTGACTGTTGGCCCTGTTATCCTAGCATTGGAGTAGTCAGGCAGCAATCTGCTCACCTGGCTGGCTGCTGTAATCTTTCCACACATCTCAAAGTTCTGATGAGGTCAGGGACCAGGTAGTTTCTGCCTTCTGTCTGAATTCTCTGACTCCATATTCCAATTTCTTTGTCAAAGGCCTGATTTCTTGACCAAATATTTCTTCTTCCTCCTCCTTTACTAACTGATGAAATGGATCAATAGTTTTCCTTGTCCATGGTTTCTTTTTCACTACTGGGGCAATTACTTTAGCTGTTGTTTGGGTCCCTGATTCAACCACAGTCCTCTGAGAGTACAGAACTGTGGCTCAGTAGGCACAGCCAAGGCCCCAGTACACTGCTAGAAGCTGCTGGTTTTCACTGTGGTAAGCAAGGCACCCTTCTATCGGGTGGAGTATCAGTTTACCAGGTTTACTTGACTGTTCAGCTGTAAAGTCACAGGCTAAGGGAGGTGATAAGAACTTGCCCACATCCTGCCACCCAGGGACTGGCTGCCTCAGGGCACATTTCAGTATCACCTCACCCAAAAGTTTTCTTCTCTTACACCAGGATAACACCAAATTCCACAAACCCCATAATATGTTAACAGTGGTAATTAATATTATTAAACAGCTCCCATAATGGTGAACAAGGACCTCAGGAACCTGCGTAATAAAAACAACGACATCAATCCCAGGTGGGAAGAGGGAGATGTATTATTTCATCCTCTCCATAAGATAGTTCCCCCAGCACAGCAAGGCCATCTGTGCCAGGGCAAAGCACATAGCCATGTTTGTACTAAGTTCCCAAGTTCAGCAAAATAAAGAGATAAACAGTGCAGCCAACAAATTCCATGACTGGCACAGGAGCTTGCCACTTAATAACTACTATAGTTATAGCACACTTAACACAAAACTTCCATTGTCTCAAGCCCCACATTTGATGCAAAAAAAGGACTGTGGTGAGTGATCATGGCTGGACACCAGGTGCCCGCCAAGCCGCTCCATCACACCCCTCCTCAGCAGGATGGAAAGGGGGAGTCGAAATAAGATAGAAAAAACCTTGTGAGTCAAGAAAAAGGCAGTTTAATAAAGCAAAATCAGAGGCCACACACGGAAGCAAAGGAAAACAAAAGATTTCTTCTCTACTTCCCATCAGCAGGCTATGTCCAGCCGCTTTCTGGGAAGCAGGGCTTCAGTACATGTAGCGGTTGCTCTGGAAGACAAACATTGTAATAACAAATTCCCCCCTCCCTCCTTTCTCTTAGCTCTTATTGCTGAGCAGACGTCATATGTTATGGAATATCCCTTTGGTCAGTTTGGGTCAGCTGTCCTGGCTATGTTCCCTCCCAAGATCTTGAGCACCCCTGGCCTATTGGTGAGGGGAAAATATTGGAGAAACAGCCTTGATGCTGTGCCAGTACTGCTTGGCAGTATCCAAAACACTGCTGGGTTAGTAACTCCTTTGTAGCTACCAATAGAAAGCCCAGCACTGTGAGGGCTGCTGTGGGGAAAATTCACTCCAGTTCAGACAGAGCCAATACATCTATATTTAGGAAAGCATTTAAACACATGCCTAATTTTAAAAAATGCAAGTATTCTCCCTGAAATCAATGGGCCTGTTTCTATAATTAAAGTTAAGCATCTGCTTAAATATTTCTTGGCCTGCGTCTGCAATCCGTAACACAGATGGACTAACAGTGGTAATGACTTTCAAGATGTCATAATGACAAAAAAGCCTCCATTATATCGTTAATCTATCTAGATATTTATATGGGATCCATCTCTATAAAAAATTGCAGTACCTATCTTAAAGTAGCCAAGAGTGAGGTCATATTATTCCCCAGAATCTAGCCTAATTACTGGCCCTTCATTGCTGTCCTTTGGGTCAATTAGCTGAGCCACCGTGAATAATTGCATGAACACAGTGCATCCACTGCAAAAACATATCTGAGCCCACTGCTGCTGGCTGCTCTATTCTCACTGCCTTTGCACTTTAGGAAGAGAAGAGTTTGTCAAATGCCTGTTTATTGCTAAGCTAAGGACAGCTTCCAGCCAAAGGACAACAACAAGGACATGGGACAAGACCTTCTTACACCACTCCAGCCACAAAGATGCTGTCTCATTCAATCTTACATGCCACACCCCTCCAAAGCAATGAACACATTTCCTGAAAAGTTCCCCCTCTTCACACTTCCAAAGTCTGTTGACTATAAATCAGCCCATAGATCGTTAGTTAGCTGGCTTCACATTCATAACACAACAAATATTTCCCCTCCAGCATCAAGTTGTTCAGGCTCCAGGGGGGATAATTCCTGAAGTAAAGCAGCAATCTTCAGGACAGAAGTTGCTTTCCATTCCACAAAGGAGAAGGGTTTGTTAATCATGCAACTATTTAAAAGTTACTCCCAAGATGTGCACCTGAGCTCAGAGTCTATAATTTATAATCTACCCACCCACACATGTACACTGCAATCAGATCGCTGTTCCCACAGAAAATAAACGTGCTGAAACACAAAACCCAGCACTGTTCCAAGCAGTGATAAAATATTTAAAGCAAAGATACAGGATGGTTTCATAAAGTCTCCAGGTAGCACAGCACAAGGGCAAATGTACCCTTCACCTGTTGCGGAGGGTTAACATGTAAATGTACAGATGTAAACGAGAGAGTTTCCTTTGATCTCATCTCACCTTCTTTACAAATCAGGCCTTGATATCATGGAAATTGTTCCCAATGCCAAAAGACAACCAGTGATTTAAAAAAATCTCTTAATGAAAAGATTGAGGGCTACTGAAAAAACCCTGAAAAAATAACTCCTCAACACGCCATTTTCCCATCAGATAGTACTTCTAAAATCAAGCATATCTACAGGGGGGATAACCAACAACAAAAAAGCCAATAAACAAAGATTTTGGTGGAACTTTCTAACAAGAATCTCAATATTACCTTTGGGATTAAACTTAATGTCCACATTCAGGTGATTGACTGAAGAGATTTGTGGCAGCCATAGATCTTGGTCATTTATAGTCATGTTCTTCCACATAAGCTTGTTTGGCATTCAACCACACCTCCCAGGAGGCACTAGTCCTTTCCCTTGGAAGACTGTATTAGCAGTATGTATTTAACAGCCAGTTATATAATGTGCAGCTAGTTCAACTTTGTACCTCTGTTTAGGATGAAGGCAAGTGCTGTTATACTGCATTTTACAAGAGGCAGTTATTTCATTTTTTCAACTAATTTCAAACAAAACACTGCCATCTTCCTGATGGCATTCTGGTGTGTGTCCTCACCAAAATAACCATGAACTTGAGTGTCCTCTAGTAGGGTAGGTAGCTATAAAGGATTCTGGCACTGGAGTACCCAAACATACCATAAATATTAATGAAGTTATCCTTCCAACATTGCTATGAGGCTTTATTACCCCCATTTTGCAAACAGAGAATTGAATTTCAAAGTCACTTGCCCGAGGCAACACAGGAATTTTGTACTGCTGCCAGGATGGAGCCCACATTTCTTGAGTCCTCATCCAAAGCATCCTTTCTCTTGTACCCTCTTATGCTAGACAAAAAGCAATTTTTGTGCCTCAATATTCTCTGTTGGCTTGGTTCTAAGTTATTTTCTCACACGTGATCATAAAAGATGTCAAAGTGAGCTCTTATTTTGGGATAAGAGATAGTGCTTCCATAGGAGGGGACCAGGATTTAATTTGCAGTCTTGCTCTCTCCTTGGCTGTCAGTAAGCTCAGCCCCTGCAGAAAAAAGGAGTGCTCTACATTGCACAACCTATAGTGATTGCTCTGGATGATTAAGAAGTGGTATTAATACATTCCATGGATGAATCTTCCTTAGCCTGAGGGACAGAAACTAAAATCCTGGGCCTAGCTGGAGAATTCAAGAGAGCTGAGGAATATCCCTGGAGAAAAAAACTAATAGCACTGGCTTGTTTGGCCTTACTTGAAGAGCACTGACCAAATGTGCAAAAACGTACCAAATGCCATGTAAGCAGGAAAAATAAGTAAATTTCACCCAAAGAGCTTTGCATGCTTCACATCTCCACAAGTCTTGCCTTGAATTTATTACACTCAAAGATGCATGTCAAAACCTACTCAGAACTGTTGTATTTTATTTAGTTCAAGACCAAATATTCTGCTTTCCCTACTATACCATAACTATGGCTAGATTTGCTCAAAATTTACTCCAGAATTCAGGCAAGACTTTTAACTGACCCAGAACAAGGTTGAGATTTGTCATTCTAGGCACAAACAGGAGCTAGAAGAACCTACAGATCTCCAAGGTGACATCTCAGTCCTCACACTGATGAGAAGATGTTAAGCATCTAATCCACAAAATAGTAAAATATTTATGTCAACATTTTAAAACACAATGATAAATTATGTATTTAAGACCCCTTAAGCTGAATATGCACATCTTAATCATAAACTGGTGTTTCAGAAAATATGCAGTAACTTGATATTGAAATCTAAAAGCAAGATTCCATGGTTCTTACTTTTGAAGTGGGCATGCATGATGTAAATCACATGTCTTTGAGAGCAAAACCAGCCTGGAAATGTTTGCAGTGATGTCTAACCTTTATCTTCTAGATACTCACCAGAGTCTCATCCCCACTGTTTTCATCACTGGACACTTTTTTTTAAAAAAGTGCATGCTCTTGTGGCTTCCAAGCCCATGACTTTTCTTGTCTCATCTGCACGTTAAGTATTTTCTAAACTCCAACTTTACTAACAGTTTCTAGTCTAATGAGATAGAACTTTGAAATTCTTTAGTATTTCTTTGGGTTTTTTTCCTGATACAAATATCTTGATACCTCTTGGCTGATGTTCAGATCAGATTTTCTGCTCTGGGTTTCAGTGTGGCCCATTACAGTGATGGAAACCATCTGTTAATCTAGGGTGTAGAATGGGTAATCTTCAGTATTTGAGGATACTTTTGTCCTTGAACACTATTTGGTTTCAGGTCCTCTCTCCAGTAGTTTCAACTCACCCTTAGGAAAAATAACCACAGTTAAAATTAAACTTTGCACACACTTTGAACTCCTCTAGAAACTGGGAATTGTTCCTTTACACCAACATTAGACAGAGTCTGCAGGGCACACTCTACTCTATAATGCTTAGGTCATGTGGGGATATTTCTTTGTATACCTATTAATTAAGGTGTGATGAATTAATTAGGCGCAATGCCACTAAAAAGCTATGATAAGCCGTGCATCTTATATTCTAATAGTATGGGCGTCTCTTACATAAGTGAATCATCCCTATTTCCCAAATCAGCAATTACGCTGTGCCCCGTGGGTGAATGTCTTTCATAGAAATTATTCCCAGAACTTCTTAAGAGAACATCTGAGACAGCACTGAAACATCACTAATTTACCTTTCCGCACCTATGTTGGAGCCCTTTTGGCCCATCAGTCTTACACTCACATCCCCACCACAAGTGTGATGTCCTACTCCAACCTTTGAATTGTCTTTGGGATCACAGCCCTGCCACAGCTCCCTCCTGGCAGTCTGAAACAACTGCTCTTGATGATGGCTTTGTACCTGTAACCAAAGGGCAGTGCTCAGTTCTTAGAGCAACCTCCCTGTTTTCAGAAAGACTACCCAGGAAGGGGCACAAATTAAGATGAACCTGAGTACCCACCCGTTTCAAAGCTGAGTGTTCAGAGGAGATGAAATAGCAAGCCGTGATGATAAAAACACCAACTTCTAAGAAAGGCACATAGTAAAGAAAACCACATCTGAGTGAGAGAAAAATGCCTAAAATGTAACAAGGTTAAATACAAAATTCTCTTACAAAGTTAGAGAGGTTAAAATGTCAAGTCCTGTCAGATATTTCAAGGAGTAGAAATGGCACCCGTAACTCCATCAGTCAGGTGGGACAACAAGCATTCTCCTGCTCCAGAGTGTAGGTACCAGCTGAGTGGCAAGTGCTCAGCACCTCTGAAAATGAAGGCAATCACTGAGGCAGACAAATGAAGCTTCCTCAGTCCTGGAAGTTTTGCCCTGGTATTTTTTCCCTGAGGGACTAATGACATGACAGTAAAGTGTGCTGGTTTTAGCTGGGATAGAGTTAATTTTCTTCGTAGTAGCTAGTATGGGGCTATGCTTTGGATTTGTGCTGAAAACTGTCTTGATAATTCAGGGTTGTTTTCATCACTGCTGAGCAGTGCTTACACAGGGTTAAGGTATTTTCTGCTTCTCACACCACTCCACCAGTGAGTAGGCTGCGGATGCACAAAAAGCTGGGAGGGGACACAGCTGGGACAGCTGACCCCAACTGTCCAAAGGGATATTCCATGCCATATGATGTCATGCTCAGCATATAAAGCTGGAGGAATTAAAAATAAGGGGGAGACATTCAGAGTGATGGCATTGGTCTTCCCAAGTAACCATTACACATGATGGAGCCCTGCTTTCCTGGAGATGGCTGAGCATCTGCCTGCTGATGGGAAATGGTGAATGAATTCTTTGTTTTCTTTGCCGGTGTGCACGGTTTTTGTTTTACTTATTAAACTGTCTTTACCTATAAGTTTTCTCACTTTTACTCTTGCGATTCTTTTTCCTATCCCCACCCAGGGCAGGGAGTGAGCGAGCAGCTGTGTGGGGCTTAGTTGCTGGCTGTGGTTTTACATAAAATAAAAGGTTGCCATGTTTCAGCTACTGTCCTGCTATTCTATACTGTTCCCAAGTCCAGGTGAGGTGGCTTACTCTCTCAGGGAGAGGCAGGTTCCTTTGTGTTACCTGATGTTCTGTATCGTCAGCATCTCCAGAGGCTTGGAATTAACTCAACTCTCCTTTCATTGCAAGGCACCTGTGGACACCTCCAGAATGAGCAAGTGGGACCTGAGGCACTTTGGCAAGCCCATATGGAAAAAATTAGGTATCCGTGTACTGTGAGGTACCACAGAGGTTAAAAAAAAAAAAATTCCATATATCACTCTGGGGGATTTGGGCACCTAAAATCTGCCTCAACTGGAACTTGAGCAAGTAAGTAACTTTTCAGCTCCCATTCAAAATGATTTGCCTGAGATTGCACAGGAGACCTGAAAAAATTAACTCTAAGCTTCTCAAACCGCAGTTAAATCTCCTGCCACTAACTCACACTTTCCTCATTTATAGCTAACTTAATCTCCCTAGTTGGACTCTGCTCAGCGAGGATTGACAATGGTGTAAATTAATGCAGCAAGACCACTTGAGAAGCAGCACCCAGTACATTTTCACTCTGCTTGCCAATACATCAAAGCAGAGAGACAGAAGATATGATACAAAGAACATTATTAGCATTGACCTAACCTGCTTTGCCTAACAAGCATCTACAGCAAAGCAATGCTGGGATAAGATGTTAAAGAAATAGCTGCATACATTGCATTCCTCTAAAGCCAAAGTGGTATGTGGGTGTTTCTATTGATTTCAATGAGATTTGTATCAGACCTCCATACCAAATGGTTAAGAGCTGCTGGGCAGGGTGAGCGGTCAAGGAAATGATGTACTTCCAATTTCATTTTGATGAAAAAGGGAAAACAGGCTTTCCAAAGTACAGAATGTTTTTGCTGTTACTGGGATGCTTTCTAAGCCCTGCTGTTCCCTCTGTGCTTTAATTCCTTTGTTACAAAAACCACAAGCACCTTCCAGGCCAGGAAATCCAATATCTCTGCAAGTAATTATCTTTACACACAATAGACACAGAAAGCATTGTCACCACTTGAGAAGTGCATATGGCTAAAAGGTTTACATGTAGATATTCCTGGGCCAACAGTGCAAGGTGAAGTGGGCTAATGAAAGAGCTAAAGGTGAGAATGAAGTAAATGCATTTATAAACAACACATTTTTGGATCTAATTTTTGGTTTTGTCATTAAATTAGAATTTTTGTAACCTAACCAAATTAACAGATCAGCTGAATCCAGTGAAGTTCACCCATGGCAGTAAGGTAGAGCAAGAACAGAAACCAGTAATCCTGCTTGTGAGAGGTTAGTCAGAGTCAGTACTTCTGTAACATTTTTCCATGCCCTAGCTCTCAAAACACCACTTAAAGAAAAGCCATGGAACGCTGTTACAGAAGAAAGAAGCTAAATCATGCCAGAGTAAAATATAAATACGTATTCAGGAGTCTTACATTTTCTTGACTGTGCCTCTTCATAATAGTAAAAAAAAAAAAAAAAAAAAGCATTTAATTTCTAAGACCATAAAATGAACAAAAATACATGCTAATAAGTGAATAACCCAAATCCAGTTTTGTATTTCTGACTGTTGTTAGCTATTACCTTAATGCTTGAAATGAGAGCTGCCTGATAGCAAATTGCCATTCAAAAGGGGCAAGTGTCCTGCATCTCTGTTCCAATTGTTCTTTAACAGCACGTACATTTCTTAAACCTGAATGGCCTTCTACTCTTCTGGTCTCATCTGCTGAAGCATAAACTGGGTACTCCACAAATGATTGCAAGGACATAAAACCTGTCTCCATATACCCTTCTGCTAAGACCATGTAGGAGATACACCTACAAACAAGGCATTCACATATATATGGGTTTGCAAATGGTTCACAGAACCAGAGGCTAAAATTTAGAGTCTTTTTTAGAAAATGGAGCCCCCTGAAGGGAGATTGTGGAGACTTGGCTGAGGAAAAGCCTTGCTGGTAGAAAGATATCAGAACCCAAATGTTAGTAAAAAACCCACAGGTTAAAACACAGATTTGAAAGTACAGGCTCTAGTCTCCTACAGAGATGGAGCTTCCAAGGTGCATATGTGGCGAGACAGATTTCATGGATGCTCTCTCCGGCTTTGGGACCTTAGAGCTTCCAGACTGCTGCCAGCCTGGCAGCTTTGGGAGACCACGCTCTTCTGGGATGTCTGAGGCTTTGGGTGCCACCACTACTAAAGAAAAGCGAAGGTCCTGACAAGTTGAACTTTGTTCAGAGACATCGAGGACATCCTGAGAGACAAGGCCACTCTCCAGAACTAGTGGGAAACTAGGAGCATAGAAGCCCTGAAAGGCATGATTAAAACAGGAAGTCCAGTTAATATGTGCGCTTTTTTTCCTACTAAAACATTTCAATTCTTTAAGACAGAGCATGAAAAATGTAATTTTGTTTTTTAGCTTTTTAATCCATGAAAAGTACACAACTTATATTTTTGTTTTGAAATAGCAAGGGTTTTCCTCATCCTCTAACTCATGCCTACAGCTACATTGTGCTAAGATGCTATTAATTTAGTGGGTAGACTCCACCACATCTTTTTTTTTTGCCCTGATAAGCTAAGCAAACATGAAGTCACCTCGAGAGCTTGAAAACTGCAGCATAGCAAAGGTGTAGCAAGTGGCTGGAGTACAGAAAAACCTTAAGAAAACAAGGGCAAGAGAGTCAGCTTCAGTACTAGTACCAGCTTTCATCTTTGAATAATACTCCTTACCCAGATCTAAACTCAGGGAATGCCTGAGCCAAAAATCCCCGAACACAGATAGGAGGGAGGGATTGCTGCATACTTACCCTGTTCTTGCTCTCTTCTGTAGCCTATATTCTTACTT
Source organism: Athene noctua (assembly GCF_965140245.1). Lineage (NCBI taxonomy): Eukaryota > Metazoa > Chordata > Aves > Strigiformes > Strigidae > Athene > Athene noctua. The sequence continues at coordinate 12,028,116 of NC_134038.1, read as the reverse complement.
TTTGCTCCTATCCAACCTCAGAGACAGGATGCTGGGCTGGAGAGGCCTTTGGGCTGACCCCATACAGCTGCTCTGATGCCCTTCTATTTATGCTACATTTCAAAGGAAGTGATTTTCTCTTATTCCCAATCATTGTCAACAAACAGCAAACTCCTCCAAAGCCATTTTTGACAGAGTCAACCTTAGCACTTGAATTCAAGGATTAGTCACACGCTGCTGGAGTGAAAACAAAGAAAATGTAAACAGCTAATATCTTTGCCAGAAGTATGTAAGAGTCTGTGTGGGAAAGGATGTGATATAAGACCTTGTGTGATCATACATTCTTTTATTAAAATAAAACCTTTCACAACAATTCCTAACATGATTTTTTTTTTCAAGTATCACCATTCATTAAACAAAGCTTGCCTGTGCAATTATCAAATATGTAGGGCTTGTGATATCAGGTAGATTCCTCTATGGGTGTATTTCAAATTGTCATTGCTTAATTATTAACTGACTCCATCGTGTTTTCTTTCTATATGTGTTTTTTATTTCAGGAATACATCCTGCAATATGAAATGGAAAGATAAGCTCAGTCAAGAATCTGAGGAATAATATGAAAATCATCTTATGTATGTTTTCTCACCTTCCTTTTCTCAGTTATCCCAAATTATTTCCACAGCCAAGCTAGAGCAAAGAAAGAAAAATCACTATGGAGAGGTGCACTGGGCTTTGAGGCAGAAGATAACCCTTCACCCACCTCCTTCTCAACCCTGGATTAGTGATCTTGCAAGTATGAAACAAAAAATGTTGTGCCATGAAGGTTTAAAGAAAACACCACCTTGGAAGTGACGGCTACCCTAGATATGGGCAAAGTTTATTCTAGGTTTTTTTCAGGGAGTTGTTTATTTGTCCCAATGCATAGTTCAGATGACCTCTTCATAAAATGCAAAAGTCTGATAAATAGAAAAGTCAAGGAATGGTTTCATGGGAGATGACTTCGCCAAGAAAACCCATGAAGAGTGTATTTTCCCTTTCTCTACACATTCTGTCCCAGAAAGCCAACATGCACAGGGGGCTCCCACATAGTCCAGACTGCCAAGAAGCAGACAACTTGCAGATCAAGCATTTGGGCTCTGGAATTGAAAGATACCTCGTGATGAATGAAGAATGGCTCCATCCCATCATGAGGAAACTTTCTAGGTGAGGAAGACTTCCTGTCCAAAGAAACAAACTTGTGCTTAATAGTAGATACAATCTTCACTTACCTAGCTTAGCAACTAAGTTTTCTAGATGTGGAAGAAAGGCAGCTGAGCAGTTTCAGTTCCACAGACCAATATCTCCTCATCAGTGAGATTGAATGCATTTTCTTTTGTCTTGAAAACATTTTTTCCAGACCATTTTCTTCCTTTCTCAACAAATTCAAATCATTCCTCACATGTCTAAAGCAGCAATGCACTGAGTGTTCCCTCTGTCCCTTATGCTTTATCAAGTTTCTGATTCTTAATTAAATATATAAATTCTAAAGGTACATTTTAACCACTGCCATTTGATTCCTTTTGGAACAAAAAAGCCTCCCTCTAGAGCAAGTTACATGAAATCACTTGACTCAACAAGCTAAACTAACTTCCTCTTGCCTAACCCAACCTTTTAGTGGTTGGCAGTGCTCCAGAACTTCTGATTAAGGGGAAAAGATGCTGAAGGGCCAGATTTTTGAAGGTGCTGAGCACCCACAGAACATGCATATTTCAGCTGATGCTACAAATGCTGGACCTCTGTATCATCTGCCCCATGACATCTTAAATTCACTTTCTCTTGGTGTGACAGGATATCACTTTCACATGTTTTTCTTTTCTTTTCCTGGACTATCAAAGTTAAATTCCACGGAACAGTGATGTTTATCTCTTTCTGAGCTGAGCTGCAGAACAGTATTTGCATTTGAAACATCAAGTACTTCTCCAAACAGAACAGGGTTTTGAGTTTGCACCTGTACTTTCCATTGATGTTTTGATTTAAAACAGCTAAAGGAAAAATCAAACCCGAAGTTTTTTATTTCAAGTGCTGGACTGGTTCTCCAAATGGATGGTTCAGACCTTGGCTCTGCCATTCATTCCTTGTGCAGCTCTCACACATGAGCAATGCATCTGTGAAACGGAGGTGATGGGGTTTCCTTTCTCCCGCTCTTTCACCCTTTCCCTTGACTAGTTAGGCAATAAGGTCTGCAGGAGGTCCTTAGCTGAGGTCCCCAGGATCTAATGCTATAAGCTCACAGCTTTTTTCTCAATTATGTTTAGGGAGTGTTAGTGTTCAAAAATGTTGTGTGTAACCCCTATGGGGACTTGCTACAGAAATACCAACCCGAAGACCCTGGAAATGCAAAGCTGTCCTTGGACACTCAGTCATGTTGCTATCATACATCTCAGGCAGACCACCTCTACTAGGAGAACAAATAGCATGTGCAGAAGGGCTAAACAGAAAGAATCTTGTTACCAAGAGTGAAAGAGACTGTGTCCCTGAATGACTTACAGCTCTCTGCTGGCTGAATGATCTCCCCTTCATTTGGAGAAGAAGCTTTAAGGACTAAGCCAGTAAAAGGCTTTGTCATAAACTACTCTTCTCCTATATGTTTAATAGAAAGTCCATGACAGGGTTTAGTTTTAACATTACAAATGGGATGAAAAAAAAAATAAAGAAGAAGCTGAAAAAGCAAATGATAATTCTTTAGAAATCACTGGAAGAGCCTCACTGAAAGCCACAGGGTTGGAAGGAAACACTGAACGTTTGTGTCTTCCTGTGCTTCAAAGTAATTTTCTTTCCATTTGGCTTTATAGAACGTCATTTTGGCTGGCTCTATGGTTCTTGCATCAGGACAAATGGTGTGCCTTTCACAATAACTCTGTGCTGATATGCACCTGAAAGCTAGAGGGGAGGAAATGGGGAGTGGAAATGAAGCTTTAACTCAGAAAACAATCAAAGGAGGAATTTTTTAACATGTTCTTTTTTTTTTTTTTTTACTTTTCTTATTGATGACAGAGGCTGGGGCAAAAAAAGGGATTGGAGTAACATCTACAGAGGAAACAACAAATGAGATGAGCTTATCGGTATTAGCCATGGGAGCACAAATACCTTGAAGAAAAACCACTCAACTTCATTGTTGCATACTCCTCCTACAAGATAATCTCGTTCTGTGACATAATAACAAGTAATAGATAATAATTTTCAGAAAAAAGTCAACAAATAGGAACAATGTCAATATTGCTGCAACATTTGACAATGCTCTCAGTACCATAAATTCTGAGGTACAGCAGTATTCAGTGTAGGAAGTGCTGACGTGCTTACTTACAAGTGACAAGTTTGGAATGTGAATCATTTCATAGTTTAACTTAAGGAATATCATCAGTGCAGGATCATAAGGGTCTGAAGTTGACTGTTCATTTTGTACATTCAAAAGCCCACTGGAATCCACAGAGAGATGTTCATGGCTTGATTGGGCTAACTACAGATTTCTCTTGTCCTGGGTGAATATGTGTTTCTCAGATGAGAGGATCTTCGTAGAGATTTTTGATCTGTATGTTTTGATGTCTATATGGCTTACAATTGCAAAGTTATTGAAGTTTTTCCCCATATGTTGTTGAGAGATTTCCACTTGTCCACCTATTCTGTAAGAGTAAATGGGGTCTTCTACAAAAAGAAAAATGTACCTAGTTGGTAATCGGCTACCAACTATTTCAGAATGCAAAAAAGGAGAAAGATTCCATGCTCAATTTTATTTAAATTAGCAAATCCAGAAATCTTGGGTGCCATTTATTTATTTTTTGCAGGCTGTGCCACAGGGGCTACGTGAAGTGTTAGCTTAAGTCAGGAGGTAGCGACGTTGTACATGGCCTCAGGGGTCCTCATCTGAAGGTAGATTTGGGGGGTGGTGGTGCAGGAAATGCTCCTCTGTAAACTGTGGTGCGTGTCTGCCAGATGCTAACCCTCAGGTTGGCTACATCCCTCCTGGTCCAAAAGCATTTGCAGATGAAGTTGCTGCATTCAGGTTGCATTGTTGCAAGCAAAGAAAGCTTACTTTGCTGCAAACTAGCAAGTATGGGTAGATGGATATGATTCCTCATGTACTGAGACTGCTCCAGCAGTGACTATTTTGGAGGCAAGGATAAAAGAACATATGTTAAGCTGCTACCTAAGAGAACCGAGAATACTTTGAGATGCTTCGATTGACAGAGAGTAAAAGGTTAAAATGGACATTTACTCTTTTTGATGTGCTGTCATATTATCTTTCAGGAGTTCTTTGAGGTAGGGCTACTCTGCATCCAGCCTTTCAAGAGAGACAGGGGAAAGAGGAGATGGGGCCCAGCCCATCCGTTCCTACCTGGTTATGAGGTTACAGAGGTGGTTCTAGGTCTCAAGCCAACAACCCGTCTCACTTGGCAACCTTTTCCAAGACTGTAGGAAGAATTTCGGTGGCCAAATCCTTAATTCTACATCACCACAGAGATCTGGATAGGGTCTTGTCATTCATCTCCCTTGGAAAAGGCGCTCCTGGGCACATGTAGGGGTTTCAGCTGGGAGCTTGGGAACTATCTCAGGCAGAACTGGCAGGTCTCTACAAGGTTAGACAGTCACATTGCTCTTTGCAGCTTGATGGGTTTCATGTAACCGATTTGGACTGGGTTTAAACTGATTCAGTCCTATACATGGTCATTAGGGATTTGTGGAGAAAGAAGATATACTGCTCACTGCATACAGGGCGTTTGGGTCAGGCATGGCTAATGCATGCACGGACTCTCAGACACTCATGAATGTCACTGCAATAACAACTACTGGTTAACTCCCATTAATTTACACTTTCATTTGCACGTGACTGAGAATTGTGCTGAGATTTTGGGATTGTCTGATCTTCAGACTCAAAGCGAAACCTGTGGGTGAAACAACCTGGTTCATAACTAACTGAACAGAAAGTTCATGCAGCATCCTGGGAAGGAGAACTGCTAGGTTTCACAGTTACCTGTCTCTAGCACAATGTAAAAGCTTATAAAAGGGAAATTATCAGATTACAGGACAGAAAAGTTCTTCAAACCCTAGATCATGAACCTTTTGACGAACATGCTCGGAGGTGTAAGTCTGAAGTGTAAGCACAGATCAGTACATTTTTTCATTATTTCTGTAATTGTTTTGCCAAATTTCCTGACAGCTTGGAAAAGCCCTCCACTTTTGTTTGGCCCAAGGATTCTCACCCTGAGGATTACAAACAGTTCGAAGATGACTTTCATCACCCTGCCTCCTCTTAGGATTCACCGCTGCATGATAAATCCTGCAGTAGCAGGTGGGAACATTTTCAAATAACTCATCCACCAGAGAAATCACACACTTAGACCCTAAAGGTCTGCTATAAACAGAGGGCTGAGTGCAGCTGCAAACATGATACAAGGCAGGAGGGAGTACCAAAATGACCGAAGCCAGTAGTGGGGTGAAGGCACCGTTACGAATTCCTTTCTTTTTCAGTTCACTGTCATCTAAGAATCTGTCCCTTCTCTGACTCTCCAGCTCTTACAATATGTCCTGAGAGATCTACTATGCCCAGATACTCCTCTATCTCTGGAGCAGAAGCATATTAACATCAGCTGAAATGCATGTCCCAGAGTTGTCCATCCTGTGCTGCTGCCTCAGGGATGGAAGTGTGCGTGTCCAGCAGAGAATCAAGGAGGGTAGACAGATAGTATAACCCTTTACTTGTCCCCACGTGAATATGCTGCTCTTGTGAGTCAAAGCATTTAGTCAACTAAACCTAATTTTCAAGAGCATCAGGGTGCCTTTAAGGCTGTCTGCATCTTATAAGTATTTTAACATTTTTATGAGTCTCTGTTCCCTGTCTCTAATAGGGAATAATAACACTCTTCTCATTTACTGGGATGCTGGGAGAATAAGTATTTATGAAAAATGTTGTAATGGTGAGATTCCACAGGATGCAGGGTCCATGTAAGTACCATAAATAGACTGCAAATATACTGTGCAAAACAAAGGAGGTTTTAGCTTCTGCTTGCCTCCAGCCTAGCACAGGGAATCAAAGTTTGTTTAGCCTTCAGTGCTCTACAGCATCTTGTAAGATCAGGAAATTTTTATAATTTTTTGTGTGTGTGCATGAGGTTTCTGGAAATACCACAAAGCCAAAACTTTTCATGATCTTTCATTCACTCCTACTTCCAGTCCCAGCCAAAAGGATGAAGTTTAGTGGAGCAGAAAAGCATACAAACCAAATGTAACTGAGCATTTGTGTGTCTATTAAAAGACTTTTTGGGGCACCAGCGTGGAGGATATGGTTGGGGCAAGGTTTTGATTTCACCCTTGCTGGCTCCCATGCCCCTAATTAGAGCTGAGCTCTTTGTAGGTAAATAACATTTAAGTGGAACTATTTCTGACCACTGGGGTCCTGCACTCTGCTGTGCAGTGCCCTTTCATTAGGAATTAGCCAACCTGATGCTGAATAAACACACTGTATGTTTTGCAAAAGCTCTGATGTGGTCTCTGTTAATTACTCTCTTTAACTTATTGCAATCATGTGCTGCTTAGCTCTACACACCACAGGACTGTTTGGGAAGGGGAAGATTATGGGGGATGCACAGAGAAATTCTTAAAGGGAGAGACAGCATAAAGACATGATACGAATTCTGTTTGAACTGGTGTCAGTTACAATAATGAGTGGGTAGGAATAATAAAAAATACATAGCAGTTCAGGAACGCTTCACATTCTTTAAGTGCTGTGCCAGCATCAAGCAATTAATTATATGACCAGGACCTTCTCTCTCACCAACACCCTGTTGACTCTACTGAAGAGACCAGTCTGGCTTGCTCATTTGCTGGTTTTTCTGTACTACCCTTGGCAGTGGTTTGTACTTGGAACCTCTCCCTCTCCCCTTCACCCTCAAATTACACTCCCATTCATGACAACCTTTTCAAAAGGTGCTTAGATGCATGCTTAATTGATGAGCTTTCCTCAGAGGTGCCTAAGGGCTTTCATCATTGGAACAGTAAACTTAAGAGTCCGCCATCCTCCTCTTCCTCAGATCCCTGTTCTAGACCTCCATCTTCTAGATTTGCAGGGAGGCAGCCAGCAGTCACCAATGCAGTGGATCCTCGCTGATACAAGGATATCTGTGCATCAGTAATTGCTACCCTATTTTCATTACCAGCCTCACTTAGCTCTATGTTAGGTTTAGAATTATAAAATTTGTTCTGTTTTATCAGCTTCAGTGGAGCATGTGAATGATCTCAGTCCTTGCAAGTTGGATTACTTTGGCCCATGCTCTGCTGGGAAAAGTAGGAAGAAACCTGTGGGCTTTTTACATTAGTGAGAATCGTCCAGTAAAACAACTCTCTTGTTTAGTACTGGAGCAGCCTGTCTTCATTGTGTGTCTCCTGAAATGCAATTACGCAGTAATCAGAGCAACACCAACTCCTCTCATCTAAACAGGCCCCAACTTCAGATATCCTAGTTTAAGCACTCGGTAACCTTTCCGTATCTCAATTCCCACATTGGTAAAGGAGGAGGCATTACTATTAACACTATTAATTATTAATATAACTATTAATGTGTGCAAAGCCGTAAGGCTTCCAGATGAAAGGTGCTGGATAATTGCAAGGTGTTCTCCAAACAGCCATGGGCTGTTAGCAACCAAGTCAAATCAAAAAAGATTATCAAATACACACACTTAAAGAGATTGGGCTGATCAAGTAAAGCATTGCCATGGGATAATGGTCTCCCACTGCTACAAAAATTCTGAAGCATTAATTTCCAATAAGTATCACAAAGGATCTGAGGCTTTTCTCTTCAAAGAGGGAGGCATTCACCTTGTCACAGGGTTTGAGGGCTGTGACACTGTTATGCAAAATCACTTGCTGAAATCGAATAATTTCATGCAATGGATGTCTGTAAAGCAGAGTTGCAGTTACTATCTGGCTACTGTATGACTCCTTCCCATCAGAGAGCCAGAAACCCTGTGGAAATGCTGACAGTTTCAAATTAATTTTTTCTTGAATATTTCAGCCTTGGTACAGTCCTAAGTCTACATCTGCTGGAGACAAGTTCCTATGAATCAGTCTAAACATAAAATAGATGTATGTAGTGTCCCCTTTGTGGGAACACTCTTGGGGAGCAGAGTTAGGTATGTCCCAAGTGGCCTTTCAGTCTTGTTTTCAGTGATACCAAGAGGCAGCCTAGATTCAACCTCACAGTTAGATTGTAGATCCTCTAGAGTCAGTGGACTGTAGACAAACATTTCGACAGGGAAAGTTATCTCACATCTATGATGACTTGCCCTCTGGAGGTACTTAAATTCCCTGGGCTGTCTTCACATACTATATGCTGGGATCCTCAAGCACCTAGCCCCAAACCATGTAAGTCTAGGTGCTTAAAGAAAGCATATCAGTTATGTGTTCACTGCAGAGTAAGGTAAGTCAAACAGCCACTCCCCAAGCTCTAATATGTACATCCAGACTGTGGCGAAGAAATCTTGCAGGAGATACCACCAGGCAGCATCAAGATCCATTATGATCTTTGCAGCTGACACAAGCCTGCTGTGACATAATGACTACAACCTGTATCAGGTATATGCTCTCAAGACTTTCCACACTTTCCTACTGTGGTGGGTTAACTTTGGCTAGGCTAAACTCCCTCCCAGGCACAAACTCAGTCTGCTTCCTCAGGAGGACAGGGAGGGGAAAAAAGGATGGAAAAGCTCATGGGTCAAGAAAAAGACAGGGAAATACTTACCAACTACTGGCATGAGCAAAACAGACTCATTGTGCTGGTTTAAGCCCTGCTGGGACTGGAGACCACGTTGCCATTGTCCCTCCCCCACCCTCGGACACAAGTAGGGCACAAACCCCGGGATTGAAATAAGAAGAGATTTAATACAACAGTGTAATAAACAATCTGAACAACAACAATAGCAATAATAACAACAATAAACAGTAATAACAGTAAACAAGACAAAGATGTACAGATAAATACCACAGTGAACACAGCCAGCCCACCACACGTGCTTTCTGCCACCAAAGCCACAAAGGAAAGTTTCCCGCCCTGCCGCGTGGGACGTGACTTCAGCATGGTGTGAATAACCCGGCTGGAGATCCCTTCCCCCTGCTGGGGAAACTTAACCCTACCCTAGCTGAACCAGGACAATCATCTTGGGGAGGATTAAATTTATTGTCAAGTAAAATAGATTTGAATGTTGAGAAAAAAAGCAAATATTAAAACAACACTTTCCCCCCATCCCCCCGTGACTCTGAGGGGCGCAGGGGCTGGGGCTGGGGGTCGCGGTGGGTCCCTGGCAGCCCTCTGGGCCGCTGCTCGCTCCTGCCCCGTGTCCCTGCTCCAGCGCGGGCCCTTCCCCGGGCTGCAGTCCTGCAGGGACAACCTGCTCCCGCCGGGGCTCTCCACGGCCGCAGCTCCTGCAGGAAATATCCCCCCGCTGCGGCGTGGGGCCCTCCCCGGGCTGCAGGGTGGGTCTCTGCTCCCGCGGGGTCTCTCCGGGGCTGCAGGGGATCCCTGCGCCGGGCCTGCAGCACCTCCTGCCCTCCTCCTCCTCCGGCCTCGGGGTCCCTCTGCTGCTGCTCCCTCCTCGGCTTCCTCCTCCTCTGCCTGGGCCGCCTTTGGCCCTCGCTCGAACCTGGTTTCCCCCGGGCGCCCCCAGCTTGGCTGAGGGGCTCAGCTGTGTCCTGCGCTGGGGCCGCTCTCCCCGCAGAGGCCGCCCGCAGGCCCCTGCCCATGCCCGGGGACAGCCGACACACTCACTCCCTGCATTGCTGACACACAAGCCACCTTTCACAGTGTTCCTCATCCAGAGCTCTGGAGTTAGTTTAGAAATGGAGAACCTGTGAACAGTAGTCCTTTAGGATGGGACCAGCAATTTTCTGAACGTCTCTAGAGCACTTCATCATAATGCTCTAAAAAGCTTCTCATGTTCTGTAACTCAGGAGTGACACATTTTTACTTGATCCCAGGTACCCCTAAGCATGGCATAGTCTTTGCGTGGTCAGACTTGGCCAGATAATGCAACACCGAAGGCTGGAAAGCCCATCAGGGCTCACTCTGTTAAAACCTGTTCTTGAGGCCATTCTCCACCTCAGAATTTGGCTACAACCTAAAAATCAGGTGACATGTCCCATAAATGGCCACCTCATCTAAATTGCTGCACACATGAACTGTTTCTTTGGCATGGCACATTTAAGCCGTTTCACCTTGGTGTCTGTCCTCTCCCTGCTCTGACTACAGATTATTGAAAAACAACTCTCAGATTCCTGGAAGGAAGTGATGGCTTGCAAAGGGATCAAAACACTCTGGTTGGGCTATGTATTCTGTAACAAATGGCTTGCACTAACCCTTTAAGTAGGATTTGAAGGCTGCATGCATGCATTTCTGCTTTTCAGACTGGTGGAGCTAATTGATTGCCCACAGCTCTAGCCTAGAAAGCCAGACAGCTGGAACCATCAAGGACTCTTCTGCCTAAATGAATTAAGTAAATGAATTAAGCAATCAGACACAAAGGAGTGGGTGTGCTGCAATTGCCTATCATTTGAAAGGCAAGGCACAAGTAATTGATTATGCAGTTATCGTACCACACAACATACATACATATCCCCTGCACTTGTTTATATCTTTGCGATGTGGGAGAAAAATAATTGCAAGACACAGATAATAATTTGTCTTCCCCTGTGTGGTAGCAACATCAATAGTCATTATTCTAAACTCTTCCTTCAAAATATGCTGGGCACTTCAACAGAAAAGCAATTCCTTGCCTGAAGGGCTCACAGTCTGTGCTGGATTCTGCCCCAGTGGAATAACACATGGCTTCATCATTGGGGTTTAATGTAGGCAAAGCAGTCAGATAAAAAAAGAGAACAGAAGTGAAAACAAGACAAGCAGAAAAAGTATTTGGTTATTCTCTGCATGCTACCTGGTTGTTTTTATAGGCTATGTCTTAAATATATTGATGCTGGCAGGTGAGGAAGCACAGCAAAGCAAAAAGGAGGTGACAATTATGGTTGTGACAATTTGGCCATTGGGATTTGATGACTGGCATTATTGACAGAGGAGACTGCAACAGTCCCTGTGGAAAAAGAGGATGGAATACACTGAATAAATAAGACACGCTGAGAAAAAGTTATGAGGCTATATATCTTGGTTTACACACAAGAGCATCCAACCCAGCTCTCCATAGAAGCTTGCCACTGTCTTTATAGAAGCTAGATGGAGACAAGGATATTTGTGCAGAGGTCAAGTTCTTTCTCATATATCATTTTTGTTTAAAAGTGATTTCTTTCTGGAAAGCAGTAGCTTAGGTTTCCAGTAAACAGAAACAGAATTCTTTGAATACAGAGTAACACTATTTCAATGTGTAGCTTCAGAGAAAATTGGAGAGATAAGTAGGGATTGAAATTATGTCAACTTGCACATAAAGCCATTATTTTTTAACGGCAGCAGGCCCTTAGTCAGATGCCATAAAACTGCATCATCTTACTCTTATACTACCTCACGTGAAAATAATTAAGAAAGACTGAATAAACATCCAAACAGCTCTGGCAGGTCACCTCTCTGTGAATGAAATCTTCAGATTTCGGTTTCTCCTATCCAAATGCCATTTCATCTACATCGCCATGAGGTATGCAGTAATGTCTAATGCGCAGTGTAAAACTGGAGCTCATCGCTGAGACACAAGACAATCTTCAGTACTTGAAACTTAAAACATGTATAAAAAAGTTAGACAAAGAGTAAAAATAAAAAGAGTATTTTTATTTCATATGTATTGGACTCTGAGGCCCAATGATATATATGTACTCATGACAAATCAATTTATGATAAAGGTGAGGACTGAACACTGCTCAGGAGAACTCCTCCATTTCAGTCATACTATTTTCTTTCTTCTACCTACCTGCATTGTGAGTGACTCAATGTGTTGACACAGCCATTGAAAATATCAAGAGAAAATGACCTGGTCATTATGGCGGAGAACTTAGATGCAAGTTGATGTGCATATTGGGAAGGAGCAGGACAGTAAATTTGTGCAGGACAATGTATTTGTGCTCTGCAGGCCTTGTCTATACACGTGGGATGGGAGGGATTTCATGGGAGAAATTTGATTTTAGAAAACATCCAAGTCCTTATGTGAAGGTTGAGCTCAAAGACTTCAGGAGCCTCAGGCTTAGGTTTGGTTACAGATTTCCTTCATTTGCATTTTCTTAAACTCTTTGATATTTGGCCACACTTAAACAAGAACTCAAACATCCTTTGCCTTGCTAAGTTTTCTTATGTATGTACGTACATGTGTTCACATATAGCTGTGTGACATCTTAGAGATGCAAATACTGCAGGATGGGGAGGTCTCTGCCACAGCTGATGATCCAGCAAGGTTTGTCATCCACCACTGAGAGACAGGCTGGCATGAGAATGGAACTGTGCTTGCTTTCCATAATGAAAGAAGGATCTGCTCTGATCTCAGGTTAAGGCAGAAAGGAAAATCATGTATTTCTTAAGATGAGGAGAGAAACTGAGTTTTCAAGCCCATTTTGAGGGGTAAAATTGTGTGCACATTGCCAGAAATCATAGGTAAATCATTGCAATGTCCTTCTCCCATAAACACACACATGCTGATAACGCAGGGTGGCCTCCAGCCAGTTCAGCCTGCACAGTTGGAACCTTTGTTTTTAGGGTTCGGTCAAAAGTGGAGTAAATATTTACAAGAGAATATTTTCCTAACAGGGACACTCTCAAAAGTACATTTGCTGGAAAAGAGCTCTGCCACCATTCTTTTTTATTGTACAGTCCTGCAAGCCCAGGGCAGACAGGGACAGAGAAATAAATCAAGTGCTCTGAACCTGCATGTTCAGCTTTTACAGCAAACCCATGTAAGAGTGGCTCAAATGGGAGAGTGCTGATAAGGTGACCTGGCTTCATAGAATTTTGAAGAGGAGTCCTTTGAACTTTGAAAGCCTCATTTGTAAAAGATAAGATTTACTGCCCTAAAAAAAGGCAGGAAAGACCTGACAAACTGTTGTCACCTGGGGAAGCTTTCCTGATAATTTTCCTTCCCAGTTCCAAGAACAGAGCATTTTAGAAACACAAGTGGACAACAACCTTTTTGCTCAGTCTATTTGACTTTGATTCCAGTCAAGTTGACATTTTAGGCTTTACTTAAGTAGCTTTGATGTACTTTTAAAGATTAGGTCCTGATAACAAAAGAACCCATACAACTTCAGAAGTCTTGTCTTTGTTCAGATACTAAAAGAAAAGGGAAAAACCATCTGCACGCTTTTGAAACTAGCTTTGTCATTTGCTAGATACAAGCATCATTACTATTTTGTCAGTATTCATATTTCACTTGCAGGCCCTGCGGAGATCAGGACCCTCTGTGATTCATCTGACCTAACTTGAGACATTTAATAGAGAAGTCTAATTTAGGACCAAAGTCACTTGGGGCTTCTCCTACAATCAGTATATATAATCACTATGTAGGATGCTTCAGACATTTGTGAGCCAGTTGCCCTCTAGAAGCTGTTCTCTGCCTTACCTATATATAAATAGCTTAGACACCTGAAGTGCTGAAATATAGGCAAGATAAATCTAGGCCTTTCTTCTTATAGAAGGGGGTACGGTATAAAAACAAGGGAGAAAAATAGCAGAAGACAGAAATTGTTAAATTCCTTCCCTACACAAAGAGAATGAGGTACAGAGTTTAGGTGATCTGCCCAAGACCGGAGAGCAGGAGACAGTTCCAGGTACTGATCACGATACTCTGAAAGCAGCATCTTAATTATAAAAAGAGCTTACTCTTCTGTCAGTGACCTCAAGATGTTCCCTAATATAAATAAAGACACAAGAACTTGAAAATGCTTCAAAAACATAAGTATTAATTCAAATTATTTATTTCCTCTTTCATACAAATATTGAAAATTATTATAGTCACTTCTCCTGTGAAAGTTTTCAGAAATATTTTTTCCCTTCCATAGGATATCAAATATCACACAAAAGCTTATGTAGCTATGCTAAATCTGTTTCTCACCTACTGTATATAATAGTTTTAGCCGTTCACACAAAGAAGCAAGACTCCAGAAACCAGTCATGTCTCTGGAACGGAACTGTAGTTGTATGGCATATTCCTGGCCTAAAACATGACAAAAAGTAAAACTTTTCAAAATTTCCATAATTTTTTTTTTCTTTAAAAAATAATTTCATTTTCCTTTACTGAAATTTTGAAGTGAAAATTTTTCATGATACAAAGAACAGAAATGTTTCATTCAGTGACAATTCGGGATATATTAACATTTTTTCTCTAACTTTTCTAGATTCCTTAGAACAACTCAATATCATTAAGTTTTACTTCTGAATTTTTTTGTTTTTCCAAGGCATAGATACACACAAACAGCAGATCAGAGCAAAGGTCCATCTGGTTCACTATGCAGTCCCTGAGAGTATCTATTTTTCATTAAAAAATACCAACTGGATTGAACAAGAGAACTGAACAGCCAGAGACACAGTTGGCACAAATAGCTGTGCATAGCAAATGGATTGAAATATTCATGTATAAAATATGCAGTAAACAGTTCCAAAGTTGTAAACAAATACACAACAGAGTTAGAATGAAACTAACAAAATAAGATATGTGCTATAAATACTTTGGCTGGTTCTTCTGGATGTAATTTCTGCTTAAAGGGAGAGAGAAAGTTTCTGAACTATATTTGTTCAACAGAATCCAATTCAGCATTTGACAGTAAGTGTTTGAAATTGTATCATAATAGGAAGAAGTTCACAACTTAGCAAAAAAATGAAAATTTGTTGCATGAGCAGTGGAGTACGGAAAGGATTTTGCTGGAGCACCCTACCTAGCTTTGGTGCCCACACTTTAAAAAACATATATAAATGTATGAAAGATAAAGAGAAGAGCCAGCAAAATTATGTGAAAATTACAGAAAATGCACTGCTGTGAGGCACTGAAAGAGCTCTGCTTGCTTAGCTGCTTCCTCAAATAGAAATTGAGCAGTGAAAGACCTGACAGTGGAAAGTTTAACCACTGGGAGACACTCCTAAGGGAAAAGACAGATTATCTCTTTCTTGATTTTTTCTAGTCAAAGTATGCATTAGAGAAACACAAATTAGTTAACTCAGTGCAGAGTTGTGCAATATGGGAAGCCAAGCCAGATGTTGCAGATATTTGTGAGGAAGATAATGTTTGTTAGCTCAATAAAAATCGAGTCTAAACAGGCTTCTCCTTGCTGATCAAGAAATTTCGGTATCCAGCAGTCAGTGTGCCTAGAAGCCTGTCAGAAAGAGGATTTCATGCAGACAAGCCCACTGGTTTTGCATGGGATAGGGTTTGTTACAGACACACTCACGAGAGTTCACTGCCCTGCTGTACTGGAGTTTCTTCTACTTCTAAACATGCTTCAGCCACAGGTGAATTTGCAGTAAACAGGCAGCTGATCACAGGGAACTTTGTTCTGTGTTGACATCAGAAATATTCTTTGTGCCAGTGACCTAGAGAGCAAAGAACTCCAAAAGTGGCAAAAATTCCAGATCACTCCAGCACAGTCCCATTAGAAAAGGCCATGAGCACACAGACCATTCACGTCTCCAATGATCTTTTTGTCCTTGGAAGGCCAAACATATGGATTGCCCAAATAAACACTGTCCTGTAAAAACAAAAACAAAGTCAAACCAGGCTGTACAGTCCTCCTCAGAACTACCCAGGAAAATCATCCAGTTCCTTAGTAGCTTTCGTTCTTCTTACCTATCCATTGCTCAGAGAGCACTTCTACATGTCTGTGAGGACTTGCCTTTACCCCCTCATGTAAGATGCTCTCAGGACTAGCCTGACAGGGATCTTAGATAACACACCTGTGGAAACAGTCACATGTTGCAAAGGAAAGTAGTTAAAAGTCATTTATCCACTAGAAGGAGGAAAGAAGAGAAGACAAAGGAGAGAAAATAGATGAGAGAAGGGATGGTTGTCCAGGTAACTGTTTGGTTTTGGTCACTGAATTAAGGACAGAGAAATGTGAATTCACTTTCCAGCTCCGATTCACATTCAGTCATTTAGTACAAAGAAGTATATGAGCAACAGAAGCCACTATACGGTCATGTTAACTGAGGCTTAATCATGTGCTGAGAATGACCATCAGATTGTGACCTTCAAGAGAGATCTGCGGGGAACACTTTCTGAGTTTTCTGGGGATCAGGCAAGGAAATCCCTAGCTTATGAGGTTCTGAGGATGCCCTTCTTCAAACCTCTATTCAGATAGCTCCTTGGGTTTTCACAGCAAAAACTCAGATTTGGTATCTAGAAGCTGTAGACACTTCTAGGTTTAGTTGACAACAGAGCAGCTGTCCTGAGGATCTGAATTTTGGACCTGGGCATTAAAAGTGGGAGTTAGGAGGCAGCTGATCTTTGTAGAGCTCCAATATTATCTACTTCATTAAAGTATGCAATAAATAGTATTGCAGTGAAGAGTTTCAGCCTTTCATTCTTACCATAGAATCACAGAATGGTTTGGATTGGAAGGGACCTTAAAGATCATCTAGTTCCAACCTGCCTGCCATGAGCAGGAACACCTTCCACTAAATAAGGCTGATCACTCACTATCATCTTATTGAATGATTCTCACATTGCATCGCTTCATGGTTAAAGCTAACAATCCGTTATCTTATATTTCCTAATCTCTTTGTCTACTTTGCTCAATTAGAATTGTTCACGATGCTTCACCTCCAATAAAAACCTGCCTTGAAGTCTTTTTTCCTCGCTCTTTTCTTTCAGTATCCTTTTTATCCTCCCTTTTTTACTCTCCTCTGTAAAATATCCTTCCACATTGACCTTCTAGATGTCAAAAGCAATTTAAAAAGCAACTACAGCTGAAGCTAATATGTTCAAATTATTTTGCTTGCTGTAGGAGTACACCGATAACATTCTCTTCCTACACATGTTCACCTAAACTAGTAAGAAGTTATTCCTCAGCTGTCACATATCTGAAATCATAATGAAGTCACCTTGCAAAGGACAAGTAGAGATGAATGAAAGGTTTTCTATTCTATGTGAAACCTCAGGGTTCTGATACTTGTTATCCAAAATAAAGATTAAAAACTTTAAAATTGTCAATATATGTTGCAGAAAAAAAGTGATATTTAAAGTACTAATGCTGAAATGTCATGATATTTCTTTTTGGATCTGTCTCGCCACCTCTGCTTGCACACTTATAGCATAGTGCAACTTTGTCCTCCTCTGTGATCTGTCCGGACTTCACCTCTGCTTCCCACAGCTACAGGATCTCATATTAGTCAGCAATATGTCAGGCAGACAGAAGACAGGATCCTAACATATCATGAAATACTTATCTTCTCCTGTTCTACTTCTTTGTTTCTTTCTTCCGTTTTCTGTGTGTTCAACCCAAAACTTAGCATTCTTCAAGGCACTGTCTGTTTTATAACTAACTTGTATGCTATTCAAAAAATTAGAGCAAAGTTAACTATAAATGAAATAATGCCTCGCATAACTGAATAAACTATGGAAATCATTCTGTTGAAAACAATTCCTACAATCTTTCTTTCCTGGATCAAAATAGTGAAGGGTCTAAAGCAATTTAGTCTCCTCAAATGCCAGGATAGTATATCAATGTTACATAGCTTATCTGCTCTGCCAACTTCCTTTACCAAGGTATTTCTTTTTAAGGAAGAGGAGGTTTTATTTAACATTTATATTAATTTCATTTAAATGTTTCATAAGTATCAAGGTAGCAACAGTCCTGGAATTAATTCACTGTGGTGTAAAGCTTCCTTGGACCTCAACTTGTAAATTGCAGATGACATTGGTTCTCTGCAGCTACATGGTACCTTTGTAAAGGACAACAGCAGCTCTCCATTTTTTTATCTTCAAAAGCCATCATTTATAGAAGAAATAGACATCTTATTCTCCTGGCCAGTAGGCAAAGAAAACACCAACTCAGGTTTCTTTTGAAAAGGAATGTAACTTCTCTCACTTAAAGTAAGCCATCTGTAATGTGAATGTCTACATCTGAATGAGTTACCTAAGTTCCTGTCATAGATACTGGAAAGAAACCGGCAACTACCAAGTGTGAGACTCATCTTTTTCAGACATCCATGTAAATCATCTACTAATGCCTGGTTTTCCTCACTGGTTGTGAAGGGAATTAATGAGGCTAGTTCAGACAGACTCTGTATTGGAAATATTTGCAGTGAGACAACATGGAACTGTTCAGTACAACAAGGTTTTCCTACTTTAATAAGAAAATGTTAAGCCATAAGTAGTAAAAATTAAATTCTTAATCCACATTGGATTCAGAACATGTTGGGTTGTCTTTTACTGCTGGGACTGTAGATTTCAGTTATGTTATTTCTGAGTTCTAGGAACACTCACAAAATCAGAGCCAAGTCTTAGATTCCCTTACTGTATGCAATAGCTATTGACTAATTTCATTAGGTTGGCCATTCTGAAGAGATTAAAGTTTGCTGCAGAAACCAAACCCTAGCAGGGTTTGCTGAGAATTCACTAGTAAGTTTAGAATAAAATTAAAAATACATCACAGGTGAAGATAAACTACTCAGGGTAATCTGGATAAATTAAATATTTGGAGCTCTCAGTCTCTTTAGTGTTTTGTAAATGAAAGCACTCTGATCTATGGCTCTGAAAATACATTAAGCCTGAAGTTTACATTTTGAAAAATGCCACATTTAAATTATTCTAAAAAATAAAAATTTGCATTGCTCTCAGCATTGTTTAAGACATGAATTAAAAACTAGGGGCCATGATATTGGATGGCACAGTCTGAAGGACGATTGTGTTTCTATCTAGGGAAAATCTAGACAAAAATGTCACCTGGAACTCCCACTTCTTCAGGATGAGACATGCAAATAACTCTTGAAGAACAAACCAAATGAGAATCATGTTTATTTAAGCAGCTATGGGCTTGATGCTGCAAAATTTCCCCTCCAAAATCCTCGCCTCAGTGGGCAATGGTCATTAACACCACTTTCAAAGGAAGTAAAGATGTACATACCTTGCAGTTCCTCACCAGTAGCATACCTGTATGGCAGGCTTTATAGTTAACAGATATAAATAAAGCCAGCACTGCATCACTAAGAGGCAGTACAGTCTGCTAGAGATCTGAGTTTTAGCCTAGGCTGTCCCACTAGTCTGCCATCCTGACTGAGTCACGTCAGCCCTCTTATCTTCCTACTATTTGTTTCTTCAGACTGTGAAAGCTATGGCAGGAAAGGGCTAAGGAACCTGCTGGGAGAATTCACCGATGTTTTGGTTGCTGATGGCCGTGTACTTTCCTTGGGAATGGACAAGAAGTAGTCTATAAGATGAACAAATTGTTATGGTAGCAGCAGTCTTCTCTTTGGTCATTCTGGGATGTTGCAGCTGCTACCTGACCTGTGACAGGGACACCTCTGGGCATGGGAGGGGTACAGGCTATGGGGCATGGCCATGAAAACCACTAGAAGCCAGGTGGCCCACCTGGCTTGTTTTGTGTCTCTTCTCTGGACTCCTGTGGTACAAACAGGTGGTAATCTATGAACAAAAGATCTGACAAATGCTGGACCCTCCCTGTAGGAAACGTTCTACTCCAGCCTCAGGAAGCTTGAACTGATTCCTGTGATATACATGGCCCAGACATACCTGTACCTCCAATTACATGTGTGTGTAATGCCTAAACTGACTTCTGTATTCAATCAGTCATGTAAATCGTACTGATTTCCAGGTATCGATACTTACATGTGAACAAATTTGTGATGAAGGAGTATATTGGAAAGGGATATTCTTGAAGACAGATGCAAAAATTCAGAACTTGCCTCTCCAAAAGTCAATGTCGGACAAAGAACAGGTTATTTAGGCTAAACACAAAGGGCTAATTTAGCTAAGAATCCAGTAGTCCAACATATCTTCAGTAGAATTAATAAGGAAAATGGAATTTCCATTCACAGGAAATATCAGCATATCAAAAATAATACTATGTTCTTAATAATAAAGGACACACCTTTTCAATTCCTTCAATATCAATTTTTTTTTTTTTTCTTCAGTCTGAAATACTCTCTTGGAAACACTACTAAGACATAGAAGAAATAAAAAGTTTTAATTTATAACACCTGCAATGTTAATATATGTGTTAAATACAATATATAGTTCTATGAGGTTATATGCTTATTTTAAGAGAAACATGTAAACATAATTAAATAACTGTTATAACCTCTAAGTTTAACAGTCACACTGAAGGAAACTGCTTTGGAGGTACTGAAGTAAAATGAAAATACATAAATTACTCTTTTCACTTGTTTCTCATTTTCTTTTATCAAAATCAACAATTACTCTTTTTTTTTCTTTTTTTTTTTTTTTTTTTTAAGAGTCAACTGTTAACATTGAGAACATTTTGTTCATCTCTGGACTTGAACCCTTCTTTTCTTGGCTGGCAATTTTTTAATAGAAACACCAAAACCCTTTTGCCTGACTTCTGTAGAGATAAGCCACTGGACAAACATTAACTAATTCTTTTTGCCTAACTTTTGTTCCATCACAAGTGTCAGAAAAGCAAAGCACACTTTTTCCTTCAGCACAATGGATGTGGCAGGACATCATTATCCTGGACAGGAGTATCAAGCCAACTTGTACCACCACAAAGTAAATTCACAGTCAACACTTTCTGCTAAACTAACTAGAGAAATTCTGTGCAGCTGCACTGATCTGACAGTATTAGCTCGTTTAATCTTTTTCGATAGTTGCCTGCAAACATCAACAGAAGAGAGGTCAGTTTGTACGTACAGGGAGAAAAAGAGCTCAAATGCAATCTGTGGCTGTTGAAAGAGGTTGTTCTTTGGTTACTTGAAAAAAATATTTAAACCTCTGGATTACAAGACTTACACTGATAATCACACAGCAGCTTCACCAGAGGTATATTTTTGTTTCCTCTCATTTAATACTCTGTAAGAATGTTAGACACACACATATGTATGTGCACATGCGCTATCACGTGCATTTTGAAAGCATGTGAGCATATGGCTAACAGGCCACACAGAGATTTCTGAGGGGCTTGTTTCTTCCTAACTCTTTCTTTCTTTCATTTTCTTTCCTTCTCTTTTTGATCATGGTTACAGCAGGAGTAGATGGGGACAAATGATTAATAAAAGGACAAAGTTAGATAATAATTTTTTATTTCCCAGAACAAGTTCACTTTCTTTATAGCCTCAGCTGACTTCATCTGAATTAAAAATGCTTCCCTTAAAAAGGTTTCCACAGAAAAATTAGGCAGGATGGTTTTAAAATAAGGTTGGGTTTTTCCAAGTGATTGTCTGTGGGATATTTGGCTTCTTGTCCTGGGTGGGGTAGTGCCTTAGGGCTACCCAGTGCTAGCCCACAGACTAGCTCAGTTCATTGCTGCTGACTGCTTCCATGGCCAACACAATGTGTCTGCAAAGTGAAAGAGCTGGACAGGCCTGAAATGAACAGATGCAATTTTGCAAGTCATGTAAAATGATGTGAAAAACCCTTATGAGGAAGAAAGGCACAACAATGGCTTTTATGAGAACACGATTAAGCCCCAAGTAACCTTAGATGAGATCCAACACATAAAGCATAAACTACTGTTAAATATTAGGGAAGAACTGACAGGTCCTTTATTGGGAAGGTTTAGAATCAGGTCTGGTAATAGAACTGTGCTCTCATCATTATGGAAACTCATAATGTTCTAACACTGTTCCTAAACCCAGAAAAGATCAATTGCTATGCCCTTCACATAGTTTTATTTCAGTAATAAGCACAGATGCTAAAATCTTGGCCCAGATAATGGCAGATAGATTAACTAAAGTATTCCCATGCCTAGCAGCTTTTAGACCAAGTGGGATTTGTATGTGGGAGTTGAGCTGAGGAGACTATTTGGCCTTCTGTATTACAAGAAGCATTAGAGAAAGACAGATTTAACAGGGCAAATGGAAGAGGAAAAAAAAAAAAAAAAAGACATTAGGCTATGTGCAATGACTTACCTGATCACAGCATTAAAAAAGTAAACTTTGGAAGACAATTTATTGCCTAAATTAAAACTCTCTATGCCTCCCTGCTAGGTAATGCTTAAAGGATGTAATTCATTCTCCTCATTCAATGCAGACTGGGAAAATGAAGCAAAGTTGTCACTTACAGAGTACAGTTTGATTTGATGATCGTTTTTTGTAACAGCTTCATGTATGGAGTCTGGCATAAAAGGAAAAGCAGTAGCATGAAGAGTCACAAAGGGGTTTGATGCCCTTTAGATGTGAATTCCTTTAGAAAACAATGCTGGAAGTTATGAATGAGCAATTGTAGGGGCAGTCTGGCTCTAAGACTTAAAGTATTAGGGAGTCTGTTTAGCTGCATCTGTTAACAACCTTCTGTGCTCCTTAAAAGGCGTTCTTGGAAAAGCAAAAGGACAATTTTCAGGACACAGAAATGTGTATTATTATGTGTAACACAGGAGTATCTATGGAATCAAGACCAATGTCTAAAAAGCAATCCTGTATGACATACACTGAGTCCCTGCTGCAATGAGTTCCCTTTCTAACTAGAGAACACAGTTGTTAGAAAAGAACCAGACAATAAAGGGACTTAGTTAACCAAAACCTTTAACCCACCAACATCAAAGCTGAAGTTAAAACCCAAATCATAAGTCCCAAGCCAAGTCTGCAATTACATCTAGGTAAACACAAGTTCATGTCCACATTCTGGGCACCACTGGGGCATCATTACATCATCTCCTAGTTTTCTTCCAAATATGTAGATCTATCACAATCAGTTTTTACAGGTATGCACAGTCACTGTAGGCTGCAAGCAGGGATACTGAGGAGTGGCTGATACACCCGAGGGTTGTGGTGCCATTCAGAGAGACCTCGACAGACTGGAGCAATGGGCCAACAGGAACCTCATGAAGTTTAATCAGGGGAAGTACAATGTCCTACACCTGGGGAAGAACAACCCCATGCACTGATAAATTGCATGAAGCAAACACTTGATTTTCATGGAAAAGCAAGAAACAAATGCTCAGTCTTAATAAAATTAACTCTAGGCACAAAAGATGATGTTAACAGACATGGTAATCGGTAACGTTGAATTACTCCACCATCTCTTTAAGTATACCAAGAGCAGGGCACAGCTGCGGGTAGAGAGCAGTTTATGGAAAGCATTATGTTCCACTCCTGAATCAGCCCCCAGCACTGAAAAGATCTCATGCTCTGGAGGTGTGAGTTATGTAGTACTAGGAAAGTGGACAAGGCTTGGTTACACTTGCTGAACACTCAAACCATCTTCTTCCCATCTGTTGAAATACTGCTGGGGCTGCACACTTGAGCGAGCCCTGTAGGGCAGATACAACACACAGAGCTGATAGAACATGATAGCTGCAATCATGGGAGTCCCCAGGGTGTCACTTCAACCATCCTGGTATGCAAAAGAAGTAAGCCCAACACTAAAGTTCCTTGCTGCAGATCACATTTGTCCTGAGCAATCCATACACTCCACTGGCCAGAGCAGAGTGAAACCACCTGTCTCTACATGGGCTTGTGTCCCGTTATCCATTCTGCAGTCAGGCACAATGCTGCCAGTCAGTGAGCAATGCAGCCAGGCACTCAATTCACTCAGTGCCCACTGAAATCAATAGCAGCTGAGGGCACTCAATGGTTTTTAGGAGTGCAGGATGAATCCCTGTACAGGAGCCAGCTCACAACATAGCAAACATTGACAGAGGTTGGCTGTTTGATCCACATAACAGCAAACAGCTTAAACAGGTCATGGAAAAAACAGTTATAAAATCCAGGATTATATATCCCATCTTTAACCTTCTACTGTATCCTCATTCTCCACTAAGATTATCCCATCCAGTCCAGGAGGAAATCATTTCAAGAGAACCTTTCACTCACTACTTATAAACATTATTTGTCTAAGACTGTAAGGTGTCTGTGATAACAGTAGTTATATTATTAATTAATCTAGGTATATGGAAAATACTTCTGAAAAAGAAAAGCTCTTGAGACTGGTAAACCACAAAATGTTCATTTTGATTACCTGTAAAGCATGATTTAAATTTTCAAGAGTAAGTACTCTTACATAAAGATCTGATGGAAATGGAACTGTAGCCCTTAACCCCCATTCAGTTGATAAGAATGGGCAGAATAAGGTAGAAAATGGAATAATATTTTGGTTTGTAAGAAACAAAAGATCTTTCTAATAGGACAACTTATATGAATGAGAGAGAAGGAAACATCCAGTGAAATAAGTTATCAGGTTGATTTCTTAAAATGCTGATGAATACAACTGGAGGTTTCAGAAGATATTTAATTCTTAATTCTTTAATTCAGATAATATTTAATTCTTTCATTAGTAAGTGAAAAAGTTTGAAAAACCTTTTCATTTTTATTAAATTCCAGTTAGAATGGAGAAATTTATTATTATTTTATATCTCAAATAGATTTTTAAGTGTTAAGATATTTAACCTAATGATACAATTTAAAAAATGCTAGAAGTGGAAATCCAATGGAAATATTTGAACCCGGTATTATTTTTTACTGCAGTTAAATATTTTTCTTAAAACTTTAGCGACAAAAGAAATGGAGAAAGAAAGAAAGAAAGAAAGAAAGAAAGAAAGAAAGAAAGAAAGAAAGAAAGAAAGAAAGAAAGAAAGAAAGAAAGAAAAGCAAGCAGCATTTAATAAAAAACAGAAATTCTGAGCTCTGCCTACAATATGCTTTGATTTTGAGTTTGAAAGAAATGTACAGTCCATGCAATGCAAAGTTAATGTCTGGAAGATCCTAATGGCAAAGACAAAGACCCTGCCTGTGATTCATGGACTGCCCAGCTGGGGATCTAACCTTGAACACTGCTAAACCTCTAACCACTTAGAGTAGGGAGGAATTATGAATTAAACAAACTTCAAAGTTTTTTGCTCAGTGTGTTTAGGCTGCACAGCCCCAACTGGGAGCACATCCGTCAAGCACTTGTGAGAAATTGCAACTCCATTTGCCCTCTGCAGGTGCACCTATGCAGGCACCATAGTATGGATTTGAATCTAATCTCAAATTCTGACTCTTCCTGCTCTGTTTGTATGTAAACACACACTCCATGGGGATGAAAGCCAACGTCTAGAGTACAGTAGAGCAAGATCCAGGAGGAAGAGCCCAGCAGGGCTGAGCAGAGTGGGCAGCTGTATATCAGGAGACACCTTCTTCTCAGCTCTTCTCAGGTGCCACCGTGAAGGCTCTGAGCCTGAGCTGTAGGGTCAGAACCAGTAGCTGAGAAGACTGGCCAAGAGTGAATTTCACCTTTGTAGTGGGTGCATTGTTTGATACTGCATGTGTGGTCTTGTTGATACAAATCACAAGGACAAAGAAGTAATCACAAACATTTAGTGAGGATTTATCAAGGGCCGATCATGCTTGACTGACCTGATTGTCTCCGGTGATGAAATGTCTTCTTATTTTGATGAGGACAGAGTAGTGTATAAAGTGTACCTGATTTCACTAAGACTTCTGACACATCTCCACAGACCTCTAATCTGGAAGCTGAGAATTTATGGTCCACTAGATGTCATGAAAGCTGGACTGTCGATCTCAAAGGCTACCCATCAATGTCTTGACAACCACCTGTCGGCCAGTAACAAACAGTGTCAATGATCTGGATAATAAGTCAGAACGAATCCTCAGCAGTTTTGAAGATGCTAGGAAATTAGGAGGGCTTGACACACAGGAAAGCAGATACTCACTTAAGATGGTCCTTGATAAACCTGAAAACAGGGCTAACAAAAAATATTATGAATATCAACAAAGAGAAGTGTGATGTTCTGCACTTGGCTGGGACAACTCCAAGCATCAGTACACTGGCTACCTGGGAGGAGCCTGGTGAAAAGGACAAGTAGACAGCAGGCTGAATATGAGTCTCACAATAGAAAGCTCTCCCTGCAAATAAGGCAAACTACATACTGGGCAACATAAGGAGTGTGTCCAGCAGATCAAATTATAGTCCTTCTCTGCACACCTGGAATAGTGTCCCAGTGTGGATGCCTCCCACCCCAAGTTCAAGAGAGATGTGCAGAACATGGAGCTGAGCCAGCAGAGAGCTACCAAAATGGTCTAGAGGATAGAAGACATAACATACAAGAAGCTGAGATAACTGGCCTTGTTTTATCTGATGAAAAGGAGGCCATGGAGTGAATAGTCATACTATAAAACAATTTGAAATGTAACTAAGAAGTAGACAAGACGATGTAGCCAAACTCTTCTCGGTAGTAGCAGATAGTATAACAACAGGGAAAGATCACAAGATGTGGCTGGGGAATTGCAGATCAGACATAAGGAAAAACTTTACTAGGAGAGTAGCACCAGAGCAGGTACCCAGAGATGCTGCAACATCACCATCTTCAAATATTTTCACAACTTGACTAGACAAAGCCACAGCTGACAGCAGGTGTTGGCGATAGTCCTGTATGAGGGGGAGGCTGATCCCAACTAACTCCAATCAGCTTCTCTGTGATTCTGTAAGGCCTGTCATAAAGTCTAATTCATTTCATTCTGTAATAATTACTAATAAAGAAAAATCTACTTATTGGTGACTTTATATTGCTATTTATAGAAAATGTAATTAACATATTTGTTTAGCTTTCTTTGGTCTAATGACCATTTAAGCCATTTATTTTGCTGTTCTGCATATTTCTAGTTCAAATTGTAAGTGTATATAACTATATTTAGCAAAGGCTGTGACTGCATTAACAGCTTCATCCACTTGACGTGGTTATCTTTCACATGAGGCAGCACATCGTGGTCCTGATGACTCATTGTCATTGAATATATTTCTGTTCAAATTTTTTATGATATTTCACATGTTTACTGTATGAGCATTCATCTCTCTCTCATAAACTGTCACATACAGCTGTTGTTTTCATATGTATTACAAGTCACACATAGTAGCTCCCATTTGAAAAGAATTCTCATTAGCAGGTAGAGAAACAGGCTATGGAAGTATAAAGCGGGAAAAGAAATAGAAAGGCAAAGAAACAAACTCTCACATATGACCATCTTCTGATATTTCCTGATGTTTGCTAATTTCCAACAGAGAGCTCCCTCATCATAAGACCATTTAAGCACTGATGATGATGATGATGTGAAGTAACTTCTATACTTCTCCCCTGAGATGGCTTTCCATCAGAAGAGCATGAGTTTTTGTGTAGAAACTGTTACAAGCATCAAAAGAGTCTGGGATCTCTGAGAGGCAAAGAGTAAAACTCATTATAAAGTTTGAGGCACTGACTTGAGTGTTGAAGCACTTATTAACGACCTGATTCAGATCTAAAGAATCTCTCCAACAAAGGAGGCTCTTCTGCCAGTGAAGCACAATTTGAGACTCATAGCTTGTATACACAGGGAAAATTACCAGCATAATTATGCCAGTGTAATTATACTAGCTTAGCAACGCCAATAAATTTCTCCCTCTATGGACACTGCTGTCCCAATATAAAAATACTTCTTTTCTGTGGAGCTCATCTCAACATAATTTAAATCAGGACATTTATCTTGCGATAAGAAGGGTATGGGTAGTTTAACTGGCAGGATATACTGGGACAACTATACCACTATAGTTAGCCATTTCCATACAGGCAGCTTTCAGTTGTTCACAGGAGTGTGAGATTGTGTCTTCCTGATGAAAGCTCTGGGTTTAAGTGTTTTCACATTGCTTCATCTACTGAAGTCAGAATAAATAATTATAAAAGAGAATCAGCTCAGTAATAGGATCTGATAAGCATATATCTCTGCTCAGCAAATTGCTGTGCTTGCCTCATTAGGATTAACCACCCTGCAGACAAAGAAGCCAAGTCACAGCTTCTAAGGATGCAGCACCAGATGGAAGTTCCTGTTCAAAAAATGTCTCAGAAGATGTCTTGACATCTGTTATTGAAGAATGTTATGGGTAAAACCTTAAGAACCAGCCCTAAAAAGGGGCAAACAGATGCTGGTGAAGCTTTTGTGAGGGTATCACAAAGAAATTCTGGAAGTTCATATTTTTTAGCTGAGCTGTTGCATTTCAAAAGTATGCTTTATACAGACTCATAGCCTGATGAAAATCCCTTTACCTGGATCTTCGTGAGAAAAGCCTACAGAGTCTTGCCGTTAAAGCTTTGTTGGCTCAACTCTGCCCTGTGGTTAGTCACAGAGACTCACAGCTCTTTAAGATCAATCATGTTAAGAGTTTTATTAGAAACTGAGAAACACTCCTGCAATGTGTGAAAGAAATAAGGAGGAAGGTCACTGTACCACGAGGCTTTCCCCTACTGCTTTTACAGAAACCACTCCAATACAAAACTGAAGGTCTCAGAACATCCACTATTCCCTGATTTCTGCTCTACCCTAACTGTAAAATTTTAGGAAAGGTCTTGTGAGGAATGTCAACTCCATTTGCCCTCTGTGGGTGCACCTATGCAGGCAACATAATGTGGATCTGAGTCTAATCTCAAATTCTGGCTCCTCTGGTATACTCTCAGGTATGGACTTAAACCAAGGTCTAGCGTGCGGTAGAGCAAGAGCGAAGAGGAAGAGCCTAGCAGGACTGGGCAGAGGGGGCACCAGTGCATCAGGACACACCTTCTCCGCAGATCTTCTCAAGGGCCACAGTGAAGGCTCTGAGCCTGAGCTGCAGCAGGGCTAACATCCAGCAAAGCAGCAGGGGAAGGAGCAGCCCATGGGATTGAGTATATTTAAATCCACTCTTAGGTTAATCCTCTGTGTAAGACACGGCCGGTGAGAGATGGAAGAATGAAAACCAAGGCACTGAAAGTGCTATCAAAAACTATCTCAGACTTTTGTGAAGTGGTATGCTTGGTGTCCAACAAGTACAAGCTCAAAGGCCTGGCTGACTAAGGTGGAAACACTTGAATTTGCTGATCTGCATTTAAGAAAATGGTATCACACTTTCTTCAGCATTAGCAATGTAGGGCCTGATTCACAGAAGTGACCATTTGCTTCCCAGAAGATGCCCAGGGAGGGCAACCCAACTCTCAGGCCCTGTTATTTTCTCACCAGATGAGGCATCGCTACTCGCTTTTGTAATTCACGATCCAAGACTCCTGTGTTCAGGATTGCTCAGCCACTAGATGTCTCTGCGTACTACAGGGCAAAGCAGAGAAGATGAGTTTCAGATCAAACCCAAAGAAAAAGCCGAAGAGAGAGCAGCATGGAAGCCTCCTTATTTGTGTGTCAGATCTCTGCCTGGGTGATATAGCAACGGAATGATTTTCACTTGGTGACAAACTGTGTAGTTGTGAGCATACATCTAAGAACGTGCTCCTTATATGTCTTGACTTGAATTATTCAGCTGGAATTTGGGAATATCCACAGAAAAAGTTGGAAGAAAAATCCTTTCCTCTTAAGTCTCTGAAGAGGCAGATCTGCACTCCAGTCTCTACAAAAGGATCTTTTCTAAACTAACCAGCTTCGTCATCCCAGCAGCCTGTACCAGAGTGGAAGGAAATTCTAGAGCAAAGGCTCTTATCTACTCTTTCCGTTGGATAGGTCATAAAAGGACAACAAGTGTTCCCTCAGATTCTTTCCCTGTGTTACTTCTGCCATGTGTAATCACATACTCTGCTATTTTCTAACAATATTCTTATGTTCAGGATTTCTATTTAGTTCATTGGCACTTTGGGGCATGTAAGGTCAAGAGCCATAAAAGGTTGTGCAAATCTGATGGGGTCTGCAACAAATGCCAGCCTGTGACCTGACTGCTGAGGTAGAAATCAATAGATGAGGAATGTGTTTGAGTGGCTGCAGGAATCTTTTATCTTTTGCCTGACAAACAACCTCTTTGGCTTGTGAGAGGAGGCCCTGTACCACGACACAAGTACTGAAGACCCTACACACAAACACACACACAGAAAAACTTTCTTTTTTTCCCCCTGAAACACATTGTACTATGGACCCAGCTCCACAAATTGCTGATATCAGAGCTAGGCTGACAAGCTGTGATAATGCAGGGACTGAACAGCTACAGTACCCAGACACAACTGTGGATGTCAGCTGGGAAATACTCTTTCAAAGGACTTAATTTTTAGAAGACAAGAGCAAGACAGATGTGTCAAACTGGACACCCATGAAAGGAAAGTTACATAAATCACACTTTTGACAAGCTTACACATGAGGTCTTTACCTCATTCCCATTTTACTTTCCTAATCTGAGCTTGCTTGTAAGCAAGCAAGGCAGCACATGATGAGCCTTATCTGCAAACAAGGATGCAATATATCTGCATACGGAAGCTCTCTGGTGGCGTTAGGACCACCACACTATTTCATAGAAAGCTTTACATGCGTCGGTGAGAGGATTAAAGCATCAAATAAAAAGCTGGTACATTAAAGGAGATTTCCAATAGTATATCTTATTACTCATCACTGACTCAGCTTGATAATGTAAAGTCAATGAGAGAAGTTGCCAGCATTCCTTTGTGTTATAATCATTAAAGAGCAACCGCCAGTGTTCCCACACTTTCAACTTTTGCAAAATGGTTGCTCTTTGCCCTTTACCGCATCTGTGTTTGCATAACCAAGTGGTGTACAGCTTGTCAACACCTCTTTATGCCTTACCTTCCTCCCTCCAGGGTTTTGTTTATGTGTCATCAGAGCAAATCCACATCTGAGGATTAGAAGCTCCTTTTCCACAGTATACAAAAGGGATCAATAATTGCCATATTAATTCTCAAGCATGAGCTCTGAAGGAATGAAAAAGGCCTGTACAATCAAATTCAATTTTAGGAGAAACAATTCAGCTAATTGTCTCACACCCTGGACTGCGGGGGTTCCTTTCTGGTTATGTTTGGTGTCAAGTAAAACCACCCTGTATGTAGCCACGCAGGCAGAAGACACCAGTGCTTAACCTCTGGCCAGGGTCACTGCAAGTCCAACAGTGGTTCCTTCACCTCTATTAACACGTGTTGCAGTGCCCATGGGCTGAAGTCACAGGGTGTAGAAATGTGCCACCACTGCTAACCAGAGAATTTGGACCATTCTTGTCTTTGGTGGAATTTGGATGCCTAGGGCCATGTTCAGTCACCTCCTTTGCACCCGAAGTCCCTGTACTCTCCTTTCCCATTGGCATCTGTCAACAACTCCCTGCTCTGTGCCTTGCTTATATGCACTGAATCACCCTTCTTCACTTCTCACTGAGTAGGTACAGGGATTGCAATGAATTTAGACCATCTGTGAAAACAGCCTCTAGGTTCAAATGATGACCTGGTCCAGTATTCAGGACTGTGTGATATTGGATGTAGTGAAAAATCTGTTCAGCTTCTTTCTTGTGCTCAGAGTTCCTGAGGTGCTTCAACCTTTTCTGCTGTGAGTACTCAGGAGCAGCCAGGTTTGTTCTAATAGGCATCTAAATTATTGCAGCTCAGAGGCAGACAATGAGGCTCTGACATGCTACCTCAGAGAGGCCAAATTTATTAGATGTGTTCAGACTGTGCTTAATACTGACAGCATCAAAACAACACTCACTCTTCTGACTCCTGCATACATCAGGACATTTAAAGACCTGACTCTGGTGCCTGTCCAGACATATACCTTTGCCTACTGTTTCCCAGAAGTTAGCCAGATGTCCACTCAGTGTCTTTCAGAAACGAATCACGCCTATAAACATTCAGTAAACTTGCTATATTGGCAATGAAGTGCAATATGCTCCTCTGTTGAGCACCTAAATTTTCCACTGCCTGTGTGGGGAATCCTAGGTGCTCAGCTTAGGTGGCATGAATCACTCTGATGGATCAAGTACCTGCTAACTTTATCATACTTAAATTTGATACTTATGTAAAGTAGTTTTAACATGGATTTTATCCCCTATTCAAATTGTAGCAGTTTGTTCAAGCACTGGAAGTTCTGTATGCAGTCCTTGGTATGTAAATGCATGAAAGTTGGTATGGTTTCCTTGAACCTCAGTCTCTGAATTATCTTTTAGGGAAAACTTTCCTGGACAGCTCAACTGTAGCTACCGTTCAGCAGTACTACCTACTTCAACAGCAAGAAGACATTTGCTCGTTGATTTCTAAATGCTATTCCACCTCCTCTCTAAATTTCCTTTTTTGATGTTACATAGGATATTTGCATAAAATTCAGGAACTAAGCCAAATACTTCTCTTACCACTTCAAAGCTATGGACCTCCATGAAGCTGGACTGGTGTAAATGAGGGAAGAATCTGACGCAATAGGGTAGTTCAGTATAATTATATACCCACTGTACAATACCACCAGAAGCCAACTAGCTGCAGTTGTGTCTGGCCAAGCCCAAGGTAAGCTTGGACTCAGCACCGTACTAACACTGTCAGGCAGCTTCTGGATCACAGCTGATTCATGCCCTGCTAGCTAGAAGCATAGCTAGAACTTGCTTTCATCTGTCTACAACAGACTATGTAATATTTCCTAAAGATAGATTTTAGACAAGATTTTAATACAAAGGAAGTCACAGTACGTTTCTTACACTTTTGCATCCAAGCTGCAGGGAATCCTACTTACAGTTTGAATTGTGCTACTACAGAAAGTTGTAGGGGAGGCTGGGAGGTAAACTAAATGCAGGAAATAGTTACAAATCTAAACTGTCAGTTCTGTTATGTAAATTGAGAGAACCCCACTGTTCAGTAATCAGGAGGATAGGCAAGTGGCTGAAGCAATTGTGTTTCTCCACATTCCTTAAAACAGGTCATCCTGGTAGATGTCTTAAGGTTGTCACACAAGCAACATTTTGAGTTCTTGAAACAGGAGAGGCTAGTCTGAAGATCACTCATTTAGTAAATGCCCAGATCACTGCAATGTATGTAAACTGTGGTATATAGGCTGAGTGTGAAGTGCTGAATAATTCGGGTGTATTCCCAGAAGAAAGTAAATTGAATGTTAAATCCCTTCAGCCATCCAGCAATGACAGGATTTCAAATGACTGTACCATTTTGGTGTACAACATTTCTCTGACTGTATTACTCTGTGCTCCCAGTGATCAGTTTTTAATTCTGATCTGTGAGCATAGTTCAATTTGATTTTAATTAATCTCATTCATACCATAATAATGCTCGATTCATCAATGTGTTTCAATATGCATAATAATACTAATAATAGATCTGGAGTTATTTGAAATAGATCTGAGTTTATGGTACAGACTGCATAGTAGACCAAATGTGAACACTCTGACCAAATAAGGCAGCCCTGACAAAAATTAAAATCCAGATTTTGAAATCACATGTTCATGAATAGTAGGTTTGGGGATAGGGGTGTTACTGTTTCATATTCTTATACAACATCTGCATTTATTTGCAACTAAATTGAGGTAAGACAACTTGTGTGAATGAGCAAATTGATCAAGCTTCAAAAGTTTGGTTCTACATTATTTATTTTTTTTTAAGTTACAATACCTGTTGTTGACTCCAAAATCTTCTCATGGACTGTGAGCCTGGAAACCCAGCACTGTGGTCAGTATGGGTCCACCGCTCACCTGTATCTGAGATAAAGCTTTGGGTCAGAGACATTTTTGGCCAATAGTCATATGGGTCTGGCTCTTGACAACACTGCACTGTGAATGTGTTCAAACTTGAAAAATAAACTGCAGTTAGTATAAAACCATATTCCATGACAGTTAATAGATGTTAAATTACTGCAATTTGCTGTTTTGATGTTAGTTTAATGGCTGTTTCCAACAAATAGATTAACCTATTCGTCAACTGCCAATAAATTATTTCACTTTTCCATAGCTTCTTTGTATTCTGCCAGGTTGCCTATATCCTGTTATTCCAGGACGTGATCTTGATGTGCCATAGCATGATATAATTCATAGTGACACTATCAAATGTACTACAGCAAACCATGAAGCTGGGGAAAGGAGAGCTCACGCTATGATGACGTAATTATTTCAGATAGAGAACTGCTGCAGGCAAAGTCTTCATTAACCATAAGCATGCATACCCTGCATGTTTTCCACTGCTCAGACAATTAGGGTTTTTTTTGAGGAAAGACACTTCAGTCTAGTGTCTGGAGGAGTGTACTGTTTGGTTTAGAGTTTGCTACTTAGAGTGACCTTGTGCAACACTTCTGCATTCACTCTGATAACTGTGAGGTAGTGACAGAGAATTACTAAGCCATTCTTTCAGGGACATTAGCAGGCTTCACTCATTAGTATCAATATTGCCTGTAAGGTTTGGGAACATAACAAGCCATTTAAGTAACACACAAATATAACAACAGTAGGGATGTCAGTGAGCAGCAAGAGTAGGACTGCTCCACCAGGAAGGATGAGCTAGAAGCTGAGGGTGACCTTGGCACAGGTTCTGCTCTCACCCACATCTAAACATAGCAGGCAGACCTGAGCGCTGGCAACAGGGTCTGTTAGCAGTCCTGCACAAGGCAAAGAACAAACCAGGTTCACAGTCTAACCAGAAGTCAAGTCAGAAACAAAAGTAAATAGAGGTGCAGGGTATGCTTAATGTCCATCTGAGTACACCTATGATATAGTAAGTACTAGAGGCCCAGACCCAAACTTAAACAGAGCTCTGAGCTCAGTGAGCAGAGGTGATGGCTAGAAGTCCCAGATGAAGCTGGGCCGATTAAGGCCTTTCAGTGTAATTAAGTCCCTAACATGGATCATCAGAAATTATCCCTGTTATCACAATGAGCCATGATCAGAAATTCTCTCTGCAAACTTCAGCTTGAAATGTTAAAAGGTTTTGCTCTTTCTGCTTATAATGAGAAACTGTCCTAAAGTCCCGAAGATAGGCACCTTCTTTGTCAAGCTGAATTTCTACCTGTTGTCAGCTGATGGCTGTTCATTCTTACACCAAAAATTGCATTTAGTTGAAATGTCCTTTTTTAAAATTTCTGTTGTTCTCACTCCTGGTTTGTTTTGCAGGTTTTTTGTTTGTTTGCTTTAATTGGAAACAACTGTATCAGTACTTTCTTATCCCTACTTAAAATACCTTATCTGCTATATGACATTTGTTCTTTTACAGCCACATCACAGCAGTGATCCTAATTAGCCTGTGATTGACTAGTACACACTACTCTTTCAGTTTTCTGTCCTTTTCAATAGATGCGACCACAGTTTATTGTGTATATTCTTGTGGTTATTCACTAAGCACATGACCTTGCACCTCATATAGTTACACACACATCCATTTCTATTAGCTCACTCATCAAAATTCTTCATTGCCTCCCATATTCTGATCCTCTGCTGTATTGATGATGCCTCTCAGCTTTGTGTCAACAGCTAATTTAATTTGCACACTCTCTCTGTTTATGTAAAAGTCACAAATGAAAAACTTGGAAATGTGTGTCAAGAGCAATCCCTGATGTTTTGTATTAGTATCCTCTTCTCATAGAGTCAGTTGATAAATTCATAGAATTCAGGTTGGAAGAGACCTCTAGAAGTCCATTAGTCCCTTGTTCAAAGCAGCATTAATATCAAAGTTGGATCAGGTTTCTCAGCCCATTAAATCTCTTTTTCAACACGTCCACAGTTGTTTCATCTTTGCCTAATTTCTTATGAATCCTGAAATTTTTACAATTCCTTTTTGTTATCTTTACTATATTAAAAATAGTTCTTACTTGGCACTATATTTAGATGTTTACTCAAGTCCAACAATCATAGCTCTGTACTGCTTCATTTCTCTGGAAGTGAAATATTTTTATTTACTTCGCTTTTTGCTACTAATTCTGAATACCTAAAATGGGGCTTTGGCCTGTCCAGTGGTATGAAGGTTTCATTCATACTCCCATTTTCTCTAGAGATTATGAGAATTCATGAAATGGAAAGAATGGGCCTTTGAGATCTGAGACTATTATAAATTCTTCCCTCAATCAAATCACATGACATAAAATTTTAATTCATATACCTATGTTAATTATTATCCTTATTCTGTTATTATCTCCTTGCTACAAATCCCGCAGTCATGCAATCTGTTTGTCCTCAAATGAAACTTCCTATTGCCACACTGAAGACCAACTTTTCCATTCTTGAGATTCTTTGTAAGTCAGCTGGAACCTACTAGGAACTTAACACCCACATACAACAGTCTTATCCAAATACACCATTTCTCAGACTTCCCTGAAGTTTGATATTTTGGCAGAATATCATGTGCCAGGATCATTTGGAACAAAATATCCATGCTCAAAAAAAAAAAAAAAAAAAAAAAGAGCCATTATCAAACAGAGTCAGTGGATGATGAGGTTTCTAGCCTGGACTGTGTTTCCTGCTGACCACTGACACATTTGCCAGTTCTTCACTAGCATAAACCAACACAGCTAGATTAAGTTTATGCCTATCAGCAGCCAGCAAAAGGTGCCACTAAATGTGGGCCAAACTGCAATTGCTGTGCACAGCTAGTGAGGGTTCAGACAGCTTGAAAGAACATCAGTGAGACCAGAAGACTTTCATCTCTGTGTTATTGATGCAACTAAATGTAGAATAGATCAGTGACGATCAAAGTCTTCTGAAAGTGCCTAATAACAAACCGGTGGTGCAAGCTGCACTGCTTTGCTCAAAGTTACAAGGGCAAAGTTATGGTGGCAGAACCTGGTCAGACTTAATCCTCCTTGGTGACATCAGGAGTAGGGGTTTTTAAGATAAAGATCATAAACTACATGCAAAGTAGTAATAATAATGTATATTAAATGATATGAGAACATAGCTTTCTCCTCTTAGATGCATATCCCAAATTTTTAAGAAATGTGGGCTTGAACTTGACACCAAATGTAGATTTTACAGATCATGTTCATGAAACATACTTGCCAGTATTATTCCTATCAATGCTAGTGTTCTGCTTTCGGGGTTCTGATGCCAGACTTTTACATTTCCATTTTTCTAACAGCTGCACAGTAAATCACAATCCCTTGGCACCACCAGATCCAGCAGAGGTTGTTGATGCCCAAATCCCACTGCAGTACAAATTTAGAAGGAGCTGAGAACTGAGAGAAACAGGAATTTTGACTGTCATAGGGCTGGGGTAGAGCAGAAATATCTCCCAGCATAGCGGTAGGAAGTGAGCTCGTCCCTACTTGCTAAATTGTCTGCTTGCTTAATGCCAAAGAAAAGGAAGCAAGCAAAGCTCTAGAATAATGATATCAACTAATATGGAAGAATTACTACAAATATGATAAAAACTAATGCAGATGTGATGCAATCACAGACGTGAAAGCGATGGACTGTTTCATCAGACAGTATTTCTGCCTAAATAGCAAGCACACTGGAAATATAATTAACTGTCTTCTGCAGGTACAGCTAGTACACAGCTAGAGACACCTATGCACAAGCAGGCACAAAATGGGATCTATGAATCCATTTAGCCATCAGGCAGAGTAAAAGATTATTTGAATAATGGGGCTCGGGGTAAGCAGACAGGTGCAGCATCAAACTATGTCAGACATTTCTTGAATGGATATTTTGTTCTAAATCAAAGCATACCTCCAACTAATAAGGTAAACACAGTATAGTTCAGTTAGGAAAGAAGTAGGTTAAACCAGCTGTTCATTTACTTTCTCTGCATCAGGAGGAGGAACTCAGTGAGTTCCTTGAACTCGCATTCTCTTTTCTTTCAGCTTTATATACATGCCTTCACAATCTCCTGCTACATTTCTTTTTTTTCCCCTGCATACTGCAGGCAATAACTATGAAACTCTTTAATTTAACAATATGTTCTTTGTCCTGCAACTGTTCCTGTTTTGCAACCACATAGATTATATGTATGGGCCTGTAGGAATAGTCAAACAGTTAATAAGGGTAGGGTTTGGCATGCTTTCACTATGTACAAATTCTACAATCAAGTCCTGACAGGAAAGCACTGTATCTTCTGTGGTTCCCAGTCCTGAGTAAAATATGCAAAATATCACTACTGGGAATGATACCATTTCCCAGAGAGCCGTAATACCAGTTTTTTCTTATCAATGCATCATTGAAAGGTATTTTGTTTATAGTTTAT
This sequence comes from Athene noctua, assembly GCF_965140245.1. Classification (NCBI taxonomy): domain Eukaryota; kingdom Metazoa; phylum Chordata; class Aves; order Strigiformes; family Strigidae; genus Athene; species Athene noctua. The sequence continues at coordinate 11,990,142 of NC_134038.1, read as the reverse complement.
GCCATTTATTTTCCCAGGCATATTAGGTTTTCAGAAGTGACCCATGGTTCGTTGTACCTGTCAAAGGTACAGAGGTGCTATTTCAAATTGCATTACACCCTTAATACAGTATGAATGAAAGAACTAAAGAGAGACCTGTACCAAATAACTGCATTAACCCCTGAGGTTAAATATCCATCTGCATGATTCCTTGGGTCTTCTGTTTTCACCATATGCCTCTCTAGTACAGTGTACATCCTTCAAGAGGCAGAAATGCACTTTGCAAAGTGCATCACAGCACAGAGGTACCACAGCCAGGATGAGAAGAGCAAGGGTTTACTCTGCAAAGCAACAAACTCAATTATTGTTCCTGTCAATGAGATGGCAACCAGAGTGAAATCCATCATGTTCCTCTAGAGGTACGTCAAGATCATCAGGAATACAAAGAGAGGAACACAGTAAACAAAAACCACTTTATTTGTATCTAATAAAGTAAACAGTCATCAGTGTGAACATGTACAGAGCCCAGATCTGAAAAGTAAGGAAGTAATATCTTTGCATAATCCCTTTTTAGACAAGAAAGGTATTTAAAGCCCTTCATGTGGGCTTGGGCCTTGAACCTGAATACTTACTGAAGCAGAATCTGAAGACAGAAATCAAATGTGAATTTTCTCCTCTTTAAAAATTGCCTTTTAGAGGTAGAACCTCAAAAGACTTGGAATTCTTGCTCTGACCTCAGAAGACTTTAAAAAAATGGTTACTTACTTAAACCACTGGAATGCACAGGAGCAAGTTGTTTCATGAGGTTCACGGTCAACTCAAAACCAGAAGGTAAAAAAACCCAGTCAAATATTTTAGACCTGTACAAGCCAGAGATTTAAGGTTTTTTAAAATGTGAGAAATCTGTTGTTTGGCTATGCTTTTGTTCATATTTTAAATGGGAACCTAGTTCCCAATTCAGAGGCCAGAGCCCCCCACATCTTCTGTCAAAATCCATCCAATCTGCTAACCAGGGTGATACATGGTCTTTCGAAGGTAGAAAATGCTCTCTTATGATACAGTGGTCTCTAACCCTGGCAGAGCTTGGCGGAACACCCTTATGGATTTTCTCTGTTAACGTTCAGTTAGCTTTACCTTCACTGAAGCTCATTAAATTTCCTGTTCAATTTTCCATATATATAGGACCATCCACCCTGAAAATCACAAGCACCAAAGAGCACAGAATAATTCACTCCTCATTCTGATATTGAAATAGCTCTCTAAAATAAACATTCTAAGGAGAGGCAGTGAGAAAAGAGGAGCAGACTGGAGAAAAAAGACAAAAACCAACACGTGTTAAAATAGATGGGAGCAAGAGAGAGACACCCCACCACACAGCTCGTGAGCCACCAGAAATGATGGTGCAATGCTGGTCTGCCCTCCAGCCAAGGAGAAGGAGCAAAGCTCTCTTCTTTATAGCAGCGATTGGAGAGCCAAGCTCTCCCACTTTCCTTTTGCTTTAGGGACAAGTCCTGCTCACCATAAAAGTCTTCTCCAGGAGCTTACCAAGTCAGCACAGCCTTGGCAGTTTTTCTGTAGGAGGGAGGAAGAGGACAATTCAGGCTAAGCTGTATGCTGTATTCAACAAGTTCTGTGCCCTCAGAAATGCAGAAAGGGTGGACAGGAGTAACCAGCTCACCTTTTTCCCTGTGTTTTGAGTGTGTGTATGTGCTATGGGACTTGCGCAGATGCCATGTAACTCCTGAATCTTTGCCACCTGTGGGGAGGGCAAGTCTCCACCCCTGTGCTAAGCCCTTTCCCCTTTGGGCTTGGCAAAGGATATGTATTTCTCTCATAACAAGTCTCTGAGAACTCAGAAAAGCAACGTCGATGTGCAGTGCCATATCTCCCAACTTCCCTAGACCTGCTGCCTAATTAAACCTTCTTCACTCCTATGCCCCAGGTTGTCTAGGGTCATTAAGCCAGAGCTAGATGCTGTTCTTGCCAAAAATGCATACATCCATCTTCTTCCTGCTCTTTCTTTAGATTCCTTCACGCCAGGGGACACAGACAGTAGCAGAAAGTTACACCTCCTGGCTAATCCAGTGTTTTAATCAGTATGGACTATTGTTCTGGCTCAGTGGTGTTTAGAGAGTTAGCTTTCCTCTCACCAGACCTTATTTTCCTCTGGATAGATCTGTTACACAGATGAACATATTTGCCCAAAGCACAAGAGACAGGTAGATATTTTTACTCGTCTGTTCTTTGAAACTCACAGCCATCGCTGGAGATGAGTGGTACCTGCAGAACTGTTACTTACCCTGCTGTGCACAAAGATTGTAGCAATACTCAGAATCAGGAGAGCAGACAATCATCCATGATTCCTCTAAAAGCAATGTCTCAAGGGTATTTGTATGCATTTACTTCGGTTGCTCAAAGGTCCTAGTCATAGGAGGTATGCAGACACTGCCCTTAGTGATTTCTGTCTAGAAGGCAAATCAAAGGGACCTAACGAAATTACAAATATAAACAGTAGACCTTATCTGCTTATATCATTTGGCTGTCTTCCAAGTGTTTAGAATTAATATGCCCAACAGTTAGGGATATTGTTATCTGTAAAGTGCCATGGACATTTATGGTGCTGTATAAATGCATATTATTGATTAATAACTACAATACTTAGTGCCAGTACTTTAAACATTTACAAGAACAACCTCAAGAACAACAGCATATGTGGCTTTTTAAAGTTGTATTTAAGTAATACAATCAGCAACACTGGTGGACCACAACCAAAGCCCTCTTTGAACATGTCACAGTCTGGGGGATAACTTTCCCTCTCCCCACATCTCTCCCCACTCTGCACCCCTTCAGCCATCAGGATTTGAGCCATTACTTCTCCTGCTGCTCGAAAACTGAGCCACAACTGCAGGCCACAAGCACCTGGATATCAGGTGTGCTTAGCTCCAGGATCTGGCTCAGTGCCATTATTCTCAGTTCCTCCCTGAAACGAGTTATGATCAATGACGTATGCAGTGATCAGAAAACCGTTTGAGCAAACTATTGTTTATTTAGTACTAAAACCAAAGTGTTTAGAGACAAAAGGGTTTCAGAACAAGTAGTAAGTTACACATGCCTATCTTGCATAAAAACCTTTCTATTTCCCAAGGGTACTGCAAAGGTGACCTCACATCTCTAGAAACTTGCTCTTCATCCAACCAACATTCCTCACAGGAGTTAGTCTCCTAAGAGAGTGTTTACTTTGAGCCATATCCTTAAACTCTCATCTTTAACTTTCAGAGCAAAACACTTCAGTCTGCAGGTGTATCAGTGATAATCAACAATTCATTCTATTAATGTATTAATGCATTAATGAAATTTGATCCTGCCTGGTAGAGTCAATGATGAAATGCTGAATTCTTGTGAATGTCTTATTGTCTGGCTACAGGTTTTCAGTCTGAAAAATACTGCACACAGCTGCAGAGCACAAATTCATCTGCTAGATATCAGACTGTTTATTTTTCCTACTCCTCACCTTCACTTGAGTTGTACTGTGCAACTCAGTTGCCCCTACACACCTCTATATCTCCACCTTTTTTATAAACTGACTAGCAACAAATCATTCACCAAATTTCCACCCCGTACAAAGTCCTAGATAAGAGATCCTACACTAAGCAAGACAATGAGGAAGACCATGCTGAATGGTTTTCCTTCCATGCTGAGGTTCAGAACTATATATCTTAGGTAAGTGACCTCCTTTTGCCTAGAGGCACACACCACCAGTCCCTCTGAGTACTGATTTCTCATGTTTCCAGGCTATTTATCCTGCTCACACCACTGCTTTCCTCCCAACACATGGAAAAGCCAGCTCCACACTGAACAGTGCTTCTTCACAAACTGCCATTTCAAATTCTGCGACAGCCCACCAGGGAGGCCCTCATGGTAAAGCGTGTGGTTTAGAAAAGCCTCAGAGGAGACTTTTAACTGCTATCAAGGAATTTGGCCACAGGATCAATAAAAGGCGGAGCAGGAAAAGGGAAATTTGGGGAGAAGTTCAGAAGCATGTAATAAAGAGGGAAAAAGAGACTGCTTGAGAAGAGCAGAGAGCTCCCACCTAGGGCTAGGTTGCAGTATTTTGGCATAGCCTTTGCTTGCTGACTATACCAACCCTGCAGCACCTCCCTGCAGCATGGAGATACTAAGCAGACCCTTTCTTTCCTTTCCCACCAAGCTCTGTGGCCTTTTTAATGTCCCTGGCTCCTCTACAACATCTCCTCCTTGACACTACTTCTCTTGGATGCTTTGTTTCCCCCTTGTGCTCAAGGCCCTGAATTCTCAGCATCTTAGTAATGACTTAATGCCCTTCGGATCAGACCTTCGACAGGCACTACCTGTTTAAGCAAAGAAGAAATGGGAGGGAAAGTACGAGATGTATAATGAATCACAATGAACTCACAGGATTTTGATTGTGTAAATAAGAGGACTGTTTAGTCAACAGAGTGCATAAAGTTATGATACCATGGCAGATTGAAGAGAATGAATATATCTTTCCCTAATCCCAGTATAACCTAGATTTATTCTGGAACAAAATGTCTCCCTAGCATTGTCAGCTCGAGGTAATATTTGTAAAGTCATGAGGTGTCATGCAGATTGCATGCTGGAGTTGCTTAAGAAAACTTTCATGGAGTCAGCTTTTTCTGAGGTGTAATACATTTATGTCAGATTAATTTGAGCTAGATGAAAGGTAGATTTTTAAGAGCTCCTGCCTCCTGTAATGGTAAGTGTTAACACCTAGCAGACTGATCATTAATAAGATATAATTATATATAATAATGGGCTTATATAAATACTGCAAATAAAATACTGGGGAAACCCAGGGCAATGGCAAGCAAGAGTCCCAGAGACATAAGAGTGATGTAGACAAACAGATACTGATAAGCATGGTGCAGTGCATAGAAAAGATCTTAGGGCAGAGGACATCCATTTTTAAGTAAGCATGAAACTTGCTTAATTTTAAAAGATTCCCTGCAGACTTTACTGCTGTTGTTCTTCTACCTAAATATGTGGCTTGCTCCGTATAACAGAGTTTATGGGAAAACCGTTGTTAAGATTTTGAGAGTAAATCTTCACAAGAAGAACCATGAGAAAATAAAAAGCCACTTCCTCCAGGAGGAAAGAAATAGAAATAGGAAACTCAAATTATGAGAAAAGGTACTAAGTTCCGGACATACCTTGCAATGCATGTCAAATTGTGAGCTGCACAGTGTAACCACGAGACAGAGTGGCTTAGGGAGTGGTTTTACCAGGATCTCTTAGGGTGTGTTTAGATGGCATAATGTGATTCCAGCACATTTCTCAGATGCCTGAGTGTATTTATCCTGGCCACTCCATGCTAATCACCTACGTATTTACTATAGGCCCTCAGCCCAAACTATAGATATGGTAACTCCAGCCTACACTTCTCTTGAAAGCAGACAAGATTCTTTTATAATAATATTGACATGCATGATGCCTAGCTCTGACTGTAGTCAGCAAAATGTTCTAGAGACTAGTCAGCAAATATTCTTGAGACTGCATTCAGAAAATAAAAAATTCCCTTTGGGTTAGTATTCAAAGTTTAGCCTATGTTTTGGAAAGAAGGCAAAGAAAACAAAGGAAACAAAGGAAGAAAGCAAACAAGCAACCAGGAAAGAGGACAAGAAAAAAAAAAAAAAAAAAAGAAAAAAATTCCTTCAGGTGGGGAAAAAAGAAGTGTTCTTGTCCCTTTCTGGCTTCTGCATTAATAATTTCATAATCTCAAATATATAAACATTTTGGAAATTTATTGCTATTTCTGTCAGCCAGTAGCCTCCAGTTTTGTCTATACTGCTCTGAAAAGGGAGTGAAATGCTCTTTTGGAGATTCCCCAAAATACCTCACTTTCAGGCTTATCATCACAGTTACTCAGGACTGCATCCTTTTAATCCTCAGACTCTTGTGCAGTTTATCCATATACCTCAGAGATATTGTACCTCAAAAATAAATCCTGGAGGATTTTCACCCAGAGATATCCCTCACAATATCAGATGTGGAGCAGCACTAGGGTGACTGAGAGGAGTAAGAACAGGACTACTACCCATCACGAGGTCAGAAAGAGCGAGACTGTCGGGTACAGACCCAATTCTGGATAAACTTATTTTATTACTTACACACCTATTATGTATGCTGCTGCTGACCTAAAGAAGGGCTTTTTGCTTTCATTGTTTTTATTTAGCTATTACAGATAGCCCAACGTTCTCCATGTGGAAATACCATCATTCTTCAATTTCTTATGTGGGCACTGTTGTACTAAATACTCTCAGACTGGTGGTTTGAGATTAGATATATTTATAGACATGTGTAAAGCTCTATACAACCTTTATACCCCTTCTTTACTGGGACAGTCATGTTGGCAGCAGACTGACTGACTATGACCTACCTCTTAGTTTCTCCCAAGTAAGTATTTCTACGGTGTAGTATGCGTGTTTTTGTTAGCTTACTCTAGCCCAGAATTTCTCTCTTGCCTAGAGCCTTTGTCTGTGGACTTCCACTCCCCTACCCCAAATCAAAATGTCATCTCGATAAATGTTTACACTCCATATACAGAGAAAATTATGTTTTGGTTTGTGGTAGTATGTTTCAGTATGCAGACACTGTCCCAAAGACATGGTATCTTCCAAAAGAATAAATATGTGTTCTTTTCTTCCAACTCTGTCTGCTGGAATATCCACCTAGAAAAATACCTGTTATCACATAAATAATTACATTTCTCTTTGTTGGCAATAGAAAATGTTCGCATCTTACATGCCTATACACAGGGAGAGGATTTTAGATTCAATTTCTACCATTTATTTTCTTGTACTCTCTTCTGCTTTACAGACTGGTCGATCTATTTACCTACCTATTTACTCTTCTAGCTTTAAGATAGAAGAAAACAGCCTTAGGGTAAACTCCCTGACACTTGTACCCTGTTGGAGAGCTTCTCCATTCCCTGAAATATGTCTTTGCCATGTCCCAAGGAATGTTAGTCCTCCCTTCTTCCAAAAAACCACCTTCTTCTGGAAACTAAGAACTTGACATACTTCTAACTGGTACTTGTTTTCACACCACTGTTAAAATAGTGTTGCAATTTACAGGTTATTATTTTTCCTACACATGAAAAGCAAATATATCCTGCAATAAAGATGAACATTTACTTTTCACCACAACGCCTCCTGCTTTAATGCCTGTCTTTTCAGCAACATTACAGCTCATGTACTACTCTCTAGTGTAAAGTTAATAAATGGACTGCCTTAGGTAGACAGCCCTGGTGTCTTCTGCTACAGTGAAGTCCATAAGGAATGCCTGACGTTGGTAACCTCTGAGCCAAAGTTTACATGCTTTCCTGCCCCTGACCTCTTTAGAAATATTTTGCCTTCTCTATCAGGTCCAGGCTACCAAATCACCATCTGCTCACTATAAAACTCATTGTGGGCTCAGATTTCATTTGACTGGCAAATTCAAAACAACCTTGTTGGGTTAATTCTGGTTTTCATTAGTCTCTGTCGAAGTTTTATTCTGAGTTCAGTGTGTCCTGGTCTCTCACGAAGACATCCACTGAAGTTTCCCCCCAAATGGCTCTTCAGCATTAGATCAAAGTCATAGTCTGTTCTACAGTTAAACTTTCCTTTGTCAGTTGAATACTAAAACCTCTTTTCCACTTAGTTCCAGTTTTGATTTTTGAACTCTATACACTTTAAATTTTTGTACTACAATTTCACATCTAACCTCCTCCACTGGAATTAACTGAAAACAGTTAAATGAAACAAGGATACCCAGGCCTGATCTTGAGAAAAAAAAAACCTTTTGTTTTGATTGACTCCCTTTTCTTTGACCCTCTGCTTGCAGGTAGAGAGTTAAGTATCATCTACACCTCTCCATATTTCCAAATAATTTCCATTTCAGTGACAAGATGCTCAGTTTTGCCATTAGGATTTTTTCTCCCAGTACGCTTGTCCTCATTGTAGCATTTGATGTCCAGCCATCTTTGCTTCTTCCTCTGACCCAATTCAAATTTCTTCCTCATAAGACATGATATATTTCTACAGAGCTCCTCCCTCTGACTCCCGGTGTATGGGACCACAAAGCACTTTAAAGGTACAATTCCCAATCCAGTAATAATCACTTAAACCATGGTTTGAAGTTTACTCATTAATGTTCACTAATCCCACACTAGCTCATGTCAACACAGTATCTAAAGAACGAGGGTTAGCATCTGCAACATCACATCATGATTGTTACATTTGGGACTTAAATGGAATTTTTGACACCTGAATTGTTACAGGGCAAAAGAGGCAGCCTTTGTGTGGCAGCCTTAGGAAGTAATCACGAGGCTGGCTGTCTATGAGACAAAAATAGTGTCAGACAATTTTTCTATATCCAGACAGAAGTCAATTTAAGTGAACAAACAGATTAAACATCATAGCCTTGCACAGGCCATGAGCAGGAGCACTGCTGCTTTATTACAACAGAAACAGGGAAGAAGAGGCCTTAGGAGTCAACTGATCCAAAACTGCTTTGGGCAATGCATTTGGAGCCAAAGTTACATGATGTCCCATTCCTGAACGGTGGTATTCTTGTGTGTTTGTTTGTTTAAACAAATAATTGCTAAATTTGAGCCCTGCCAGAGAACAGCATGCGAAAGAACCCTCCCAAACCCAGCTCCAAAGGGCAGGCTAGATTTCAATCTATCACCATATCCCCAACAGTCAGTGATGTTCATGTAACACACTCCCTTTCTTCTAGTCTCTGTTTGATGTTTTCCAAGGTGCTCATAGCACTTGGATCCTTTCTGGAACCACAGGGTGTTTACTGTACCAACCACGGGAATACATTCTGTTATGAATTTCCCTGCCCATTTATAGAAAATATGTATACTGTCTGTTCTTGTAGTGTTAACAGGCTTCCTTAATAAATTAAAAAAATAAATGTAGAAAAACAAAGCATTATCCTTCAATGACTTAATAAGATTTTGCATCATCATCACCATTATTATTATTATTAAAGTATCACAGCAACAGAATAATAAAATTACACTGATGTGAGCAATTCACACACCTTTGATTAAGAATGTGTCAGCACTTTCCCGCATGAATCCTTCTTTTTGGTGGAATGAGAAGGAGTGGGAAAGAGATAAAAATCGCCTGCTGTAATTCTTTGTGGGTTGCTCCCTGGCAGATGATGTTTTAACAGAGGAGCCGCTTCTTTATTAATGCAGCTTTACAGAATAAATTAACCTGAAACATTTATGATCCTGATTTTTAGGACTTCTTTGCATTTAATTTGCAGGCCCCACTGACTGCCTGATGGATCAGTTAGTTTGCTACCTACTTGACTGAGGGCATGTTTACCGATGTCGTGTGTGAAGTCGTGGAAACCAGCATGCTTTAGACGTGTGATCGTGGTTCACACACAGCCTTGTTCACTCATATGCATCCGAATCCAGGGCAGAATAAATCCTTCAGAGCCAAGTCTGCCAGTTTAAAACACTGGTGCTCTAATGCAGGTATAACAAAAACCTGTATAGGTAGAAGTTAAAGTCTGGAGTGGGATCTGAGTTACACCATCCATTTTTAGGTGCCTGATTTATCTCCTCTGATGTCTAAGAAGTAGTTAGTTGGCCCTAGTAGAATAGCTCAGACTCCTAGACTTCCTAATACAAGCAAGAACGAGATCAGACACCTCCCGAGGGCAATTCAGGTCTCCTAAGTGCTAAGCCAGGAGTTTTCTTGATCTCTTGGGTAGGAAATGGTTCCAATGAGGACAGGAGGAGGCAGAAAAAAGCTTCATCCTCTGTGGCCTTAACCCAGGCCATTCAGCAAGAGCTCTTGAGCATCAAGGCCTCTTCTGAGAGTAGTGCCCTTTGAAACCAAAACAATAACAAAACAGCTTGAAGAGGGGACTACATCCACTTTTTACATGGCAGCCTAATGGTTAAAGTACACTTCTGGGAATGAAGTGTCCCAGGCCCTCCTCAGCCTGAGGATTTTCAAGCCTTCATCTCCCACCTCTCCAATGCATGGTCTAACCACCAGCCTTCAAAACTAGCCACATGATGACTTCTTGCACATCTTCTGTCCACATTGACCCAGTTGGCACATCCAAAATGGTAACATGAAAAGAGTAAGCAAGAAAGAGTGTGACCCTGCAGCCATGTAGGTAAAGCATGCAACTGAAAGAAGAAAAACATGATTTGGGGTCACTATGTTCTAGCTCACCTATACATTTTCTACTGGATAGTCTGTCAATAAAACCCATGAGTAATCTGGGCTGTGAGTCAGAGCTAGTCTTGTTGATTGACAAACCCAGTTTACTGCTTATGGAATAAGACATATTGCAAGGCAAGTAAGGGTACCAGTGGCTTGTCCGTTAGCATTTTGTATTTATATTAACTTCTAGTGGTAACAGAAAAAAACCTATGTCTATGCCAGTAAATTAAACAGTCCCAAGGAGCATTGCAGGACACCAGAAGTCCATCATCTCTACTGCTTAATTGTGGAATGGCTCATGGCACATTTCTCACCTGTGATAAGTAACACATTCCTAAACAATTCTCCTGGAGTTAGCACTGCCCACTGCCAGCCTGGATCCAGCCACTCTCTCTTTTAGAGAGCAAAAAAGTTTAATAACAGTGAATCCATGCCAGAAAAGGGCTGTAGGCTTGATTTTAGTGCTAGAGGTATTTCCAGTAGGAGTTTCAGTGTGAAAGGTGCTGTACGAACCATTAAGAGATTGTCTCTGAAGAGAAAAAGACTCTGTCCTAAACAGTCTCCAGTTCAGCTGTGTGCTAGTACTTCTTAACTTACAGATGGCTCTACAAAATTAATTATACACGCTGAATTTCAGCAAATCTTTGTGCCTGTGAAGCAGTAGTGCAGTGGCAAGAGCTGATGAAAAAGAGACCAATGCAACATGTCAGTTCAAAAGGAAAGGGGTGGAAATTCCAGATAAACAGAGACTGCCTCAGAAGAGCACAATCCCAGAGGCTGCCCCACATGCAATGCTGCCAGTAAGGATGGACAGCTTAAAACCACAGTCTGAACTACGCTTCTGTACCGAGCAGTGTGATTATTGCATATGCAACAGAGCTTGTGGGCAACACAGAGGTATCCTGGAAGTATTTTAAGCAGTGGTTTTCACAATTTATGACTGTGACAGATACAGAGCTAATAAACAACACAGGGAAAGTGACCTTGTTAACTCTTTCATAGATCCTTATCCAAGACCTGTTTGGCAGAGAGTAGACTTTTCCCTAAGCCTTTGTGTAGATTTGAGGTGAACAAAGTTCTCAGGGGTAACAACAACAAAAAATACTTATTTTTAACTTGTATATAGGAAGGAAAACATTGACACATACTCAAAGACTGGGAGTGGAGTCTCAGTATGGAACCGCAGCCAGTAGTTTCAAAAATCAGCTAGGTACCTACACACCTACTTTGGCAACTAAATACACATCCTGATTTTCAAGAGGGGTTCCACTGGACTGCAGGGGCAAATTGATTTAGAGAGCGGATGTCTTAGTCCACCATGGCTTCCTAGAGGAGATCTGGGGATCTCAAGGAATCCCAGTGTTCAGAGACTGCAGGCAGAAACACTCAGCTTGCAAGTGATAAAGCACAGTACAATTCCTCCTTAAAGAGGCTCACTGAGGCATTAGACATAAATAATTGGATATACAAGTGGAAGCAGAGAGGAGAAGAAGGAGCACAAGACATGGTAGCTGGCAAGGAAGACTGCATGAGCTGTAAGGGGACTGCAAAACTCTAAGAGCCACAGTTGGATTACTTGACCCAGACATCTGAGTTGTCTTAAATCCAGTTCCTAGAATGTAGCCTGCTACGTGTTACGTTTCAACAGAGATCACAATATGTAACTGTTGTATTCCTCCAAACTGCATAAAATGTAAAGCAGAAAGCACGCAACAATACAGGTCGTTTTCACATTAGCTTGTAATTTTAGTCTCAGTCTAATAACTAACAAACAGGTCAACCTCTCACTTTCAACATCCGTTAATAGCTCCAATATAGTATTTTTGTCTGAAAAGCAACAGCTTCCAGCAGCAGACATTGGTCTGCCCTATTTAATATCAGCAGCAAGGGTAGAAAAAGTTAATGGATTTGAAACTGCCGTTCTGAATGTGGCAGACTGTGCCCAGGATACCTCCCTAAATGAAAAAGATGAATGTCCTGAAGCATATAATAGACTCACTTCCCATGCCGGGAAGATGCAATCTTCACTTAAAGAGGAAGAGGATTTTGTTTTCTTTGTTATTGTTCCAAGTGACATAGTAACATCTACCTGCATGCAGACAGTAATTGCGACTGATACATATCAGGAAGAGTAACATTATACAACAGGGTTTGACATAGCACACAGGGAACATAGTCATGTTGTTAAAAGCTGGGTGGCTACCAAAAATATATACAATAATTTAGGGTCAGGATCCTTGTCTGGCTGTGTGTCCTTCCAGATAACTGTGTTGCAGAACAGTTAGTTGCACTCAGAATTGTGGAGACTGTAGACTTTTAATTCAAAAGCTGAACTTAAAAGTTTTGCACAGTTGTCTCATTAGCCCAAATCATATTTGCCTGTGTAATTGCTTAATAAAATCAAATAACTAAGCATCACTGGGAGGAGGGGTGTTGTACAACTAAAATGTCTTGTTCTACCTGAAACAAAACTTTTTCCTTCATTTTACTAATATCTTACTTACATTTTATTTCATGTTCTTAGTTTTCTGTTTTTATCCAATCTTCTAATTTTTTTTTAATTGAAAAAAATTCAAAGGTTTCAATTTTCTCTGAATCTTTGTTTTCTTATTTGAAACTAATCCATATATTTAATTTTAATTTGAAAATAATTTCTGTAACTCTACAGCAAAATATTTTTTCAAGACAGATCCACAAGCCATCCTATGCAGCCCTATCCATGGCCCTGAGGGCTCTGGAGACGGCACAGTCTCACAGTGCATGAGATAGCTGGAAGGTGGGAAGGATTTAGAGCAGCTGGTAGCTCCCCGTTGCTGCCTAGACCATGAAGAAACAACCCCCATGTGTCATCATGGCATGCTGCAGCCATCAGGCTTGCTCTCCCCACACCTAGGGCAGCTGGCCAGACTCATCCCCACTGCAGTGTTTGGGCAAATTCCCCTTTCTGAGGAAAGAGCATGATGATACATGTTTGTTCCTTCTCCTGGCAGTCCTTGTTATAAATGCCTACATTTCGCAATGAGTTCTGAATTATCTTCTAAAATTATACATGGCATCTCTCATCTGGCACTGATGTCAGAGTGACATATGTTTACCACGGGAACCTGAAGAACACTCTGAACTTCTACAAGGGGAAAATCAGCTTATTTCACTTTTAATGTCAAACCTGCAGCAGTGCGAGTTCTGCAGGTGGCAGCCAGACTAAACAGCTGCTGATCCGTCTCCTGCAGCCTTGGATGCATCTCCCCAAGCTTCACCAGGACCTGATCACCTGGGGCAATCCAAGGAGGATCCAAATCTCAGAGGCTTTCTTTGCAGTCCGTCATTCAGCCCACCTACTGTCTGAAACTCCCTGGGGAGTGAGGAGGCGAGCCCAGACATTCCTGTGTTTCTTCCTCCTGTCACTCTGCCTGAACCAGTGGGGAAATATTGCTAAAAATCTCAAAAATATATCAGTGCTCAGCTACAATATTTTTAGCCCAGTTATCACAAGCCAAAAGCGAAGAGGACTTCAGTAGTCTCCACATAGAATCAGCATCCTTTGAAATAAAACATTAAAAAACCCCTAGGTAGTAATTTTGGTATTTCACAGACATTTCAGTCACCTGTTCTGCATTAATTTTTTACGCCAACTAGTTAGAAGTAGATAGTCCTGACAGACAGTGATGGTTCCTGAGACAAACTGGTCCCTCGAGTATTTCGTGCATTGGTCTGTGATTCTGTCTGACTTCTGGTACATTCAAAAGACTTAAATGAATAAGGAAAAAGATGTTTTCGCATTTCCTTTTAACCTATTTCCTTGAAACAATAGTTTTTTTTCAAGGGCAGGGACAGACCCCTTTGTTCTCTGTTTATGCAGCACCTGTTCCAATGGTGCTACACACATGAGATGGCTCCACTTACTAATGGCTTTATTCACTTTTTGAGCTTGTTAAAGTCATCATCTTTCAGTGAATTTAACATATCTTGATACAGACTACACTGTTCTATTATCGTTTACTACTCCACCCATGCAATAATAGTATATCATCTCATTTAAATAGGACTTTCTCAACCAAAGGGTGCCAACATTTTAATACAGAAATAGGGAATTAACCACATGAGGGAAAAAACAAGGTTTAAAGCACCAAAAGATCATTATAGATAATTTTAGGAGTGCCAGAAGTGAAGAACATCATAATATTAGTAGGCAGAGACACTCACACTTTCATGTTATGCAGTCACTCATGTAGAAACAAATATGTACCTAAATATAGTAAATAATCCTTGAGTAGGTTCCCAGTTCTGCAAGCAAACAAACACCTACAGCTACTTACATTCACAAGTTATATATTTTTCTGTTCCTCACCAGGACTGACATGTTACATGCAAAATCATGAAGAAAAAGGAAGAAAATAATACAAAATTCTATTTTATTCTATTCATGTCACAGGTCTTCTCTGGACTAATTCCTGCTTGAGGTCCAGTCATGGAAGCAGAGCTGCTCTCAGTTGTTTTAAACCTGCTTTTCTATTATTTGCAAATCACTTAAAAGTTCCAAGGAGTCTTTCCCTAGGTAGAAGAAATTCAGACCTACTGCTAGATCAGCTTTTCTGCAATGTTTTTGAAGCAGCCCATGTACCTGCAGCAGTCCTCCAAACACAGGCTGAAAACCAATAAGCTGGATCATATCTCCTATTTTAATTAAAAGCTTCCTAATGATGGTCAATCCACAATAATCTTAGGAAGTTGTTCTCTCGTTGAATTACCATCACTGTTAAAAAAAGTGTCCATTATTTTCAGTCCAAATTTGGCTAGCTTCAACATTTAAGCTTCAAATCCCATTAAATATTTGCATACTGGTTTGAAAAGCTCTTTGTATTCAAATAACTGTTCCCCATGTTGGTCACCATAGTATATATGTGATCAAATCATACTGTGACATTCCATGTATGAACAGATAAAGTGTGTAAGACATAAAATGTGCTCAGCATCCACTGATCTCCCATTTTTAAAAGAGGTTTTCAAAAAACCTGAACACAAATCCATCAATACCTTCACTGAGTCCTGTGCTCCATTTCTTGGTCATTTGCCAAGAATGTGTTAACATACCTGCTCCCATATGAGCAATAACTCCTGTGATGGGAGTGTTTGAAATGTCCTGACAGGAAAGCTTGATCTGTGGCCAAAGGAAGCTTTCACTTCCAAAAGGCTGGGATTCGTGAGCTCCTGTGGTGGATTTAGTCACACACAGTGAGGCGTTCAGACTTGTCACCCATCAGATAATGAAAGCAGATGAGGAGTTCCAATCAGTTCTGAGGCCAGCCACCAAAATTTGGAGAAGCATCTGAACTCCCCCTAAATTTCTGATGGGACTGGAGGCAGGGGGTAGGTCCACAGCAAGGGTGTTCACTGGAAACCCATTTCTAAGTTGGATCTCATTTTTTGAAGATACCAGGAAATGCAAACTGTCATAAAACAAAGCAACATGATTTTTGTTACGGTCAACATTTGCATAACACAGTTACACATGTCTGTGTGTATGGGTGTATAGCAAGTACATCTAATAGTCTGTAATTATGCCTTGGAAAATACACACACCAAGGGATTTCCAAAGAGTCTGACCTGGCAGAAAATGCAATCCCAAGAAATCTGCAGCAGTTTGCTGAGATGATCCCAACATACACTGGAGCTGCATGGCTAAGAACGGGGTCAGTCAGCTAAATCAGATGGGACTCTGCTTTTTCCCTGATGGAACATGTGTGAAATAACCTCTTGGCACGAGTACAAATTTTTAATTTGGTTTCCTCAGATATGCCCATATGCAACGTTGACATTGGCTTTCAAAAATATCTCTGCCAGTAAAAATCAACTGCTTAAAATATTCCTGGAAGGTAAACATAAAGTGGGACAACCCTTAAACAAAAGGAAATCGATTGAAAAACTGGAGCTGGCAATGCCTACATTTATATAAAAGGCTCTCACAGATTTCAGAATTTTATTTGGTTTCTTGAAGATTTTTCACTTTTTTAGTGTGAAAAGAAAAGCCAATTCTCTATTTATATGTGACTATATTATTTTTTTTAAAAGCATGATAATAGCCATTTAATAAAGCTATAGTAAAATATTCTGCCACTGAGGTGGCTCCTCTGTAAAATGCCTGTCACTACTGACTTCAGTTCTGCCTCTGCTCAAGTCCTTGGGTCATACAAGAATTTAAAAATATAAAGAAATAGTCACTTTCTGCTATACTGTACAAGGATCTCAATTAGAATAAGAAAACCAATATTACCCTTGAATCTGTGTTTTTTTATTTCTTACGCCATTTAAGAGCTCTGATGTAGAATCATTCCTGAACTCGTTCTGCTCCCTAAACTACATCCATACTGGTTTCTCTCATGCTTTCCAGACAGCCACGTTTTACTTCCATCAGGACATTTTGTGATTTCTCAAGTCTTCTTAAATTTGACAGAATTTTATTTGGGTTTGTTGGGAGTTTTCTCCTGATCCTTTATTTACAATATTTCATCTCAGATACAAGTGAATTTGCTGTAATGCAATAGATGATAGACACTTTATGGATTCCTTTACTTTTGAGAATAAGTGGCTATTGTGAATGACATCTTTCACCCTGAAAATTATAGGTATTAAGATATCTCTATAGTAGGTAAACTCAGTGACTGGTAGAGAAAGCAAAGGACTCGTCCTACTCTTGGAAGTGCAGCAACGTTGTAGCAAAAGTTTGTCAATATGGGACTATGGAGAGGAAACATGTACACACAAACCATGCCACAGTCAGTGACATGCATGATGTAGGAGGGAGACCTCAGCGCTCTGAAGGATGAGGTGTTAGGTGGGGGGCTGGAGACCAATGATTTAATCCAGGGCAGCAGCTGTCTTCATTATCTGTGGGCTCCTCCCTTACTGCCACTGGCTGTGAGACAGCCACAGCTTCCGCATGCCAAAATGATAGATGAGAGACCTCATCTCCCTTTCCCCTGTACAAATGGGTTTAAGCAATTCACAGAGTGTCATCAGCTAATGAGGAGAGAAAAACAGCTTTGAACCATTAAATGAAAATATTATGGCTGACTTTATAATATCTGAGTTTTGAGGAGAGAAAAGCCAAATGTAATCATCATTGGTGTACTGTACTTCTGTTCACCAGAAATTGCCTCTCTTTTTCTTCTTTTCTAGGACAGACAGACTGTAAAGCATTTTTCCAACACTCTACACATTACAGACAGGCAGATTTTTTCAGATTGCCCTCACAAGGACTACCGAGATCCCCTTATTTTGCAGTTTAATTCTGTCACCTGTACCATTACTCTCTGATTTTGTTCTCCCCCAGGTTTTCAGTGTTGTCAAACTTCTGGATGAGTCTGCAAAGTCTTCCCGTCTGATGAAGACTGAGCTACTTACATTATTTTTATGTTTAAACTCATTCAATTTGCACAGAACAGTGATTGTGGCAATAAGCATCTTTTTGTTTAATAAGTTGACATTAGGCCTTTATATATTTAGATGCTATGTTTAAATATAATGAAAGAGGACTGCGTCTTGATAGATTATCTTGATTTCTTCAGGGATAGGGGGCTCTGAAAGATTAATTTGATGCAAAGTAGAACATTCATTACAGAGTGAACTGCACCTTTTCAGACTTTAGCTTGGCAGTGTTGGAGGATTTTATTTACTTTCACTTGAAATCTTTATTATGTGTCTAAGACATCTAGGACTGAATGCCAGTTCCTTCCCTTGACAGCTGCATGGGAATAGTTAAATATACTAGAAAATACAGAGAAATACATACACAAAGACATAGCAAATAAATGAAACAACAGTTGTTTGCTCCACTGCATTTGCTACTGGTAATGTAGTCTCTTACTTCATGATGTGATGAGGTGACATGCTGCTTCACTCACTGTTTCTTTCATTATGGAGTTAATTCTTACTACTATGGGTCTTGGGTATTGACAATACATTTAGCTGATTAGCATGTAAACCAAAGAGCATTTATTGTTGTTATTGCAAAGTCTTTTTTTTTTTTTTTTTTTTTTTTTGTACTAGACACCTTCTCTGCAAGCTCAGGTAAGCTTCAGCCTGAGGATGAATTCCCAGAGTGGGGTGCACAGCACTAGATGAAAATAAGCAAAAAACTTTGGCTTGTATGCTACACTTGGCACACAGCCGGAAGTAGAAGACGCCATTTGCAAAGAAGGTAGCCCATTGCCTGGAAAGGTTTGTTAGCACATTTCAAGTCGGCATGAAGCTCTGATTCACCTTCATTAGCTTGTGCCCAGAGGGGAACTCAGCATTGTTGAGCTGCAGTGGTGTTATCCATGTAGGGATATATGTCTACATTGCACAAAGGTGTGACTTGCTAGACTAGAAACCACAGGCTATGACAGGCCAAACTCTCAGGTTATATCTCATTTTAACCAAAAGTATGATGGAAGTGCATGCAGACATACCCAACTGAGCTTTCAACACTTTTATCTGCCTTCAGAATAAGATCCAGCCCAAGTTCTGTGAGATTTGGATAGACCTTCCTTCCAAAGTCTCAAGAGCAAGACTTTTCTGTAAAACTTACAGTGAGAGGTGCAATACCTCTTTCCTGGAAAGTCTCCAGCCAAAATTTGCAGACTCAAAAGATTAAAGATAGGCTCATGGATGCAAATATGAACCTCTCAAAAATGTGATGCTGCTCCTAATAAATTCAGACTCACCTCTAGTTCAGATGAAAGCTTCCCCTTAGGGTGTTTATCCAAATTAAGTTCCAGTGACAGTTACTCAATGTCATAAGAGTTTTGCATTTACCTTTTGTATTAAAAAATGAGCAAATATCCTTTTTGCATATACCTTTTCTGTTAGAAAAGATCTTCAGCATAATAATGCAGTTTAAGGTCCAGCTGAGAGCCTACATACAAGCACAGCAGAGTTGTAGCCTTTTGAAAATCAATGACAATGTAAACAGACAAGGCAAACATAATTGTGAGAGGAGAGCAGTTGCAAAGATGTTACCTACAGGGCTATATTGGACAAGTCAGGAACAGAGACAGTAAGACTCTAAGAACAAAATCCATTGAAGTTAAAGAGTTTTACCATGGAGTTCAATAAAGTCAGGATAGGAAGTATAGGAAAGCAATAACAGCACTGGAAGCTTCTGTAATGAGTAGAAATAGTGAAGGAAGATCATGGGTTTGTTTTTGGCACCAAGAACTATTCAGAAGTTCTCACCATAAAGAATGATGTCCTAAGGCTGAATCTGCTGCCCATGTGAGAAACCAAGGCCTTCTGCCCAAACGCCTTCCCTGATTCTCTTTCTTTGTTGATATATTTGAATTGGTTCAAGTTTTCCAAGAAACTGGAAACAACATCACATACAATTTAGAGATTTTTTTTTTTTAATCATGCTTTCTCAGGGAAAAAGACTTAGATGAACTTTTTGGATGCATTTTTTCCACCTTCACCCAAATCTGATAGCAAGATAGAGTTCTTAATGGAAACAACTTTTTACAAGAGGCCTGTATAAAACATTTATTGATGTTGCATGTAGCCTGGAAAGCCACTTTTTCAGCCCACCAACACCAGAGGGACATGTCATATATTTCAGCTTGTTTCTTCAAGAAGTGTCAACTGCTCAGTCACCCATGCAGGTCTAGAACATCTGCAACATCTGTTGCCTCTTACAGGTCAAACAAAAAAGAGAAGGAAATATCATTGCTCAATCAAAAGGCTACTTCATTGGTCTGCTCTTCATGGAACTATTTACTTAAATCACTGTTTCCAAATATCTCTGGTGTTAGGCTTCACGTTTCATTTTAGTGGTAGAGCATGTTCTTTCCCAACTATGCATTATACTTCTTCCTTGTAACTTCTGCCTTTGAGCCACTGTCTTCCATGCGTTACAGTCAGTAGAATGCTGAAATGTCCAACTGTGAGACATGCAACGTTTCCCGTAACTATTTGAGTTCACTTGCAGTGTGAAGGAGAAAAATGAGCATCTCCATGAGCTTTCTGAGACCTAAGATACATAGACAATAAAGAAGACCATCACATGAGGTGGAGTATTTGTCTCTTCAGAGATCACTGTATTCTACAGTGCAGCAATTTCACTCAGGATCAGGTGCCCCAGGCTATGTGGTTGCTGTGTAAAAAAGCAACTCCACACCTCATGAAGGCATGTAACCCTGTATGACAAATGGGAAATTATTACACAATAATTATATGCCCTTGCAAGACCTGATTGCTGGTACCTATCATTCCAAAATATATCTTCCAAGATTGCTATCAGATGGCTCACAATGGAACAGTCTCTCAACTTGTGCCCTCCTTTTAAAACCTGCAATGTGATGATTTTCACTGGTCCTTCTCCATGGACTCTCTTTGAAGAATCTCAAAGCACCTGCAGGAGACCCTAGTGCCTGCAAGCTGACTATGAACAGGATGCAAAGATGGACACAGCTGAGGCTTCAGAGAGCTACTTCCGTACCTCCTCTTTCTTCTCTACCATTGAAATAATACTTCTATTTGAGGTCTCTCAGCTAGTCTGCCCTTCAGGACAGAGAAATCTCTATTACGCTGCGTTTCTAGTACCTAGCACAATAGGGTCCTAAACTCGACCATACATACAGTCCTTATTGTGCTATGGATAAGGAATAGTAACAACATCACTGCCATTTGGAGCTGCACCTATTTATGTCAAAGGGGCTCATCATCACTAGCCGATTAAAATGGGTTGCTGCTAATCAGAGGCAATGAAGTTGTTGAGGGAGAAGTGCTGACATGGGGAAAGAAAATGATTAAATATCATTAGCCATCTTTTATGATATCAGAACAGGTTCCCCGTCTGAGCCAGGTAACTCCCACTTTCTCACTGATGCACTGGAGGGTATTTTCTGAAGGATTCAGGCATATGGCTTTCATTCATTACAACTCTTCCTCCTTGTGTGAGCACTTCTCTTACCACTCTGATATGTCTAGCCAAGACATGCAGAAGCAACTGGCACAATTTCCCTATGTACAATCTATTTCAAAATACTTGAAAGTACTTTGAATTCTTATTAATTTGTTGGGGTTTTGGGAGGTTTGGCGGGGGGTTTTAATGAGCTGGGCTTAATCTGATCTTCCAAAGGTCAAGGAAGGAGTGACATTTGGGGCATTTGCCATTATTACTTCATAGTGTTTTATTAGAGAGATCTTTTAAGAAACATGCACTGCAGTTCCAAGGATCCAGCTAGGGTCAGGGCTCTGTTGTGCTAGACACCATATACCCAGAGTAAAATACAACTCCCATCCTTTAAAAATTGCAATGAAGAACAACAACAACAAGAACAAAACAAACAAAACAAAACAAAAAAAGAAAAAAGAAAAAACCACCAAACAAACAAAAAAACAAAACATGAAAATCATGAGAGGGAAGAGACTCAGCACAGTAAAGAGTATACTGCAATTATGCAGTACCTCAGAGGCCCCATCCAAACCAAAACCAGGTTTTGAACAAAACAGAGCTCAGTTCTTCCCATGTCCCACGATTTGATGGCTTTTCTCATACCAAAACCAACTTCATGACATGGCAGAGCAGGGAAAAGTTGTGTTCCAACAAAGTGCCAGCGTGGCAGGGCTGGGGACACTGTGTTTACAGGAGGGCCTCTGGGCAGACCACTCTCTTTTTCAGATTGCTATTTTAATAAAGAGCATTGCTTAGCCATTACATCTGTGCTTCTTCTTGGTAGCTAACAACGCATAACCCAATTATTTTATACATAAAATCTGAAGCTGTACATATACTACGTATTTAATGGAATAGGTGTTACATTTAGCAGTCACATGTGACCCTTAAGTTCCTATTTGCATGGTCCCTACATTATTCATTTCTCTGCAATCTGTATCAGATCTTATGTTAAAAGAGCATGATGGTTGGGAGCAATAAAATCTCACCAAGGAGATCAAGTTAGCAGTAAATAAGAGGCCAAGACAGGAGCTGAAGGCAGTGATTAATTTTGGCAATGTAATGAAATGGCACTGAATTAAAGAAGCCTGTAAACACATTCTGAGATTTTTCCAGCCTCCCTGCCTTGTGTTTTCTTTTATAATTTAGCAGAATATTTTCTAAATGCTGAGGTATATTCTGCCAGTGTTAGAGTCCTCTTGGCTATTGTTATCAGAGATTTTTTTTGTCATTATTCATCAGATATTGGCATCTAATGAGTACTGGGAGCACAAATGGACAAACCCTCACTGAAATCAGGTAAGTTTTAATAAAGTCAGAGGAGCTCTGCTGATTTGCATCAGCTGATAATCAGAGACAATGAGTTCTCGCATACTTCAGATCATCAGGAAAGTGTGGAAGCCCCTTCCAAACAGTTGCCTGGCCTAGCTACCTTCACATCACGATGTGGCATGATGCTGTTTTGCTCATGCACACCAAGTGGCTTTATAGAATGCAAATGAATCTTCCACATCCTCCCTTTAAGCACTGGGTTGTATGAAAGATCAAAAGCATGATAAGCTTTAAAAAAGTCCACACTTCTCTTGTATAGGGTAAGAGGCTACTCTTACACAAGGTTACAGTGTGTAAGGACAACAAAATTAAATCCAGAAGAGCATAATTAATTTTTCACTGCACCCCATGATGTACCATGGCAGCACCATTTTATTTTTATTTTTAGACAAGCTAATACTCTAATAATAGATGCTAAAAGAAGTGCTGGAATGTGAACTCCCTGTACAACCTCTACCTTTGTGCCCTCTCTTCAAGCTTTCTACTAGCTCAGCCATGATGCCTTTAAAACCCTCTGTCCCACTAGGCAGAAAGACTTATTGCTCCTATCAATTGTACACATGTGTTAGCATATGTGAAAACATGCCCTTCCCACTATTAATTCATCTGCCTTCCCATGTTCCACTCCTGCTTCACCCACTCGCTTTTCAGATTGAAAGTTCTCTGGGGGAAGGGAAAAGATTTATCTCCCTGGGGCAGATTGATGGGGGAATGAGCCAAAGGATGCTGCAGCCCCACCCCAGACTGCTTGGGGGAGGGACCCAGCCTTGTGGCTGAAAACTACTCCCACCCTCCCAGTCTAACCCTTCTGTCTTAAATGTCTGTATGGCCTTTCTAACGATGGAGATGTGGCAACAGATGTTAACACTTTTTTTTTTTTTTCCTTTTTTTTAATAAGAGTATTTAGTAGCCAGAAATAATTACAGTGATGGTTCTGAAAATATTTATAGTTCTAGCTATAGTCTATACTGCTACAGTGGATTTTTTATGACACTCTTTAACTAAGCCAAAGACTTGTGAGAGTATTATGGCCCTTGACCAAGCAGGCATCATCCTGGGTTTGTGGGTTTTTTTGTTACATACCGTTGAGGGTCATCCCTTACAACAGCAAGGGGATGCAATGACTACAGCAGTCATGATAATGCTTTTTGGTAAAACAGTGGTCATCTCATAGGTGTCACTGCTGGAAGAAAAACACATTTAAAATCTCTGAAAGATCTCTCATTTATTTTCAGTAGCTGGGATTCTTCAAGATGCAGCATGGGCATTTGGGTCTGAATCTTTCATCAGCAGAGCTGTGCCATCACACGTGGGACTCTCCTCACAAATAGTCATCAGGAGGCTCATGCCTTACCATACAGCCAGGGAAATGCTCACAGAAAACATTAAAACAGTCAGACCACATCAGACCAGACACATATCGGCAGCAATGACCAACACCGAAGATGGTCCACAAATTCTTCCACATCCTGACAACTTATTCTCCTTACACACACTGGTTTCCCTGCAAGCATTTTTGTGCACCAGGGAAATCATTTAAGCTGTCTTTGGTAGAGATGGCATGGCACTGGACTTCTGTGAAATTCAGACATGGTTTGCCAACAGTTACAATAAAATCCTCTCAGATTTTGAAATCATTTCTACCTACTACCTAGCACTGTCAATTCTGTGCTGGAATTTCCATAGATTTGGGGTTTTCTTCACTTGAGTGAAATTTGGAGCTTTTGATTTACTTTGGTAACATGAAAATGAGTATTTGAGTTAAATAGACCCCTCAAGGTGCAAATTCAAAATCAAGTTAACGTGACATAATAAGTTTCCAAGTGTCAACTAAACCACAGTAACTGCCCACATATTCAATCACAGCCTTGGGCAAAGGTGCAGCAACTTATTAAAACAGAAGAACTTGAACTACATAGTCTGATCCCACAGTAAACCTTCAGAGGCAAACAACAGTGTGAGACAAGAGTATCAGCTCAAATCCCCGAGTGATTAGTCAGTGGAGATACACAGGATTTTAACAGCATTAATATTACCTCATAGTCACCTACATCTATAGACACTACTGTATATGCTGTATATAAATGCGGGAGATATGGACACGCACACGACCAGTATGATCAAGCAATGCCAATTTATTGAAGGTAAGCAAGCCCTTTTATAGGTTTCTCCTGTGCACGCGAACGGTACATGGTGAAATCCTTATGATTGGACAGTTAGCTTTGTCCACACGCTTCAAGCCTTCTCACGATTGAATAATAAGCGCCACACTCAAATGTCTTTCTCCGCCCAACCCATCTCCTGGAGTTGGTTGCTGAGTTCTTTGTTCTATGTCCTTGCCGAGCGTGCACATGTGTAGGATTGCTCACATGTCCATTATCTCCCAACATATAAACAAACAAACAAACAAAAAACCCCACAGTTCTTCCTCTGAACTACTTAGAGTTTAACATGAAGAACATCAACCAGCCCCAATCTGCACCTTTCCTGCCAAGCACTGCAGAAAGCTGTAACAGAAAAAGGAAGGGGAAAACAGAAAGCATTAACAAATCTGTCGAAATCCAGCACCACTCTCCTCTCTGTGTTTGAGACCCTCCTGATCAAGCCAGACCAGCTGCAAACAAGCACAGCACAGAGATGGCTCTCTGGAAGGTTTGGAGGGGGACATTTTGGTGCAAGCTGATGAGAAGGTGAAGGTAGGGAGTCTGTATTACCACACCTTGGTTACTCAAAACATCTGCTTTGACACTGGAGGCTATTGTGTCCTGTGGGATGCAGAGAAGAAAGATGAAGGGGTGCCTGGGACTGCTGCCATTTGAGTTTGGGAAATAATTTAGAAATAAAAGGATTTAATTAATCACGTCTATTTCATAATTTTTTTAGCATGCCTCCTCTCCTTCTCTGACTTGCAATGAATTAGAGCAGCAACTAGGAGCAATCCCTGGGTCCAAAATCTGGAAGAACTGGTCCCTGAACAAACATTCCTTCCCATAGAGTTTGCAACCAAAAGGGAAGTTTTAGTGATGTTCAGACTGGAAGATAGAAAGTTTGACATGCTCAAATCATTCAGTGACTTGTCTCACAGAAACTCAGGGCACATCCAGGTCTGGCTCAGTCTCACAAGTCTTTCTCAGGGCCATAACCCACAGATGCAGGCCCATTGTTCAAGACAATTCAGTGTCACATGGCCTCTTGCCTCAACAGTTCTTCAGCTACTCCTATCTGTTTTTTACTATCTGAAATAGATGGATAAATCCACCTAATATGTCTATTGTGTTTTTAATGTACCTGCTACCAATGGATTTATTCTAGGCAATATGGTTTGTCTATCTATGTGCTATTATCTAATCTAACATCTGGAGGCAAAAGTTTTATGAGTCTGAATAGAGCCAAGACTGAGCACATTGTGGTTTCACTCAACTCACTCTTTTCCTCTGGAATGTATTTGCGGTGACATTTCCTTTCTGATTATCATCATCAACGAAAGCCCTATTATTTAAACAACACTTGTAAAAAAGATTGGAGTATAATCATTGAAGGTTACTACAGGACTATAGCAGGCAGCAAAAGGTGTCATGGCTTCTGCATCATTCCTTATGAACCAAGCTTCCTATGCTGACCATGGGAACTCAGTCCCCGCATCCTTGGACACAGAAGAAGGGAAGATATCTTGCCTCAACAGGTCAGAGACTTCTGTTTTGGACAGGTTATTTGTCTTCGAAGAGATGTAGAGGAAAGTCCTTTTTCTACCTAGCTGGTCCTGGGATACGACACAACTTGCATAGTTACAAATAGTTATTCATAAAGCTTTCAAGTGTTGGCCTTGTACCCACTCAGGTTGTCAGACTTCTTTATTGTTCTAAAATCTGTAAATCCAGGGAGGCCTCTCTTCTTATCAAACACATAAACCACTTCCACTGCCCGCTTTTGAGACCTACAGCAAAACCAAAGGAATTCATCTAGAAAAAGCAGGTGGGATGGTATATGTAGTGTTCCTCTATCAAAGAGGGTGTGGAAACAGGGACTGAAGTTAGTACTATATACACAGACAGCTCCTGGGGTGATCTCCAGTACATTGCCTGCTTGAGGACAGCTGTGTTAAGCTCTCTAACACCTAAGTGACAACTGGAACATGTTTACACAAAATCATAGCATTAGCCAAATAAGTCCCCTACCTCCTCCTCTTTCTCTGTAACAAGAAAAGCCTGAAATAGTGTCAATTTCTCCTTGAATTCATAACAGAAACAAAACAGTTCTGAGGCTGAAATATCTAGTAAGTTGTGTTACTCTTCTGCTGGCAAATCATTATATGGTAAGACATCAGGGATCACGCTTAGCCTAGCAGGGATTTCTTACATATTCCATTCCTTTTTCAGGACTTGAAATACTTCCATCAATCTGGCCCCGATATTGAAACAGTCTTAAAACTTATCACACACCGATATTGTATTTTTGCTTTGAGTGGTTGTCAATCTATCCAAGATGGAAGTGCAAGGCACTTGCACCTTAAACCACTTATCATGATATCCTTCAAAACAGAGGTATTCTCACTCCCACCTTCTGAGAACTTTCTGCTTAGTCTTTTTTCACCTGCTTTTTTGTTGAATATAAAATCATGAGAGGGAGCTTTCAATGTGATTATCTTCCACGGAGTTCAAAAATCCTGCAGAGTCCACGTCAAAGACCCCAGCAAAGAGCAGATTGTACAATCAGATTAAATGATGTAAAGGTCCCTTATGGCTTTAATATCTGTACTTGTCAAAAATTGTCAACTGTAAGTTAAATATCATGACAATACTGTGCAGGTGAAGGCTAAAAGTGAACTTGTAGGTCATCAAGGTAGACAAGTCAAGGGTTTATATAAATTAACATCAATTGCAAATCCAGCCCAGAAGGGGGCCGACTGCATGACCTGAGAGAGAACACTTCAGGTGATGTGCTGGACCATAGCTCTTTCTGTCTAAGAGTGAATTTAACCCAAAAAACAGTCATCCAGTGTGAACAGTGTGTAAAATAAGCAAGTTGTAGAGCAGTATTTACAGTTAACAGAAATATACAAACACACAAGAAAGCAGTTGCAGGCTAAAGAATGAAAGGAAACACACGTATAAAGTTTCTGCCTTGTTACTTTGAGTAGAGCTATATTTAAAACAACTGGTGACACTATTCATCATCAGGAAGAATCAGATGGGCTAATGGAGGAAATTCATGTCCATATGGCAAAAGCCAGTGGTTTCCTTTTGCTTAAGCACAGCTGAGAAAATATCACGATAATGTTATCTTTCATGCGAGCAAACAGCTCAGAAAGTGACCACCTCTTTCTTCAGAAACCAGCTGCCCACGGAAGCTATGTGTCTGTCCACAGGTTTTCCATGGACTCTTTCACCACAGCATTTAAGCACTTCCTTGTATAAATTAAAGATGCTTGAGTCAAGAACAATACTGACATTATCACAAACAGTGACAAAACTATATTTTTCAACTAAAGAAATTAAACCTGTATAGAAACAGCTTCATTATTTTGATTTGTAGGAATTAGAGGAGACTGTAGTTTTATAAGATGCTTTTGCTAAGTTTCATGATAGGCAGGTTTACCCCACTCAGAAAAGGGAAGGTTTCCTTGAATGGGTCTCACACTCAAAGGATAAAGATGCCAAAATATGTCCTGCCAGAAGCAGCTACAACTGTCACAGGAATAGAGGAGACATACAGCAGTTGTTGCTACCAAGGTGGTTTTGCCTAAAGATTTTAGGCGTAGGAAGATTATCTTTGAAGAAAACATTTCTCTTGGAAACAAACAGACAAAATAAAGATAGCCATGAAAATAAAATTGCCTTTGACTGTGCTAATTTGCAAATGCTGGTAGAGAAATCTATTTTCAGGAAAGGGAGGTGACAAAAGAAGGGCATGGAAAACCTTTCATGTGAAAAGAGATTGAAATGAACACGTGCGTGAGAAAGGAAAAGAACAAAGGGCACTCAACTAAATTAAAAGGTAGGATATGCAAAACCACTCAGGGAACTACCTCTTTTCATACCATGTGCACTCAAACCGTGGGATCCAAGCTTGCAGGTTTTCCTTGAGACCTAAAACTCAAAGGCCCAATTTGATTGGACGTTTATATGAGTAACAGTAATAATTGGAATTACGTAATATTGAAGAGTAGTAAATTTTGGAAAGGCTATTAAATGCCCTATTTTGGGGATGAAGCTAGTATCTTCTTTATGAGCAGAGAAGTTCTTTGCGCCTTCATTTGTGTGGCACGGGTCGAGAGTGCACATTATTATGTCACATAGGCCTCCTGCAAGGGTTTTCATAGCTTCCTTGAGTATAAAGAATTTTGGGCTCACCACTACCTCTGTGCAACTATTTTTTGGTTCAGCACTTCTGAAGCCATAACAGAAGTCTTATTTTTTTCAAACCATCTTCCAATCCAAATTTATTCTGATACCAAGCAATTTTTGTTAATAAAGTTTAAGAACATTTCACAATGAGAAATCGCTGCAATTCAAGAGAAATAAAATCAGTTTGAAATACCACTCAAAAATATTATTAAAAAGTCACATTTTCTTAGTTCATTATCTTCTGCAAGCCAGAGAAATGGAGGGAAACTGGAGAACAGTTTGTCACTTCCCAACTAAAGGGCTTTTTTTTCCTGGGCTTCTTACAGGCTGGAGAAATTATCTAGCAAAACTTTACATCTAATCCCAGATGTAAACACCTGCATCTCAGTCCACCTGTAAGGAACCTTAAAAGAGCTACATGAATTTAAAAATATGAAAAAAAAAACCCACACAAATTAAAAACAGCACAGTTATCTGCCCTGTGCCTGTACTAGGGGCAAAACAGATTACTTGTTGGTCATCTGCTGACCAGCAAATTGGGTAGTTCATCATCCAATCTCCTACCAGCACTTATGTGCTGAAGAACTAACTTTCCTGTGCCATGTACAACCTCTCCAGACTGACTTGGAGATGGTATCTGGGATGTCAAAGTTTAGTTTATTGGGATCCTGTAATTTCAGACAGAGACAGCCGGTTGCTTGCTTGGTTGATTGTTTTATAACTGAGATCATTGCACAGGTCTAGGAAAACAACTGTGTAAAACAGGAATTTGAACCGTGAAAAGTTAGGGCAGACTTTTAGAACTAGCATCTTCTGTGCCCAATGATATTGACCATACATTGTTAAACTTAGTTCATTGAAATCATAAGGAAGAAAACAGAAGAATACCTCTAGTGTTACAACTTTCTTCCTCAGTGTTTCAAATTTTATTAATGCAGAAGAAAGAATAGTTTCTCCGTGCCTAAAACGTTAAGAAGTACCCTGTAACCTTGAGCCCGTGCACCAAAACTGCTTTCACAATTCATTCGTTTTGAGGTCCAGTGCTTATTTACAAGAATACTGGTTACTTTAACCAGTTCCCTTAGTATCAAAGATGTACAACAAAACTAACATGCTTGTTAGTGCTGGTTGAATTGTGTCAGTTTTTTGATCCTTATTGCCTAAACTGAATATAAATTAGTAGAATTGCACTGTAGTTTTTTTCTGCTTCATTTCTTACCCTAGGTTGATACTAAGTTTTGGCATCCAGTTGAATACCATCTAACAGTATCCACAAAAAATAGCAGCTATGAATTGCACTATACAAAATAAACAAAAAGGTATTATATCCTTTAATGAGATGTTACTATATATATATATATATATGTATTTGTGCATATGTATAAACACAGGCTCACACACATTTGTATAACAATCTTACTTCGCAAAAAATATTAACCATTTCCTTTTAGATGCTAAACAAAAAGGAGGTCAATCTGGTTAGCCACTACCTGTCAGACATGCAAGGGCTGGTTCCCGCTGCTGTTCCCCAGTTAAAACTGTGTACATGATCAGTTCTCAGGTTATAAATGAGTCTTTTTGCATTTCCCCAGGGTTGCTCCCCCAACAGAGTGTATGCAGCAGGTAAGCATGTTGCCACCAGCAGTGGAAAAGACTTTATTTCCTCTGTTTTATTTAGCCAATAATCTCTTTGACTCCGTCATACAGTAGCAAAACACATCCCTGACCTGGCTGAGGCCCCTCAGCAGCACTGCAGCAACAACAGGGGAGCCAAGACGTGAGCAGAAGGGAACTCAACAGACATGGTATGTGCTGGGCTAACAAAGACCAATGTTAACAGGACCCTCCCTTGACATTTAACTACCCTTTTTGGTCATATATCCTTTGACATAGGCAGGAATGGTTTTGCATGAAATCGGGAACATTTAAGGCATCTGGTGAATAATAATAACTTATTAATTTAAGAAAACTTGTAACTTCTGGTTATTTTTTCCTCAGATTTGTTTTCTTTCTTAAAAAGCAGGTATGTAAGATTAGTCCTACATCTAGTCTCTCTATATTATTCAAGAGAATATACCTCTGATATTTGCTCCTAGGTAATCATTATAATTCTCTGAACATTAAATGCCTTGGCTCAACCCAGTAATAAAATTAAATTCAACATGTGTCACCAGAAAATACTTTTAAAAATAAACAACAGGGTTGAAGATTTAATGTACTCTTTACAGTAATTAATGCTGATGGATTTAGAGATTTAACTATTAGCTTTGGACACCTTAAAAACATAGAAGCAGCTTCCTTTGAGCAAGAAAGAAAAAGACAGCTATCATTATCTCTTTGGAATCACACTAGGTTTTGACTTTCAAGTGCCAAAGAGATTTTTGGAAATGACTGGTCTCATGGCAGAGACCACAGGTTTGGAAAAAGCTGGAGCTCTTCAAGATATGAAAGCCCCAACTGTTCATGACCCCAAGTATCCAGAGCTTTCACTCCGCAGCAGAACCACCAGAAGATGTGGGGGGAATGTCACCCTCAGCCAGCAGAATCACCTGAGACCCCAGCAGCACTTCCCACTGAACTGGCCAGGTGCTTACCAAAGCAAGAAGTGCTTATGAACAGGGTATGGATGCAGAAAGAGCAGTCACCTCCAGCCACACTAGCTACTGGCCCACAGGGACATTGCACTGTGCCCTGCATCACTCATGCAATTCTGAAAAGGACATCCTAATGGCTTCTAGAAAATGGATTAAGGTGCTTCTTGATAACATTGTTTCCCTCATTTCAAAACTGTACCTGAGGCATGCATTACAGCTAATTATGGATGCGTGATGGTTTTGCTCTTTTACAAAAAATCAGTTGTGCAACCAAACTTCTGCTTTGTTATTTGGAAAAAGCATTTGGCTGCTGTCACCAGATTACAGCTAATTTGTGCATGGTGAAGGCAATAAAAGTTCGATACAGAAGAAGTTTATGATGGAATTAATGTGGTGGAAAGGTGTGATGCACAATGGAAGCTGTTTCTTTTGCAGCCTTGTACAGATGCCAGTGTATAAATTCAGCTGCTAATATAATCTAATTTTAAATACAGTACACATGCTTTACCCCTTTCTACTTGTTTATTTGCTTTGGTTACATAAAATACATGTCATTAAGACCACAATTGCTCTTAGTGATGTCAATTAAAGCATCAGCGTGTCATTGTCTGTCTTTTATTAATCAGGTATCAGACGTACTTGGACACTTTGAGGGCCAGCTCCTAAAGCCCTACCTGTCTTCCTCACAGATCTGAAGATGGGTATGTACTGACAGATGGACTGGACATTGCTCCCAGTAGTAAAACTCAATGCAGTATTATGGACAATGTACAAGAGGAAGCCTGACTCAAGGAGATGTTTTATCAGGAGATGTGCACATCATGATTCCCAGATAATACATTTATTGGCAGCTATTTCTGCAAGGCTTAAGCTGAAAGACAGCATAGAAAGGTTTGTAGGTACAAGAGAGGAAGAGAAAAATCAAACTAAATAACCATTAGAGATGATGTTTTTCAAGTGTGTGAAGACTCTTTGTGAAATCTGGATCCCTCAAACCAAAGAGATCTGTGTCTGCTTCATAGGACTCGCAGCCATGTCTGTTTAACCTGATTCTTAGATGCACAGGTTGACTTGGAGTTATCTTTGGTGGCAGCTGAAAGGTAAAACAACCTATCTGACTGCACAGTGTAACTGAAGGAGGCTTGTCTTCCCTTCTTGTTGATCTGGCACATGGTCCGGGAAGGCTGTGATGAGCAGCTGGATGGTTGCCCTACTCTCACCGGGAACAGCCACTTCTGCAGTGGACATCTGATGATGCTGCTTGTTAATACAGTATTCCTGTACTGAGTGGCAGGCACAACAGTCGTGAATGGTCATTCCTTACCTATCACCCTGAAAATGCTTATTTTTCTTTTAAAACTTATATAAGAGATTTAGGCAGCATTAGGGATATTTATTGTACATAGGTTTGTTTTTTTTTGGGGGGGTGTTAAGTAGTTTAAGACATGCTCTAATTTGAATCTATTTTCTCTAAGAACTTGTGTTATATTTTTACTTCTTTTCTCCATCAGACTTGAGGTGAGGTAATAAACTCTGTTACTAAATTTCCCCGTTTACAGAGCTAAATTCAGTGCTTAGTGTCTGAACTGTGTGATCAACAAAGGCAGCATCCAGGTCCTCTCATATTTAAAGGATATTTAATCTGTCAATGAAGAAAGAAAGGGGAAAAAAAAATAATTTTTAAAAAGCGGTCTCTTCGTCGCTCCACCTGATTCATCACCTTGGTGTACTATGGTTAATAATGAGACCATTTTTTTAGAAATCAGCATTATTATTTTTTTGCCAAAACCTACTGACTTTTTTTTTTATTACACAGGCTTCAGCTGCCCATTTTAAACATTTCTGCAGAGAGCAAATATCTGTTATAATTCACCATAACACCAGGTAATTCCTATTCAGAATATGTGATTTATAGCTAAGAGATCTGACAGCCTGCTGGACTAGGAAGAAGCCAAACTAAACTCAGCAGAGGTTGTTAACTTATGGGACCATATGTGTCCCAGGGACCATTTTTTCCTCTATTTCGCCCTTTTTTTTGATTTTTTGCTGTGACTTGCCCTCTTTCTTACTGTAAACTCCTTAAAGCAGGGATCAAGTCTGCCTGGTAGTTAACACAGTGCATGACCCATCAAAACCCAGCCTCCCCTTGAGTTTATTCAGTGTTATCAAAATCACGGAGCTGTAATACCACCCCCCACCATTCCAGTCGTGTGTGTTATTACAAGCTTTCAAAATGCTTTAAAAAGGAACAAATTATGTTACTAAGGGGAGGAGTGGGCCACAGAAAAGTGCCACAGACTGTCCAGTAGGCTAGTGATAGAGTTGGGCTTACAATACACTGCTTCTCTAATGTGCAATAGTCATGGAGCCCTGTTTGCCTCCTCTAAAAAGATAAAGGCAGCAATTCATGCTGAAGACACTGAAAATGCAAGAATTACTCCCTAGCAAGTCCACAGGCACTAAGATGGTTTCTTTCAGCAGCTTCCACCCATGACTGCTTTTGCTAGAGGTACTGGACAAGGTCATGTTCTCTACTCCTACGAGTAACTCTGATTCATCACAGGCATCAAAACATGCTGAGTAACATTAAAAAAAAAAAAAATCCAAAGCCTACATTTACATGTACTGCACTCATATTTTCCCCCTTTTTCCTACAGCAGGCACGAGTGCAAAGGGACCATATAGCAGAGAAGGGCAGATTAGACTCAAGTCCAGCAGAGCAGTGCTCCAGCAGATGCTTGAGTGTGATAAAAATGAAAACTCTTTGCAAGACTAGACAAATTTACCAGAACTTTATTTTAGTAGACTACCAAAGCATCTATTCAAAAAAATATTGGCCTGTCCTGTCTCAGTGCTCTGGAATAATACATCTCCAGTCCTTTTCTAAGAATTTGTAACATGTAGGTAGTTTTTCTTTGTTCTATTCTGAAGTTTTTAATCAAACTCATAATGTCCCATTTCTGAACAAAACCAAACAGAAGTGTTTTAATGGACCTAAAAGGAAACTTTTACAAAATTCCCCTGAGAAAATTTCAAAATACTCTGTTTACTCCTGTTTGGAATGAAACAAACCCTTTAGACCATTCCTGAAAAAATACCCTTTGTCAGCTGTACTACTGAGCACAGTGTACATCACTCCAGTTACGCAGGAGTCACTTCACACAGGTCATGAATTCACACTTTGGCTTTCTGCATCTTTTCAGCCATCAGCAGAATTACAGCCACATGCCCACACAACACCAGGCAGCTGTTCAGAATGGGAAAAAAATACTGGTGTTTAACAGAAGAAATAAAATTGATGGACTGTCACAAGCCAGTCATAATTGCTTTGAATTAACACCTCTCCTTTCTCTCTAATCACCATTAGTGATTGCAATTGGTCCCAACTCCAGTCCTGCATCTCTCTGTAGGGTGGAGCTTCCAGCAAGCTGCCAGATTTCCCTCTTCCATAATGCTGGAAAACTAGGATGGAGGCAGTCCTCGGTGCTCTCCAACTGAGCAGAAACAAAGCTTGCATGCTGTGACTGGACCAGGACAGCCAGACAGTGACTTTTTTTTCTTGTATGTTATCTTTTGATCCTGGCAAATTAGCTTACATGCAATATAGAATAATATTATCAGGGAGCATTCAATTTTGGCTACTGTAAGGTGTGGAAATCACACACTGTGTTAAAAACTGCATAGTGAAAATGATCGTCAGAATTATTTTAAACAGATTAAGCTATTGCCGATCACTCATTCTCTCTGAATTGAACAAAGCTTTAGTAACTGTCTAAAAGAGCAAAAGACTTCAAAATTCTCCATCTTTTCCTTGAGTAACTTAAATGAAATCTGAGCTGGAAGATAAGGATGTTACAAAAAGACACCTCTTCGTATAAGCAGAAAAGACTTGAATGGGTTAAGCCATATCTGGCTGAGTCCCAACAGACATAAAAATCACCTGTGCCTGCTCTGAAATAAATCAGTGTCCTTTTCTGCTGCTGCCGTTGTCTGGAAATAATGCAAATGCAATGGGCCTGCAGTGACATTGTGCCGCACTCGAAGGATACACATAATAAATTGTCCCCTAATACTGTTAAAGAGACATTTTCGTCTTACTCAGTAGCTTTTGAGGTTGAACTGTGCTACTTACTAGTTGAGGACTGTGATATGGTGTCATGCCATTCTGCTCTATTATTCATTTAGCCTCCTACTGCTTATATGCACATTTGGTTCTGGAGTCTCAAAATGAGTGTTGCTGTTTACGCTCAATGATAGCGTGTTTGCAGGCACACAGAAAAAAAGCAGGGAGTTTTCTTTCCACTTTGTTGCTGTTGGTTTAATCATTTCTCTTCAATAGCAGCTGGAACAGATCGTAGATTCATATGATTTGGTTCTACTGCATTCATCACTGGGAAAAATGCATGGCTGTGTTAAAGGAGGACAGAAAGAATTTGTCTGCCCAGCGGGAAGCAATTGCTGTTCCATAATTGTTTGCTAAAAGGAAGCTGGAATAAAAATGGAGGTAAATGTGTATCTGTGTCAATCCAATCCATCAAAATGAGTTTAAACTGACTGGGGAGTCACAGCTTAGGAGCTGGATGTGAAAGCTGGCAGACCCAAGATGAAAGGAAATAATTAATTACTTACTTTAAATATTTTACATCTTAAAAATTATATCTGATTGCATCAGCTTCTGCATACACAAAATATTAGTAGAACTACCAGCAAGGAATTTCCTAATATCCAGAGAACAAAGTCAAGCGAACACAACCGTATAAGGAGAGGGATAAATAAATTTAAACTGCAGAGCATAGTTGTATTTGTTTTGGTTTGCCTTTTTAATTTAAGCATCATTAAAATCCCCAAATGCCCCATCCTGTCCTAAAATTGCCCTCTATCTTGTATCAACTCAAGGAGGTAAACATTTGTGTATCCCTACAGATCCTCAAGGAACTGATCCTGCTAGAAAATTAGGCAGTGAAAGAAAAAGAAGAAGAAAGAAAAAAACAAACAAAACCCCCAAATTACGTTCCTCTGGGCTGGCTGCCCAATCCTCTTCATGCTTTTGCCAGAAGAGGATGGCATGGGGCTGAGAACAAGCGCCTGTGCAGAGCAGATCCCTTAGTATTGCAACCCATTGCCCACTCAGCTCTCAGTATCCAGGATATTTTAAATGAATAAAAAAGCCTGTCTTGGCACCTTTCTGCCTCATTTTCATGTGTGAACACAACAGACAAAACAGAGACAATGAAAACCACTGAACCAGAGTAGTAGCAGAAGGGATTTGGCTTCAGGCACCAGTGCTGTAAAACTTGTAAGCAATATGGTTAAACCCATTAGTCATCTTCTGTACATAAGTGTTTCACAGGATAGGGAGCGATAGCTGAGTAAGGGCTAACACATCAGTGTTCCTCAGATGCAGCTACATTTTGGGCTGAGATTCCTAGATCACAAAGCTAGAGGAAAGCCACAGCAATCAGCCAGACCATTTGTACACCACAGACCACAGGACTTGCTTGGCTAATTCCTGCTTCAAGTCCCTTATTTAGGATTGAATCGTAATTTTTCAATCTGTAGCCCATGGACCTTGGAGAATTATGTCCGTAGAGAGTACAAAACTTGCCATTAGAACAGGGGTTTAAATACACTCTACAAATGTGTATCATTTCCCTTGGGAAATCCTCAGGGGTCTGCCTATCGAAGACAAGTCAAGACTACTTACTAGAGCACAAGTCTTTTAGAACATCTCCTAATATTGACCTGAAATTTTGCATTCTACATCAAGGAGTCACTTAATGTTACCTTGTTTCTAATTGCCATATTTCTAGTCCAATTATACCTTGCTTCAACTGCCAGCCGTTCGGTCCACTATAACTTTGTCTGCCAAACTGAAGAACTCTCTATAATCATGTTTCTGTTCTCCAAGTAGGCACTTACAGACTAGTGAAATCACCCTCAATAAACTAATCAGACTGCGCTCCTTGAATCTTTCACAATAAGGCATATTTCATGTCTCTCCGAAGCTTCTCAGTTCTCTTCTCTGAGCGCTTGTTGATTTCTCAGTTGTTCCTGAAATACAGATCTGGACACAGTGTTGCTGCGGATGCTTCACCATTCAAGTACGGAGGTAACAGATGCTCTCAGCTTCATGCTGAGACAGCAATATTCATATTTACAAGTCTGTATTAGCATTTCAGCTAAAGTGTCTGTAGTTTATGTTCAGTTGATGATCTGATATGACCCACAAGTCTTTCCAAGACCTACACCTTCTCAGGACAGGTCTCATGCTGCAGAAATTAACTACATTCACTGCTCTTCATTGTATGACATCGTATCTGGTGACTAGTTACACTCTTTGCTTCCACCCTTATTGCAAAGCCATTCCCATTAAGAACCCATTTTGTCTTTAAGGTATAATCATAGAAGCTATACAAAAGTTAAAGCTTCACGTGTGTAACCACTCCAGATACCTCCAGCACCATTCACTTCATGCTCTTTTCGGCATTGCAAACACCTAACACATCCCCAGTAGTTCCGGGAACAATTTATATGTTATATAAAATGTAGATCAGAGGTACTGATGTACTGTGGATAGACCCGATGTAATTATACAGAAAGAATCTCCTAATTTTTATAAAATGTGCGTTTCCTTCAGAACTCCAAAAAACCTTGATTTTACCAATAAAATCTGGTAAATAAGAAAATGAACAATATTATACATGGTTATTTGGAGAAAAAAAAAAAAAAAACAAACAACAAAACAAAACGCAAAAACAACACAATCTTTTTGCTCATACTCATTAAATATATTCACATTTATAAAATTATCAGACTTTGGAAATTCTCTTACTTCCCACATGGCTTTACCTGTATGCCCCTGAGATGCAAGACATGAAAGAAACCCCAACTCTGCTCTTTGTGTTTTGTCCTGTATAAAGGAAGCAGCAATAATAGCATTATGGCTTATGTCTCCCAAGGTCCACAAAAATTTATCCTGTGGCTCAGGGCACGATCTTCTGATAATGCTTCATTTTCATTTTGAGAGTACTGGGGAATGACACGGGCCAGACGCTTCACAGACTTGCGAAAACACTTTGCTTATGTAGTGTAATTCTGCAATGTGTGATCCTTGCTCACTTGTTCTTAGAACAAACTGGTTATTTTTGTACCTTTCCCAAACCGTAGCCTTCTACAGGACTGTTTGTCTTCACATAGGGCTAGAGGAGGATTAGTGTTGTCACATAAAGAAAAGAATTATGCCCAGAAGAACATTTTCCTGGTCAATTTGAAATCTGGTCTC
This sequence comes from Athene noctua, assembly GCF_965140245.1. NCBI lineage: Eukaryota > Metazoa > Chordata > Aves > Strigiformes > Strigidae > Athene > Athene noctua. Next base: position 11,951,440 of record NC_134038.1, on the reverse strand, counting down.
CAGATAATTTGACCACAAGCCACCGCAAATATTTTTGTGCAATGTTTTGCTGTTTGGGATTTCTTTTTGTTCTCTGAAAATTTCAGAATTGTTTTTATTCTTTATATCTTCCTGTGCAAAATTACCAAGAAGATTAAAATTCCCTCAGTGAATTGGGTTTCTAACTCCCACAAATACTTCTGAACATCCTTTGCCATGCGGATGTTTTCAGAAGATGACAAATTGAAAAGAGATTAAAATAGGTGCTGAATCTCCAATCTCAACACAAACCCCTGAAACAAAGAAGATTCTCAAACATTAAAACTGTTATCAGCATAAGCATTGAGAAATTTATATCCAAAATTACTATGAAAACAGGAGCCTCAAATTGAGGTATATAAAATGAACACATATTGTTCTTCCTCTAGATCTTCCCATTGAGAGCCCTTCCAGACATCAGCATTTGATCCTCTACCTGGATATATGCAGGTAGGTCCCGCTGCTAACAGGGAGCCCTGTGGTGAATCTGTGGCTTCCTCTGGGCAGAAGGGTCTCTGTCCGCCTGACGCCTTTTCCCTGACAGATTTCCATGAGTTTGAAGCCTGCCCCAAGAATCAGATTGCATTTCACAGAGATGTCCCATCTACAACCTCCAAAGCGTAAACACTTCAGCGAATGAGGAATGAACTGTTAAGAGCTAACAGGTGACACGGGTGACAACAACTATTTTTCTAGACTTGGATCCACAAATGACAGGGAAACTCTCACCTGTGGGCCACATACAGCCCGCAACATCACTTCACAGAGTTTGCAGGCACCTTACTTCTTTTTACAGGCACTTACTTCTTACTGCGTTATTATGGGGTAGTACTATGGTGCAGATAAAAATCAGTCAAGCACGTTTTCAAAGGCTGGTTTAGCCCTCTGCTGAAATAATCATAGACTCATAGAATGGATTGGGTTGAAAGGGACTTTAAAGATCATCTAGTTACAGCCTGCAAATCTCTGCTAATGCCCTACTTTGTGACAGCCCTCTAACATTTAGGGCTAATTAGTAATCTTTTCTGTATGGAACCATCACATTAAATGCAATCACCAAATAATTATACCAAGGAACAATTTGGCCAACTGGATAAATAATAATAGATCTTGATGTACTTTATTATTTTTAAACACACAAGCTTACAATATAATTGCCAGTTGCATTTCTGGCTTTACACCTTTCTGAGGAAAACCAGCAAGGAACCAGTATTTCAGGCTGCAAACCCATGGAGACAGAGCCTGAGGAGACACTATCAAGAAGCAAGGATACCACAGTCACACACACACAAGCACAACAGAGATGAGGAAGGATTTTTGATCTTCAGTTCAAGCTGTTCCATGGCCAAGAACCTTTCGCTTTTCTACAGGAGGTGATGAGTCTCCCCTCAGTACAAGAAAACACCCTCACAATCCACCCTCATATCACAGCAAAAAGCAACACTCCACCCTCATCGTTCTTGCTTTAATCCACATTCTTTGAAAACCCAACACTGCAGTTTCTTATTCATGGTATAATTTACTTTCTCGGCCTTCATTTTACCAGACTAAGGTCCACACCACTTTCTAGCACTGAGCCCACACTCAGAGTCAAGGTCAGGTTAAGACACTAATTCATACACCAACATCCACATGTATGTACAGAAAGCTGGAGACAGTTGCCCAGAAGGGGTGAAATAACGCAGTTTATCACAAACAATCTTAAGTCCTGGACTCTCTTCTCTGGAAGTCCAGCCATCATAATTTTCCAGAAGACTTGTACTTTGACTAATTATCTCTTAATTTTACTAATTTTGCTCCTAAATACTCACTCTCTTGGGGAAATAAGACATTTTTGCTGCTTTGTCCCAAAAGCAAGCTTCTCCATGTAACAAAACTCATCAGGAAAATCATCTTGCTTTATCACTGTTTCTGCAGATTTCTGGAAGGGTATAGAAGCAGAAAAGAAGCAATGGGCTAAAAGAGTGCTGTGACATACCAGAAACAAGAAATACCAGGTACCTTTTCCTGATGCTTTGCTAAATTTGTTGTTGACCCTGAGGCCAAAGCTTTGAAACAGAAAATCACTGAAGTCAATGAAACACATGTATTGTCTTCACGGTCCCTGTTCCAAATCAGTGGCAAGAGCTGGACTCTCCAAACTAACGTTTTATCCTCAGAATCATTAAAATTTTTCAATCAGTTTTCCAAACTTTAAAATATTTATTTTCCAAAATGCTTTTCTTTAAAAAAATTTTGACTCAGAGGGAACGTAGAAAATGTTCTAGCTGAACAGCATCAGGAGAACATATATTAATCTGAAGAACTGCATCAAACTAAATGGAAGGCATGGCCAGAAGAACAAAAGAAAGCAAAAAACCTGAATTCTGAGCAAACTGCATTTTGTAGCAAATATTCAAGCATTTTTGCTGAGATGTCACTACTTTCTACCTCTTTGGAGTCAAGAAGCCTTTTGCAAAGATCAGAATCAGGCTAAGACTTCCATTTAGCTGAAACTTACACAGTTGCTGAAATGATTAGTTTAAGCACTGCCTGAGGTCTTTGGTATGTGTGTAAAATCCAGTCATCAGCTGTCTTTAAGGTGAGCTCAGACTGGGAACATGAAGTCCAAGACTGCATTCACAGATCTAGAATTGGTTCACTCTTGAACATGGAGAGACCATTTAGTCTGGGTTTTAACACTGGCTTAACTTCATTATTTCTGAAATCAATGGGAGTATCATGGACAGCTTTAAAATGTTCCTGGTTGCTGTCAACACTAGGAGCCTTCGGAAATACATTCAAGGGATAACTCTACAGACTTCTACAGGCAGATGTAAGCTTACTCTTTGAAAGCTAAAAGCTGACTCTTGGTTGTATTAACACAGTTCACAGTCAGTATATGCAGACTCTCAGATGACTTAGCTCAGTTTCAGAAACATGATGACTAGAGCTACAGGGCTTCCAGTTCACTAACAGTATAGTCAGAGCAAGCTTACACTTGTCTGGAAATACTACAGGGACTACTTCAAGATAGGATGCAGTTACACATGAAAACCTATGCAGTTGCACCTGCAAGCCTTGGATAACTTTATTCCTTCTCCCCAAAACATAGCTATAGAAACAGAAATGCAATTCTGATTTGTCACAGTAAAGGCACTGATGAACTTACAAGGGATCCTAGAAAACCTCATGAATCAGGTATTAGTCCTGCAAAATGCACGTATTTATGCACTACCAGTGTTCCCAGCAACTCTAATAGCAATTTCAGTGTGTCTGTGGAACATCTATGCCTCAGAATTCAGGAGAAAAGGGTTTGTCATAATGCCAGGTACAGCCATTTCTTACCTTTATTTTCTGTTGCTGCTGTCTCCAATAATCTATATGGAAGACAATAAAATACTTTTATCGTAAGTGAACAACAGAAAATCAAATCAACCATTTTACTGACTAAGACAATAATAAAGGAACAAAACTTAAAGACTGAGAACATGTAAGGCTGAATTTCACCAAAAAGCAATTAGTTTTCTGTTTTAAAAATAAAAATACATCAGTATTAAATATTTAGGAGTAGGTGGGTTTAATCAGGATTAAAAGAAAAAAAAATGAGTAAAAAAATGAGTAAAAAAATTAGTAAAAAAATTTGTAAAAAAATTAGTAAAAAATAACATGAACTCTAACTCATTTTAACACGTTCTTGGGCCCAGTTGGGCCCAGTTTCTTTCATCAACATTTGAGCCTGAACCCAATACCTGCATGTGAGCCCTTGGTTAAGGTCAAATACCTATATTACACTGCCCTTCAAGCAATATTGAATCAGTAAAGTATCTTTTCAGCTACAGTTATATTAGATATAGCTATTGACTTCCTTCTTTTTTATTGCACTATAAAACATGCTGTAGTGAAAATAAAGGTTTACTTTGCAACAGAGAATTCACAGACATCTATTACTGCTGACTCTTCAAATACTTGAACATGTGTCTTGCTGCCTGTGTTGATTGAGATATTCTGAAAACCAATTAACTGTCCTTCAACCAGCCTCTGACTGGTGTAATTAGAGCAGTGTGTTTCATGTATCTGTGTACAGTAGATGCTGAAATATTTGTCTGTGTCCCTTTGTGTATAACCAAACTATTAATAAGAGGTTAGGTTTCTTTCTTTCCTGTTTTCAGAAAAGAGGCAGAAAGCTGCCATCCTCACAGAGGCTTCAGGAGTTGGCTGCCTCCTTTTGATTTTAAAGATAACAGTGTCTCATCTTGATTCATCCCACTCTAACAACTGAAAATCCAAGTGTTCTTTTGCCAAATACTGAGGTAGCTTTGAGACTGATGTAGCATCAGGAACAAGCAATTATATTCACTTTTATAAGCCTCAGGTTCGACAAAAGAAACATTCTGTGATCCTCAAACAAATAATCAGTGGCAAAAACAGGTCTAGATTTAAAAATTCCACCTTGTTCCTAAAGTGCTCTACAAAAGCAATCATCTAAGACTATCCTGGAGATATTTTTCAGACATCTGAAAGATGCCTAAACTGCAGAAAGATCCTTTATACTCAGCCATCTCCGATTTCGACATCCCAACACTGTGATGCAAACTCCCCTGAGAAAATCTCTGGCCAAATTAAAGAAAAAAACATCACAATTAATAGCACTACTACCAAGGGGATATACAAGGAAGAAAGATGTTCCAAGTATTTAGCCTCCGAAAATATTCAAACACAGGCAGGTCAGACAAGCCTATGTTTTCTCCACAGGCATTTTGCCTGGGTGCTGCAGATCCAGGTGGCATCTCGGATTGCTGTAAAAATAGAGATTCATAGTATTTCTGTACCTAGATCACAAATAGCTTTCATTGCCTACCTATCATGGAGGAACCTACACGCCTGATGACCAAGATTTATCACAAAAGCACATATTGATGATTCCTGTCAGGGAAGGAAGAATCAGATTTGCTTTTCCACTGAATGTTATCTGGTGAGGTCTATCCACAAAATACAAAGAGCGTCCCAGTTGTCTCCTAGGGTCACTGAAGCGTCAGGAACTTTTTTTCAGAGCTAGAGGTGTAATTGCAGAAGACCCCTTAATAACAGTCAAGGAAGCAACATGGGAAGTTGGAAACCTGAAATGTGCTCCCAGTGTATCCCTAGAACAGAGAAACAGCAGGAAACATAACCATCTGAGACCTAAGAATTCATCAACAGATGGGCCTGTCTGGTCTTCAGAAAAGTCAGAGTGAGAACTGGTCGAGAGGACGCTGGTGTAAAGGTGTCCAAGCTGTATAGGGGATTAAATCTTTGCATGCTTCTACTGTTTTACTGAAGAGTCCTCCTTTATTTAGAAGCAGGACAGGGAGAGGTGAGGAACTAGGGTATGATCTCATCCCTTGTGGTAAATCTAGCAATCATGAAGCAGAACTGAAATGAGGTCTCTGAAAACTGCCATCTTTTGCTTACAGGATAGGTGCAGAAGGATCAGCAGCAATAGGCCTCCTGGATCTCCTCTCTCTGGGCAGCAGACCTTACACTCTGTCCACATTTATGAAGATAGCGATTGAAAACCAACCAAAAGCAGAGCCAGACTGTAGTATTGTACAAACATCACAGTCAAGCAATCCCCAAGAGCTTGCGATCTAAACAGACAATACAGATGCCAGGGCAAGAGTAATACACACAAGCAGAGCAGATGACATAATAACACCAAATGGCTGCTATTAGTTCCACAGTTAGATCCCAAGCTTATTTTATTTTTATCCCTTTCTATGAGCATGGGAGGATGTCCAAAGCACTAATTGAAAAGGAAGGGAGGAGGCTAAGATGGAGAAAGGCTTGGAAAAAATGTCATGCTGGAATGACTAACCCAGGCTGTAGCAATCCCTTCATGATACAGCCAAGCTTGTCAGGAGTCACAGCAAACACTGCTGCAGTTCACAACCGCCACAGAAACTACAGTGACACAGTCTGGGCAGAGAGGGAGAAGAGATGACATTTGAATTAAGAGCTAAAGGCATGCGTGGGTCCAAATCTCAACCCTTCCACAGAACTTGTGAGTGAATCAGGCAGGTTCACCCATTTCCCTTTATGTCCTCTGGACTGTCTGTTTGAAGTCACTTCTTCTCCATACGTGTGTGTATGCTGGTACACACGGCAACTCTTCCAATACTGAAAAAATTATATAATTTAACTGTATAACAAGTGTCAATTTACAGTAAAATATCAAAGTTAAACCAGGTAGGGTAAGTCATCTTTCAGCCATGTATTGAAGTGCCTGGCACCAGACAGGTTCCTTGCCCTGATGAGAGCCAGGTATGAGAAGTACTATTACATACTCCCAAGAAATTCCTCCATCCTTACAGTGGTCCACGCTCTCAGATGCAAACACTTGTTTGCTAGATTGTGCTCCAGAGAGGAAATGTTTGTGTGAGAGGGGAATCGATACTGTGAAACAGCCTGAAACTAGACTGCCATCTGGGTTTTGACAAGGTTTTGAGGACATCATTGTGTGGGGAAATTACAGGCTGGTGAAACAAAAACAGTGAGGAGAGAGGGAGAGAAATGCCAAAGATAACACATATTATGATCCTTCTGCAGCTAAGTTTGCCATCTGAGTCTGTCACAATTTGCATCTACATTTGCATTTTAATTGTTCTGTGAAAACCTTTGCATTGGAACAAATCCAGAAGGAGCACACACGAAACATGCATCCACACATGGATACAGGTCCTGGGTGTATGCCTAATCTTCTGCAAAGGGAAGAGCTTGCTATAGGTAGCGTCTCTTTCTCCATCATCTCAGATAAGTCAAGAGGCCCATTGTGGCAGGAACTGCAGATGAGCACTCACCTGCTCAGGAAACCAATCAACTTATAGCTATCAAAGATATCTAACTAGAGATTTAGGGGATCTAATTCAGGTATCTACCTTTAAAAGTACATAATGACATACTTCCAGCTGAACCATAGAAATGCCAAAAGGCCCCAGTGTAGATCAGCAATCTCTCCTGTCAAGCACTGTGTTAACAGGAGAGTCAGATCTTGCTCCTTTACAAGACAGGCAAAGGAAATAATCACCATCTTGTTTTTCTGGCATGAAACTGAGGCCCAAGGCCAAACAGAAGAGCTGACAATTGAGTTAAGATTACTCATTAAAAATAAATGCCAGGCCAAGAACTTAAATAAAGGCACTCTCCTTCATTGGACATCAACTCACTGATTATCAGCTCAAATTCATGCTTGATTTTCATTCCTTGACAAAAGAAGCTGCATTCAATGCAGTTTATATGCAAGATTTATCAGACTGGAGGCTGGAAATGAAAATCCTCTCTTCTTTCCCTCAGCATCTTCATAAGAGCACACTCCTTGGCCTCTGTACCAAGCGCCATGCTCTCCACAAGAAGGGCATTTATTTTTTATTGACACTAACCATACAAACCACAATGATTAAGAGAGGCTTTTGCAAAAGGAAGCATTTTGGGACGTACAGCCTTGTTGCAGTGTTCAGTCCTGGACTGTGGCACTTCAGGGACAGCTACACTATGGGGACAGCATCCTGGAGATTGGTTTTGCTTCATAAGCCAGACCACAGTGGCAGTAAGTCAACCTGGATCCACTCTGTTCAATAGAAATTGCATCTAGCCTGAGTACGGAAGGATTTAGACCAATGGAAGATAATGATTTTTGCTTCAGTGAAAGAGTGTCGACTTGCTTTTTGCTTAGTGATATGAATTTAATTGCTGTCAAAAACAAAGGGCTGTTTTACTAAGTCATAAACAGATCAGAAACTCTGATTTACAGGTTCCTAATTCTCACATTACAAAACAGTTTAAAGGGAGTCCTTTAACAAAAAAAAAAAAAAAAAAAAAAAAAGAAGATCCCCTGGTCTTTAGGTATTCTTATCCTCCAAGAGTACCTTTGATGTGGACAAGCAGTAATTCCTGGGACTTTGCAAGCTTCATTCAGTAACCCAGATTTGCAAAATGATCCCAATTAAGAGAAAAAGTATTTTAAAAAAATAATAACCTCATTTAAAAAAAAAAAATCTAGGAGGGGTGGTTTTGCTTTTTAATTCAGATTCCTTACTGAAGTGGGTGAGAAGTAATCAGACAAATGGTTAAACCTGCAAAACCAAATCGAGACAACTTTCACAAAGAGCAGGGTGGGAAGGCCCAGCAGGGAGATAGCTCCATTTGGCTCAGCACTTCTCAGAGCAGTTCATCTGATCATGCCCTCAGCAGAAGAAGTGGGAGGTGGGTTGGTTTTTTTTTTAACGCCTATGGGACCTACTTAGTAGTTTGCATTCTTAACATGCTTGAAAAACACTTGGGTCTTTAATATACCACCCAGCCAAACTGAAAAAGTCAAAATCAAGTAACTGTGGGCAGAGAACAGTACCACCCCCATTAACGAGGCTATTACCTTCCTTTAGGAAGAGAAGGAAATAAAAGGGTCAGGGGGAGGGAAATTTTTGACAAATTTTTTATAACTCAAGGCTGCATAATCAGACAGGAAGAACTGAGGAAATTAGGCATCCAGCATCAACTTAACTCTTCTCCCTTTGTGTATCTAAATAAGGTATCTCTTTCTAGCCCTGTTAATTAGCACCAATCAGTTACTTAGCAGAAAAACATCTGTGTTCCTATTGCATATACCTCACCTCCACAGTAGGAGGTAAAGGGTTAAATGATATAGGACACAGTTTCCTTTTTTATATGATAACTAAAAGCTGCAATATAATTGCCTGATTTGCTCTATTTCATTAAGGCTCCTTTTCCTTCTACTTCAAAAGGTTAATGCCACTCATATTTCCTTTTTTTATTGTCTGGCTTCACATAATGCCATGGGACAAGACAAAATAAGCAGTTGCCTCAACAAACTATAATTCATCCCAGCAGAACAACGACCGGCTGTAACTCAGTCTATTTTTAAATCCAACACGTAATGAAAATCACTAAAAATAATACATTTCCCAGAGCCAAGACAAGAAACCTAAAATGTGTAATAATTAGTGCTCTGGCCCAAGTGCTTCAGGCTCTAAACTGTTTTATGAGTGTGAGGTCTGTTCTTAGCAATCAGCCCAGTTCACTGGTACCCACTTAACATCTTTATTATTAACATGTGTTTCTTGTACCATCTACGTTTAACCACAAGCTAAAAGCACCATATGCCTGCTTAGCAAAAACCCGTGCCTCCCAACTTGCTCCCTGCCAGTTCAGGACACTCAGGGGTAACATAAATTAATTTATTATCTAAAAAGGGAAAGTCTGACAAAAAAAGACAAGGAAACTGTCTTGGCATGGTTTGATACATAACCATATTTATGTACCAAAGCAAGCAGGGTGTAGATTAACAAACATCTAAAAAGCATCCACCCTGGCCAGCTGCCTTCCTTCACTGATACCAAGTGGCACACAGAGATCGATCTCCACTCCCTCTCTTTTACAGCAACATTGAGTGATCTTCAGCAAGACCCTCTGCGCTGCGTGAGTTCAGAGTGTGTGTTAGGGTGCAATAAATACACAAAAAACATGCTGAATGATCCCTGACAGCCTGCCAAAAAAACCTGCTACTGCAGCAGTGCTTTTTCATAATCTGCATATGCTCTTTCCTTTAATTATTAGCTCACATAATGATCTGATACCTGCCAGATTTTTTAGTACTCACTGTTTTGCATCTTCAGAAATAGCTCTTTGGAGCTGAATGCATCATTTGGAATTAAACATGCTCTAAAATAAAAGAGACATTTTCCTAGGGCATTTATGTGAGTTTCAGTGCTACTGCAATGAGCTGGGTCTCAAATTCATTCAGACCTTTGCTTTGATGGGCAAACAGGATGATTTCTTTTCCAACCTCTTAGCTTAATTGAGTTAGCATGAAAGGATGGAAAAGCCCTGACATAGACTTAAAACTCAGCTAGTTAATATACTTTGTCACTTTAACCTGGCTATTCTTTACAGCCCAGTACTGTCAAGAGTCCCCAGCCCAAGCTCCTCTGTGCTCAAAGCTGTACAAAAACAGAGGGGAAGGTCCTTGCCCCAGACTAGCAAACCTTGATGAGACATTTCAGTTGCATTGAAAAAAACACACCATTTGATATTTCAGGGTTACTTTTGCCTGTCAGAATGTGGCTGGAGACTGGGGAGGCCCCATAACATTTTAGGTTCCATGAATGTCTTTTCTCTAATTGAGTGGTGCACAGCACCAACCGAGGCTAAGCACCGCCCTCTAACAACACCCCTGCTACTGTAAAACTAACACAGGCGTTTTTCACCTCCTTTCACTCAGACAGAACTCTTGTCAGCTTGTGTGATGGGTTTACATGAGTCAAGAGCTTTCAGAATCCACATCAACAACCCGAATGCATTTGTTCAGGATGAGAAGGAGAAGAACAGCACGACTGTTTAAAGGACAGGTGCCTTTATGCATGCCAAAGGCCTGCTGGGGCGGAGCCTTGCCTGTGTGAGAGCATTAACATCAAGGCCATTCAGAGAATAAACTAGATATAGAAAAATAAGAGCGGGCAGAAATCAATGCAGTTTTCTTTCAGTGCATCATGAACGACATTCATTTCAGCTCACTAGTTTATGCCTCCCACCATAGTGTTTTAACACTCTTATAGCTGGCATGGACACCACCATTGCTGTGACACCATGAGGGCATTTCACACTGGTTAGCTTTAATCCTCACATCCCTCACTTCTCCCCAGTGAGAAAGCAAAATACAATTATTGCTTCCTCAAAATATAAGTACCGGCATGCTCAGGCATACAGATATGAGACCCGAGAGCTCAAAGGCACTTAAATGCTTCAGTTCCCAAATATTAGCACAAGTGAGAGCCAAGAATCTTAATCTTTATGAAGATCTGGGCTTGCACCATGAACCCAAGGTGTTTCTGCAACAGGCCAGGACATTAAACCTGCCTCTGCTGAGTCCCAGCCAGCCCTCCAGCTACAACCCAGACACCCATTTTGAGGCTACAGAGATGTCTATGCATCTTAACAGTAATTTGTATACAGATTCTTCTGGATACAGAATAATCCCTGGAGCTTCATACAAGTGAAATAATCTTTCTGCCTTATCCGAGCTTGACTACAGCTGTTGGGCTTTAATGTCCAATATTTAGGCACTACCTGAATTCACAACAGTTTCCAACGACCAAACCCTGACATTAAGGCTGTGGCCCTGCTGAAACCTCCTAACCACTACACTGAAACTCTGTCACATCAACCCTTGGAGGACGCTGAGCAAACCTGACAGTCCAGAAACAAAGATGGAGACAAAATTAGTTCCCTTCTTCTTACAACATGTTCTCTGTTGCATACATGTGAGTTGAGAAACATGAAGAATCAGCTCATGCCAATCTCAGCTCTTTTAGTCTTGATCTCTTCCCACCTGCATCCTGCCTCCTGCCAGTCCCCAGAGCCAGCTGTGGAAACAGAGACCAGACGATTCCTAGAGAAGGGATCAGCTGCTGGGCTGGGAAGTACAACATAGGTGTCCCTGCTGCAGCTTTGCTGGTACAACAGAGAGGACAGGCAGCTCAGGTGGCTCTGGTTGGGCAAGGACGGCCTTCACAGTGAACATGAGTAGGTCAGTATGCCCTCAATATACAGTGAAAAGCTCTGAGGGCCTTACTGAACAATGAGGGTAAAAAGAACCCAAGGAGGATAGGGTTAAGTCCTGAGTAGCTGGTCATTAAAGGAGCATAGATTGCCTTGAACAGTCAGCAAGGTGAGTCCTAGGGAAGAATTAGTTAGAAGCTGTTACTGACATGAAATGGATGAACTGAAACTATTCAAGAAATTTTAAAGACTATTAATCCAAAATAATATTGAAAATGTTACCCTTTTCCCCAAATTCACCTACAAGTAGTCTGACCAGAAATATGACAATTCTTGGTCTATCTGTGCATGGGTATGAGCTTTCTAGGAAAAGAAAAAAGGTTTATAATAAATACTGGCTTGGTTATAAAGCCAAACTGAACTCGTGTTTTAAATGATGTAGCATCAAGCAATGCAGTATATAACTCCTCTGCTTGAGCTGGAACTTTGGGGTTGACACAGGAACTTTACTGGGTTATGACTTTTAGGCTGAAATTAAAAATGACAAGATAAGAGTCTCTATTTTTCCAGATGTAAGCAGGGCTACTCAAGCACACACTAAAAGGGGTTTTGGCATTTAGATTAGATTTACAGTCATTAAGACTTCGTACTTTGGGTTCTGCCTACAGCAAACCTCAGCTTGACAAAAAAGGATTTTTAAATCAGTGAGTGTCAAGGCAATGATTTCCTCTCTGTGGAACTGCATAAACAAGATGTATGAAATGATGAAGCAGAGTCTGGGTACCTTGAGACTGTCTGAGTATTGCTAATTGATTGTTTTTAACCTTTCAAGCTTTTATGTTCATCCAGTGATAAATAGTTGCTTTTCAATATTTTTGGCTTTTACATCAAAATGCCAAGTAAACATTGGGTTTTGATAGAATACGTTTAGAGGTGAGCATGGATTATTCTGCTTTTTCATTATTTGCCTTTGATGATCTGCAGTCTTAAGAAAATAATCCTTTCTATACTTGAATCTCAGAACTGGTTTTCTCCTGTGAATAGAAAGAACTTGTTTGCAGTTTAAACAGTTAATTCAGCACGGAAAAAGAACAGACAAAGAACAAGGTGAAAAAGGAAAAAGAAGCGGTAAACACAACTCCCCCTTTCTGACATCCCATAACTAATATTTCAACAGCAAAGAAAAACATAAGTGATGCAATTTTTAGGAAATCCGTCCGGGAAGCTGGAAAACAAGACTGATTTCCTATATGACCTTGGCTAGTTATTTAGGGCCATGTTCAGGCCACCAGCCAGAAGGTCCTAAAATCAGGCATCATGAATCCTATGATGTTCAAGCGGTTCAGGCCACCTGTTGTGTTTTGAAGACTCCCAAAATGGCAGATGGAGAGAAGCAGTCACACCACCTAGATGAGGCAGCTGTAGCCACAGTGGGGAGCAATAGGGCAGTGCACTCACCTTGGGTGTTGTGATTTCTCCTAGAGACCTCTTTCTCCTATCAGGAGCTGTCGTGTAGCAATGAGAACGTGACACCCTCTTTCCTTTAACACACACAAAATACCTTTTCCTATCTCACTTAGGCATTATAAAGATTAACGTTCTGGTGGTTCGGTGCTTGGGTGTCAGTGACAAAGGTCAGGTAAATACTTGGAAGGCATGGGCTGTAAGTTGAGGTATTATCTTTCATTAGACCAACTGCTAGAGATAAGTACCTGTACACATAGCAGGCTATGGGACCATAAAGATCCAGTACTCAGCTTGCTTTCACTCTCAGGAATCGAATCACAGAGCCCAGCAGATGGTCAGGAAGTCACAAACAAAAGAAAATTTATATTTTGCCACACAATATCCATCTTATGGTCCCTGCTCATTGTGAGAACAACCAGCGCTGGATGCTTAAAAAATTTTACTTAAAATACCAGTAGAAGGTAGGATTGTCACCTTGTACAGATAAAAAGGCATTCTGTGCTTTTAGTTTTCCTCTTTGAAGTGTTTCTTAACCTCAGCAGTTATAGGAAAGGCAACAAGAGGAGAGGAGTATACTCCATTAGCTCCAACTCTGAACCTATCCACAGAGCTCACAGTGTGGTGCTGGATCACACAGCTTGTTAGCTGGGTCATTTGTTTATTAATAATTGCACACACTTTAAGTCCTAGGATGCTTGTTAGCTGTGTGCAGCAGAAATAAAGAGTTTCATTCTGTACTAAATCAATTCTATTACTCTATTTAAATGGTACTTTTGGAGTTGTAGAGCCAGAGTGATTGTCCACATAATCAGATTTCTCCCATGTCCTTTACCTTGCTCTCCAAATTATGTGTCAGAGGAGAACTGCTCAGCCAGCTTTCTTTGCATGGCCGCTGAGGACCAGCAGCATATTTGGGATAAAACACACCCATTGACTGCAGAGGTTCGCTTCGTTTTATCTGGTGTGTCCCTTTCCCACAAAGGCTGGAATAACCAAGGCTGACTCTTTAAAAGTGTGATACTGACTGCTGTGTCCAATGGAAATATTAGCCAGGGGAAAGTTAGGGAAGCCTTAACCCACCCTTCCTCTGACCCAGCAGTGCTGGCTGGTACCTGCAAGCTCCATGTTATGCAATGGGGAGCAGACACCTTCCCCCATTGGCCACACCATTCCTGTTCCTGACCCTGATGTTGCTGAGCATCTGTCTGCATTCATTTCACTCCTCATTATTTTTCTGTGGTAGCAGTTTTCTCTTAAGCTTTCATCTGAAACCTTGTGCTTCTCTCAAGGTCAAGATGATGATGGCATCATGCAGGATTTTATCTGCCTGGAAAGCCTGAGATGCCCAACATCAATCAAACACCTTCTCATGCCAGGTACTGTAATGGAAACTGAGTCCTTGCCCTGGTGAAGATTCTGTCTGAATGCACAAGATAGGCAGAGGGATAAACACAGCACAGTAAAATCAGCATTCCTGGTTTTCACAGCAAGGCAATGGCTAAGCCATCAACAGAGCCAGTCTCCTCAGACTAACGCATGACTCCGGGACCAGCCAGAAACAGCTCATAATCTAACACAGGTACATTGCATTGGATTCAGAATTAGCCCTGTAAGAATGACTTAACAAGCATTACAGAATACCAACAAAAGACATTTTATGGAGGCATTTGTTTACTTTAATTGAGCAAACGGTTTAATTAGATTTTCCTCACACATCAGATAAATAGCGTTTTGCTCTGTCCTGTTCTGTATCTTGTGCATGATTCTTAGATGTGGTTTCCCCAAAGTCATTCCTTAAATGGGAATGATTAACCACAGCCAGGATATTTTTGCTCTTGTACTAAATGTCAAACTAGAAGCAAAAATAAAATTTAAATTATAATGTCATTTTGTGCTGGGTCCAAATTCAGCCAGTTGGAATAATCTCAACACCCACAAATGTGATAATTTTTCTCTTCAGTCAGGCAAAGTAGATGTCTTCAGCTCCTTTGCTTGTAATCACAGAAGTAGAGGGACCTCGGTTGTGCTGTACGCCATAGCTTCTGAAGCCTGCAACCTCTCCCATCATGAGCTGTGGAGCACAGTACTGTAAGTCCCTCAGGATATATCACTGATCAGAAAGATCAAATTGTACATAGCAGAACAAAATGAAAGGGATGTAATTCGCTTCAAGAGCAGCATTGTCTTTCCGCACTTCCTTCCTTTGTGCATTATTGTGCCTTGGGGAAAAGGAATTAGGAAAAAAGTAGAGCAGTTGCTGAGAGATAAAAGCATTGAGGCCAAAAATTAAGGAAAGATTCAGACTTATGGAGATGCCAAGCTTTTTCCCTGCATTGAATCAGCCCCTTCACGATCACTTATGAGGACAGGAAATCTGTTTGCATTTGCCACTTCATATCACCAAAAGGGAGAGGGACAGTGTCTGGTTTCAGAGATGCACTCAGCACTGCACAGCAATCTCAAATCCCATGCGTGAGCAGTAAGGCTGGTACGACAGCTTGTGCAGATGAACTAGAGGAAATCTCCCTCGTGGGCAGCTTGAGCACCCAGCAGTTTAATTTGCCCTTTTTACCTACATGATTCAACGAAGAAGGAGCAGCCCTTGACCAATCATCCCCTTCTCCCATCCACATGGATTTGGATGCGGTCTTCTGGCAGTAATGCAAGTTAAGCAGCAGCTCTCCAATGAAGCAGAATCTATGGAAAAGGCTCTGTTAGTGTCAGCTTTTCTAGAAGCTGGCTTTTGATAATTCCCAAAACAACCTAAAAATTTAAATGACGAATGACTTCTTTACATCAACCTCATGTTCAGTGGTGCTAGTTGGATATGCAAAGCAGGGACAGATTTTTTTTTGCTGTCTTGACAGTACAAATTTGTTCCTAGCCTGGCACTGAGAAACTTAGACTGAGGTTTTTAGACATCAGATCAGTTCTCAGTGATGGGAAAGCTAGAAACAAACAAACAAAAATCTCAGATACAGCAGCAACGCTTAAACAGTACGTGTAAAATCGTTGGAAACTAACCATTTTTATCAACTGTTAAACTGATAACATTTAATGTTATAACAAATAATACTGTGAGATTATAAATAACCTGAAGTAATGATTTGGGGATGTTTACCTCACTCAGAAAGGTGGAACAATATAGTATCTCAACAAAAAAGATGCACAGTCATCTTGACTTAGTTGTTCTGAAAGTTTTTGTCATTTTAGCTGTTGCAAGGTATTCTCCAAGATATATGTTTGTCTTTAAACTTTAGCTAAGCCAATTTTGTATGAAGAGTTAAGTTGGAGAAGCAAAATGCAACACAGATAGCCTGGGACACAAAACCCCTTTTCATGTTTCTTGAACAAATTAACTGCCAGAGGAAATAAGCTGGCACTTAGTATGTTCTGAAACTAAGAAGAATAATCTTGGAATAACAATCCACTTGATACAGTAGAGATCTGAGGAAGAGTTTGTGTACCTGGAAATTTATTTAAGATATGATTTCCCAAATATATCCGTTGGTGTAATAAGGACAGGACTTCCACTTACAGGCTTCCTCTGATATATTTGACCCATCATAACTGGACCTATCATTTCTATTGCAATAAAGGAATCATTAGAACTGACATTTCACTTTTTGAATGCTGAGCAGGGTTTTTAGTCAGAAAAAGTCACACTTTTCTTTGGAACACTTTGAAATTTGTGTTCTTTCATTTTAAACAAATTCATTCTTTCTATCAGCTGCTTGCTATTCAAAGACAGTTTAAGGCAGGACACTCCAAGTCAGGTCAGAATCTGAACTTTTCCAGTGACATTTAAATTCTAACCATAAAATTATTGCCATTTTTTAGATGCTCTCAACAATTCAACTCACATTTCTCTCAGTACCTATTGTACCATTGCATTATTTAAAATACAAACGGTTCTTCATTTTATGAGTCAGTATCCCAGCAACATATATTACTTCCCTGATGAAATGAGAAATTTTCAGCACCACACTGACAGCTGGCACACAGTAGTCTATCATGAAAGCTGCCCAAAAAAGAACTCTGCCCAAAAAGCATGGATGTGTAGCCATCATCTTGTGTCAGTAAAACAAGTCAGTTTTACTACAAGGGATAGCATTGAGTCTGTACAGTATCCCTTAGCCTTCAGGCAGAAACATCAGTGTTTCGGTCTTCTGAAAGTTCCCATCACTGTGTCATTTAAATACAAGGAACAATATTGGTGCTAGGGAACAATGGACCTGCATACAAAATAAAGCATATCATTGCATGAAAAATACCAACTAGTCATGCACATTAAAGGTTTTAAAATTATGTGTTTCAATTAAATAAAGATCCCTTTCTTTCAAGACAGCCCAATGAAGACTTCAGCTCAATGTGCAGTTACAGGAGAAGAAAAAAAAAAAAAGATTACAAAACCCCATTGACTAGACATTGCAAGTATGTGGGACAGCATAAAGAGCAGTGCAAGACACACGTTGCATAATAAACCAATTGCACAGCCATTCCTGAAACAGGGTATGCAGCTTTTGTTACAGCACCTCAAAAGGGAATTCAGGAATTGTAGGGATCAAAGGAGGATACCAAAATACAGATTTGATAAAGACAGGGATTGCTTATCTCCAGGAGTGTAAATCAGAGGGGGACATGAGAAAAGTATAGAGTAATGAATAGTTCAGAGAAAGTAGACCAAGAGTTTCAGGTTTTTTTCCCAGGGTTACTTTTGTAAGTAACCTTGTTCTGAACAGTTCAGAAAGGTAGGCCGAATATCTGCTTCAGCTTTGAAATGAGCTACGGCCCTCTAGTTCATATGCTATTCACCTATAAGTACATGGATATATAACCATCTACCTCAGAAATTAAAGAAAATTCAAAGACAGAACATATTCTTTAATGACTAATAACAGTCAAAATTATAAAAAACAGCACAGAATTAATCTGGAAGTATGTAAGAACCTCTGCTTCAAGCTTCAAGCCATCCTCTATTTGCAAGGCATCAGGATGAAGAATGAAGGGATGGAAGGTACTCTGTGACTTGTACCCATGGTAGATATTGTGTGTGAGCATTGCTCCTTCTCCATTATCCTGCCAAAGCACAGAACTGCAAAGGTACAGTGCCACAGCTGCTGAGGTGCGTGAGGAATCCCTCCTTGCTCAAGAGCGTCCTTCCTCAGAGCTGGGAATTCAGTCACAGAGGTGAGCATGAATTCACCCCTCCAGAAACTGACCTCCATAAGTTTCCATTTTGATTGGGCAGAAAGGAAGGCTTCCACGGAGGGAAACGCAGAGCAAAAGCCTAACTCCAGAGCTTTGTATTGCTCCCTAAAGGAGGTTCACTATTAACTACAGAGGCATCCTAAGGAGATTGACCTGGGAGGCTGGATGCTCAGAGGGTAGTGAGAATCTGCTCAGGGTCTACATGCTACAAGCAAGCCTAGGATAATTATTTTTTTAATAGGTTTCTTAAAACCTTCATACCAAATTCTAGTCACCTTTGTAACTGAAATTGTGAATTTCAATCTGCAAGTTGGTAACAGCTTTAAAAGCAGTACAATAAAGCTTACACTTTAAAAAATAAGTCAGAACAATGATTAACAGGATTAATTCCACCAACATGAAACTAAACAGACAGCAGCATACTGTAAAGCCCTGTAGATTAAACTTCTTGAGCAGAAATTAATAAACTAAAAATAAATTTCCAGGGCTTAATTCTTCTCTTGTTTACAAGTGTATGCTTCAGAAGTAACTCAAATCAAGCCAGCAGAGTAATACAGGAGTTGAACATGCAGAGATCAGATGACAGACCACAACAATGTATGGAGAATTAAAAGAAAAAACATCATAATGGCAAAGTCACAAAACTAAAAGTGGACCGATGGATAAATCTTTTGCATCTATTTTTAGTGAGCAAATATTAAAGAGAAGTACCTCTTGCAGAAATGCAGACTTGTGTCCCCCCGCAAAAGACCTTACAGACTCATGTTTGATTGATTTCCCCCATATCATGTACATTCATTTATTCTTTCTCTATTAAAAATCTCCAATAAACAATATCCCCTGAGTTGATGGGAACAACACAAAGGGAACATATTGCCACAGATGACAGCGAGACAGAATTGATCTAGACAGATTTATTCCCAGGTTTAGTAAGAAATTCACAATTACTGCAGAAAGAAAGGAGAGAAAAATTACTTTTGCTTGGGGCAGTTCATGGTTACTGCACTATCCCTTGCTTCTTAATCACTTGCTGCAGTGAAGCAACAATCAATACAGTGTAAAAGAGATCACAGAGGGCCTGAACCAGGTCTCACTAAAATCAGTGGCAGATAAAAAAGCCTTCCTCAGGGGAAGTTCTTCAAGAGACACAGCACAGGACCTGCAGCCCAAAAGCTGAGGCCAAGGTGACTTTGAGCCACATTTGTACTTTCCAATTAGGGCTCCTTCACAGGGCTGAGACAGGTCTTCAGGGAATGCATCCCAGTCAGGGCAATATCCCCAGGCCACTGCAGAAGCATAGCACTGCAAGTCTTGCTTTAGCCTTGCCTCACTGCACTGCTTCCCTTGCTACTCTCCCTGCACCAGGTTCCACAGAGAGAGCTCAGAAGACAAGCACAGAGTGTCCTTCCATGGTGCTTCCATAGCAGTGAAAAGACCAGAGCTGAGGTGTCTGAGGTTCTGTGTTGATTGGCCTCAGCCTCAGCCTAGAACAGATGGAGTGGATACAGAAAGCTTACCACTCTTCAGAGACAGTAGTGTTATAGGAGGCAAGAGGACTCATCTAAGGACCACAGCACTTGGTCCTTATTTCTTTGCCATGGGATCTCTTTATAACTTAGTGACAGTCATTTCGTTTCCCTCTGCCTCATTTCTACAGAAAGTGTACTTCTACATCATTGTCTTCAGGAAGTGAAGGAGTGGGAGGGGGGTTGACCACTAGCTGTCTTAAACTGTGAGCTCCTAGGACTGCAGTATGAGAAGAATCTCAGGTTTTTATGAAAATTGCAGGTCAGACCCACAGGAAATTTTGTCTTCATTATTTTATTGAAAATAAAAAAAAATTTTTTTTTTTTTTTTCCTAAAACTGTGTCACTAGATCAAACTAAAGTATGTACTCTGGCTTCTCTCCAATGCTGATTACAAACCTGGATCTGCAGTATAATTCAAAAATGAAATAATTACAAGGCTTAGAGGTGAAGAAAGGATTCTTAATGTTCCACACCCAGCTTTGCTCCTGATCAGTCACTGACCTCAGGCAACAAACCAAAACCCGCTTAAACTCCATCTAAGTTTCACATCTGGAGGCATCAAGTAAATAGGAGTGTAATAGGTGTTCTTGTAAAGTCAGAGTAAAGGTCCATCTAACCCGATATTGTACTTCCAACCATGGGCAGATGCCTAGGTGAAGGGTATAAGAACCAAGGAAGCATGTAAATTATATTTTGCTCTATATAGCCCAGTCTATCAGCCTGTGGTTCATGAACTTTCTCAGCAATGGAAGTATCTTGGTATATAATAACCCTCAGTGCATCTTTCATAAATTTATCTAATAATTTTTTAAGCCTATGCAAACTTTTGGCTCCCACAACCTTTTCTGCCATTAGGCTTTTTAGGTGCTGCTTAAGCATAAACCACTTTAGAGTTTCAATCACCCATTGTCTGATCTCTGCTTGGTTTCCAGTTCTACTGCATCATTTTTGCTATGGTAATATCAAAAATGCACTTTGTTGTCATGAGGCTGTGTACACCACACTGAATATTTTATTCTCTGTTCTTCTATAACTTTGTAACATACAGCTTTGATTTCTTAAGAACATTGAGTTGTTTTTTTCATAGAGTTCTTGGAGTTTTCTCTCCCAAATTCTTGAATATAATCCCAAGATCTCATTCCTCATGAAAAATGTCTACTCCATAGCCTGTTCTTCATAAGTTTTCCTCTATGTATGTTATTTTGTATTTGTTCTTTCTTGTCCAGTATTATGAGAGTTTTTCTAAATTCTTTACAATGAACTCTCATTCTACAAATTTTAGTAACAGTATCATGAGCAAACTTTTTCCTTCCCTAAACCAACTATGAAAATACTGAACTTTGCATGCCAGCTATGAATGTCTATGGGACACCAGCGGGGCTTTTAACCATTGACAAAACTGACAGCTTAATCCTACCCTTTTTTCTTGTGCCTTTTAACCACTCTTTTATCTATGCAATGACCTCTCCTTTCATCCTGTTGCAGCTCAGTGTCTAAAAGTCTTTGATGAGAAACCTTGGCAAGGGCCTTCTAGAAACCCAAGTATCGCCTGGATCTCCCTTGTCTACTTGGTCATTGACTCCTTCAAAGGATAGATTTATGATGCACAACTCTTTAAATGCCAGGGGGACTCTTCCCTAATATATCATATTTACCCACATGCCTACTAATGTTACACTTTATTATAGTTTCTATCATCTTGCCTAGTGTGGATGTTTGATCTACTGGCCTGTAGTTCCCCGGGTTTTCCCTCACATCATCTACTTCCCTTTCCACTGACACCAAAATAGTTTTATGCCCAAGGTTCGGCTAATAACCAGTCACAAGGTGTCAGAAAGAATCATAGAATAATAGAATATCTCAAGGTGGAAGGGACTCATAAAGGTCATCGAGTCCAACTCCCTATTCCTCACAGAACTTAGAGCAGAGCAGATATAGCTGGGTCACTTATTTCGGGTATCAAATTTGATCTTAAGTTTGAAAATTTTCTAAAACCTCAAAATTCTATTGAAACTAAGGAGTATCTAATGAATAAAGTTGTTCCTCACATTCAACTTCTTTTCCTTCACTGATCTCAGTAAGACAGAGACCAAGCTATTTTTTGAAGAAAATCACAAGTTTCTTAAATATGGAGGAACCAAACCAAAACAACATGGAAGAAAACATAATTTTTTTCTTGCACTGATTCTGATATTATTCCCAGTGAAATCATCACAAAAATCACCAGCAGTCACACTGGTGAAGAATCCATCCCTTACTGCTGGCACAATGAAACGCTTGCTGCAAAGGGTGCCTCTGAATCGAGAGGCTGTGCATCTTCCTACATGTGCAGGCCAAATTTAGTTCCTGAAGTCAGTGCCTGCTTTCAACCTAAATAAAAGTGTCTCTGTCTTGAGATAAGTGACCAACTGCACTTGCACCCCTGTCTCACGTTCTCCGCCTAAACAGCTGCAACAGTTTAGAATATTCTTACTCCTCAGCTGTCTGTCACTGCCCTGCACAGTGCTACAGGACCACGTGCCTGTGCCTCTGTTACTGGGGGCCAATACCCAGGAGTTTAACGCAAACCTGAACTTTCAGTGTGTTAAACTCATACACAAAAGACCATGAGCTGGAGCAGATGGAGCATGGCAGGTTTTCTCTTGCTATCATGGAGGTAATGACATCTGGAGAAGGTGCAGGTGTTTTGGGGAGGGTAATAGCTTCTTAAAATGACTACTTTCAAGCAAGCTTTTCCAGAAGTCATCTTGCAGATGGCCTCAGTGCTGAAAAAAATCAGTCCTCCTTGACTTTGCTACTGAAATAAAGATGCTGGTGCCCATCATAATGGTGCATAAACAACACAGTAGGACTGGGGAAAGGTGATCATAGTATTGCATGTGCTACACTTCCTAGGAAGATAAACAGCACCTGCAGGAGAGTAAAGACTGGCAGGTTTGGGAGAAGCAGGAAAAAGAAACACCTGTATAATGAACTCCATGCCCTGTGCTTTTCCCTGGATTTGAAAGCAATGACACGATGTTCTGCCCACATTGTAAAGGCAGAAAAGTAATTTCACTCCACGTCTACTCTGAGATTATTTTTATGTTACTATTCACTGCGCTATTTCTATTTACTTTTACTAAAAACTCCACTGATGGATACCCAGGGAAAGAAGCAGTTAAAGAAACAGCTTTGCCTTCTAGCAGCACTTCAGTATCCTTTATAAACCAACAAAGCCTAGCATAAACCAGGTATTTTTACACTTGATTTTCAGTCTCTCTTTACACTGTAGAAACAGAATTGTTACTACAACTCTACAAGCTGAGACCTGTAGAACCAATAGATCAGCAGAAATGTAAACTTTTTTTTTTTCAACGTCTTTGTTGATTTCTTTGCAATTAAATAGCAGTCTGCAAATTTTCAGGGAAGATCTTTTCTTCAAAAAAGGGGGTTAGGGGTTATTTCCAAATGGGACTTATGGAACAATTGAGAATTATGGAAACTATTTTTCTAAATGGATCTGCTTAGAGGTGGTGATGAGAAGAGAACTACAAATCCAATGCCAGCTCACCCTATTGAAAATCAGACCGGGAGTGTATGTCTACACAATTGTCTCCTAGTATGCTTAATGCATTTTGCTGCTTTCTGCTAAGACAGATAGCATACTAAACAGATCCAAAGTGTTCTTCACTGCAACACTGTAGCATTCTTTTTAATGGAGGGTATAATCTCATTACAAGCTCTGGTAATCATCTAGATTATGATCTTAATTGCCAAAGTAGGTAAAGTAGATAAAACATATTTCATTTGTTCCCTCCTCCTCCTCCTTTTTCTCTTTTTAAAGGTTCAGCAAAAGAAGAATGGATTTTTTTCCTCTCTCATGAGCTTTTAAGCACCAGAAAGGTTTCTTTGTCTTTGTTATCCTCCACACAGATCCTCTGTGAGATTACATTTCAAATTTTGAATTTATGATTATAAAGCCAGATTCCTGTGACAATCTTCCATCAGGCACTGAGAGCTCTCAGCATCTCACAGGAGGTGTTCAACACCTTGTAGGATTCACTTCTCATTACACTGAGTCCTGGAGCACATCTCTTGGTAGTTCAAAAGATACAGAATCCTGAATAGAAATCTCATTAACTCCATCATCCCCCTCAGCCCATAGTAACCTACACCATAGGCTATCTACATTTGCAAAGAGCTGTAGAAACACCCCTAAAGCAGCCTCACAGCATTCTGGGAAGGGAGATAATGTCTTCTTGCTAAACTTAGTTCATATATGAGGAAATGGAGGCAGTGAGACATGAGATGAAAAAGGCTTAAGATGAGGGGGCAAGCAAATCTTGGTGCTCTGGCAGTTGTCTACTGCCATAACCCTGCTGACTCCCCTGAGAGGTTGTGCATTTAAACAAGGATCCCATCTCTTTATCTCACTGCAGCTGAGCTTCCAGCTGCAACCAGATCTGAAGCTGTGCCACATTAGCACTGAAATGAGGTGTTCACTCAGAAAAAGGAGCTGCTGAGAAAATATAGATTCACAAGCCTATCAAACAGCAGGAGGAAAGGGTCTCTCTCCAGACATGCACTATGGTTCTGCAGTTTCTTCAAGTCAGTTCCACTCAAGCAGCTCAAATTCCAGAGTAAATTATGCCACTGATGATGTTCAGCACTAAAATCTCATTTCCAAAATAGGCGTCTGGGAGACATTTTGTATCTTGTTGATAGAGTTGCCCACCGCTGAGCTACTCCATCACAAGAAAGGCCACCTGAAAATTTCTCTAAATCATGCCATCAAAATGCTAAAAAACATACTTCAGATGGCACCAGCCCAGAACACGTTTTGCAAAGGATCTGGATCGCACTTAGCATTTACAGACACACAGAGGAAAACTGACCCTTTGAAGCATTCCAACTAAAGAAGCGCTCAGACAGAGATCTTGCTATGACATTTATTCCAGAGAAAGAGGACACCAGGGTCAGCCACAATGAGTTCTCTACTTTCCTAATTTCCCTTGAGAAAATGGTTTAGTTCTGGTTTCCAAACAGAAGGTCCAGCCACAGCCAGTGTAAAGATGCAGAACTGGGCAAAGATCTTTGTTGACTCACTTTCCCCAGCAGCACTGAACTCCCAGAGCATCCTGGCCAGGGAAAGCGAGGTATAGCATAACTCTTCTCTCCATTACAAAGTAGTGGGACGTGAAAAGTTTGTACTCCTTCTCTGCTTCACACAATAAAAGACAAGTGGCTCAGCCCCATCCTCCAGACTAAATAACCTGTGAATGCCATCTACTTTTTCTCTGCAACCAGCCCGTGCTGAATATGACCTTGTCCCTGCTGTCCTACTCCAGAATCTCATACAAAATCTGAACTCTTCAAGTTCATATTTGTGGTCTTTCTGGATTCATGGGTGTATTAGTTGAACTGCTGGTGTCAGCATAGCTAAAAGATCAGAGCAAACTTGATACACTTAAATGCTGCTCACCAAAAATTAGGTGATATATGAGATCCATTTACAGCTTTTTCACTTGTTTCTTCTTGCTGCAGCTAAACCTGGGATTTGCACATGTAAATGACAAGATATTCTGCTGGGAAAGTGTACCTTAAGAATTATGTTTTAAAAATAAAAGGAAAAAAAAAAAAAAACAAAACAAAACAGTGAAATGTCTTTCAGCAGCCAGGAATAGTATCTTCCTTTGCAATTAAAATTCAAATAAAAATGCTTCTAAAACGTATTTATAAAAGGCAACACATTGCTTTTCATTGGCTCAAACACCAGCATTAAAAAATATTTAAAATCTTAATAACTAATTGTATCTCACAGTTATAGTTTGCATCACAAGATCATCACAACTTTGACACTACTCCTGCACAACTTCAAAAGCATATGTTGTGGCTATATTTGAAGGGGAAATATATATGTATATATGTCTTTCATTGGCAATAATTCCATTAAATTTCCAAACTAGCAGTGGCAAGAGTTACAGAAACAGAGATTTGGATGATCCTCATTTTCCTTTTAAGCCACTACATGCATAAACCATTTTCTCTGGGGGATATTGATTGCTCATACTCTCTTGTCTAACAACAGGACAAGAAGGTTTGTACATTTTACAAGGCTAGACTTAAAGCAAAATTCTTTTGCCAGACTACAGCTAATCAAAATTTCAGAAAATTATTTCTATTTGTAATTTTTCTTTTTCACACTATGCTGGTTAGCTTGTCCTTCATGCAGCATGCAGAGCTCACAAGAAGGTACCGGCTTCGCAGTGCTAGAGGCTTTACGAGCACATTGTGAGTGATAGCTCTGTTGCTCTAAAGAGCTTTCAGTCTAATGGTTGACAAGTCTATGCAGATCTGCTGTGCCATCTGCCACTTTTCTTCTTCCAGATAACTGTTTACTATTTTCCATGTGATTTCTTATTCTCAAGGACTTGACATAGCTGAGTTCCCCAAGGATTGTCAGAACTTTCCATGGGAAGGTCAGTATCTTCTTACCTTGGAGTCCTCCAACCAAGACTAGAAAATGTACCTTAAGATGAAATATTATTATCCACACTTCTGTAATAAATTGTTCCTAATGGTCCATTCCACCCTTGAACATATATTACTAGAGTACACTTTCAGTCTAAAGCCAAACTATGCCCATACTTGACAGTCCCATGAACAGAGGACTAAATTGTCTCACTCTAGCAAGGACTGCAGAAATCCAGCTACAGATCTTCAGAAGACTACACTTTCCTTCTGCATCCAAGCTGGATGGATTCTGAGCACAGTGCACTCCATCAGAGCCCTCTTGGAGCTGTGGATTTCAATGCAGAGCTGGAGAGGTGGAACTGGTCTCTATTAGGTGATTCACTAAAGTTCACACATTGATTAAAAGACTAGAGCAAGAACAGATGTTATAATGGAGACCGTGCCACCTATAAATTAAAAAAAAAAAAAAAAAAAAAAAAAAAAGGCATTTCTGCCCTTTTAAATAATTACAAGTCACCAGTCACTTAGCTTATCTCAGTAGGAAGGAATTACGAGCAAACTGGAATACATTTGTTGTGTGTAACACAGAAAACCTGCACATCCATCCAGGTGCATATACATATACATGTGTGCACACGTGAGTGAAGCGGGGCTAACGATTCAGCAAGAGACCTGCTTCATTTGTCATTCTGATGTGATCCTCCTGAATTCAGATGCAATGCAAACAGGACTTAGTGGGAAGCAGTTTCTAATAAAATGCTCGGATTAGTTTGTCAGTCAGAAGCTGCAAATCTCAGTCAGCAGTAAAGATCAGTTCCTGCCAAAAGGGTTTTTTTTCATACAGTAAATTCCAGAGAGATACAGCAGTCCTAAATAGATCTATTGCTTTCTAAGAATATAGTGCAGTGTGCCTGCTAGGCAACTTGCCTAGAAATTCTTTTCCAATGAAGTACTGGAGGAGACAATTTCATGTGCTCTGCTCCGAGTTCCTTGAGCAGCAATAGCTCCAGTGCACTGCTTCAGTTACCCATATGAAGGCATTGTGTATCTAAAAATCACTGTCTTAATCTAAAGGAAGCATCAAGTCTAAGAGACAAACTCTGCCAACCATAATCCACCATAAACCACTGAAGGTGGTTTTGTTGAAGACTAAATTACACAATTATTTTGATTTCATTCAAATCCTACAAGTATCAGTGGGAAGCAACATGGAGAGGTGCTGTGCTGGACCTTGTTCTCACCAACAAGAAAGGGCTGGTGGGGATTGTGAAGCCCCAGGGCAGCCTTGGCTGCAGTGACCATGAAACAGTAGAGTTCAAGATCCTTAGGGCAGCGAAGAGGAAGCACAGCAAGCTCACTACCCTGCACTTCAGGAGAGCAGACTTGGACCTCTTCAGGGATCTGCTTGGTACAATACCATGGGATAAAGCCCTGAAGGGAATAAGGGCCCAAGAAAGCTGGTTGATATTCAAGGATCACCTCCTCCAAGCTCAGGAGTGATACATCCCAACAAAGAGGAAGACGGGTAAGAATACCAGGAGGTCTGCATGGATGAACAAGTTGCTTCTGGACAAGCTCAAACACAAAAAGGAAGCCTATGGAGGGTGGAAGCAAGGACAGTTATCTTGGGAAGAATACAAAGAAACTGTCCAAGCAGCCAGGGACCAGGTTAGGAAAGCCAAAGCCCTGACTGAATTAAATCTGGCCAGGGATGTCAAGGGCAACAAAAAAAGCTTCTATAGCTATGTCGGTGATAAAAGGAAGACTATGAAAAATGTGGGCCCTCTCTGGAAGGAAATGAGAGACCTGGTTACCCAGGATATGGAGAAGGCTGAGGTACTCAATGACTTTTTTGCTTCAGTCTTCACAGGCAAGTGCTCCAGTCACACTGCCCAAGGGGTAAAAGACAAAAGCCAGGACTGGGAGAATGAAAATCCACCCACTGTAGGAGATCAGGTTAGAGACCATCTAAGGAACCTGAAGGTGCACAAGTCCATGGGAACTGATGAGATGCGACTGTAGGTCCTGAGGGAACTCGCGGATGAAGCGGCTAAGCCACTATCTATCGTATTTGAGAACTCATGGCCATCTAGTGAAGTTCCCGCTGACTGAAAAAGGGGAAACAACCCCTATTTTTAAAAAAGGGAAAAACGAAGACCCAGGGAACTACAGGCCAGTCAGTCTCACCTCTGTGCCTGGCAAGATCATGGAGCGGATCCTCCTGGAAACTATGCTAGGGCACATGGAAAATAAGGATGTGACTGGTGACAGCCAACATGCCTTCACTAAGGGCAAACTGCCTGACCTATTTGGTGGCCTCAACGACAGGGTTACAGCACTGATGGAGAAGGGAAAAGAACTGACATCAATGACCTGGACTTGTCCAAAGCATATGACACTGTCCCGCACAACATCCTTGTCTTTAAATTGGAGAGACACGGATTTGATGGATGGACCACTCAGTGGATAAAGAATTGGCTGTATGGTCGCACTCAAAGAGTTGCAGTCAAAGACCTAATGTCCAAGTGGAGAGCAGTGACAAGTGGAATTCCTCAGGGGTCAGTGTTGGGACTGGAGCTGTTTAACACTTTTGTCAGCAACACGGACAGTGGGATTGAGTGCACCCTCAGCAAGTTTGTTGACAATACCAAGCTGTGTGGTGCGGTCAGTGCTGGAGGGCAGGGATGTGCCATCCAGAGGGACCTGGGCAGGCTTGAGAGATCGGCCCATGCAAACTTCATGAAGTTCAACTAAAGGCCAAGTGCAAGATCCTGCACAGGGGTCAGGGCAATCCCAAGCAGAAATACTGGCTGGGCAAAGAATGTATTGAGAGGGGCCCTGTGGAGAAGGACTTGGGAGCAGATGGAAAACTGACTATCAGCCAGCAATGTGCGCTCGCACCCCAGAAAGCCAACTGTATCCTGAGCTGCATCAAGGGAAGCATGGCCAGCAGGTTGAGGGAGGTGATTCTGTCCCTCTACTCCGCTCTCATGAGACTTCACCTAGAGCGCTGCATTCAGTTCTGGGGCCCCCAACATAAGAAGGACGTGAACCTGCTCGAGCAGGTCCAGAGGAGGGCCCAGAAGATGATCAGGGGGCTGGAGCACCTCCCTTACGAGGACAGGCTGAGAGAGATGGGAGTGTTCAGCCTGGAGAAGAGAAGGCTCTGGGGAGACCTTATAGGTGCCATCCAGTACTTAAAGGGGCCTACAAGAAAGATGAGGAGGGATTCTTTATCAGAGTGTAGTGATGGGACAAGAAGTAACAGTTTTAAACTGAAAGGGGGTAGATTTCAGTTAGAAACTTCAGTAAAGAAATTCTTTACTGTGAGGGTGGTCAGGCACTGGCACAGGTTGCCCAGAGAAGTGCTGGATGCCCCTTCTCTGGGAGTGTTCAAGGCCAGGTTGGATGTGGCTTTGAGCAACCTGGTCTAATGGAAGGTGTCCTCGCCCATGGCAGGAAGGGTTGGAACTAGATGATCTGTAAGGTCCCTTCCAACCCAAATGGTTCTATGATTCTATCATTCTATGAAACAATTTATTAACATTGATAGATTTTAAAGTTGCCTGGCCTGCAATGCGGAAAGGCTATTGACCATCTTGTGCTCTTTTGTAGAAAAAGTCAGGAAGGAGAGAACATACATCTAGAAATGTTTGAGTTAACTCCCTGAGGTTTTTTTCCCAATCCACAAGGGCCAAAATCAGAAACAAAACTTTCTTAGCGTGTCACTACATACAGTAACGCAATTCAACATTGCATATGAGAGACTGCAAGACCTCCAGTGGATTGGCTTGGGACCTTCAAACCCCAGTCTTAGATCTGGATCCCAGTTCTACAAAACCCTTGAGCCAGGTGGTTCTGTACAACAGGAGAAACAGAGGTTCCTCATCATGCATGTTAGGAAGTTAAGTCCTATCATGCTTCATCATGTCTCTCCATAGCTGCACTGAGCCCCAAGGACTCACACTACTCATCAGCTCCCTTCTTTATAGCAGCAGGCTACAAGAAGACGCAGGTGACATCTGAAAGCTGTCAGATTTAAGGCTTAAGCTCAGAAGCAGCCATTATGACAATTATAGATTTTTTGAAGCAAGATAGCCAACAGGAATTGGATACACTGGATGCTCCTATGGAGGAGAAATCAAACTCTCTGGAAAAGCACCAATTGCTGTTAGGTAATGTTGTCTGACACATGTACAGTGCTCAGAGGAAAATAAATCACAAGAAAGGGCTACTGTCAAACCTCATTCCTACCCTCCTTCTTACCAGGATTGCAGAGTCACTTTAAGAGACTGAGAAACAAAAAGTAAAAGTGTGCATACAACTTAGGCTTCAGCAGCTTTCACACCACTCCTCTCAAAAAGTTTTCTCCTTCCGTTTCACCCTAGTAGGATGCATCCAGGACAATAGTTTCTAGTTTTTTGAGTGGAAAATCTCAAGGAAGACAAAAGCAGATTGCAAAACCAATTCCCACAGCCCAAAGCATCTGAGAAAATCTCCCTGGAATGCCTGCTTAGGAATTCCCCTTCCATTCCTGGGTGGCATGGTGCCAGGTAGTGCTGGAAGCTACAGCTTTCTCATCAGCCAGGAGAAGGGGCTTCAGATCCCACTCAAATGGATCCTGTCACCCACAGGCAGACAAGTAAAAATTAGAGCTACGTTCACAGTCTCTTAATTTATTCCAGGGAATTGCCTGGGTACATTTGCTCTTTATCCTGAGCTATAGCCAGGACAGCTGAGAGTCCTTGCCATGACCTTTTTCCTCCAAATAAAGTTTGCATAGTGGTGACGAGTAATGGGTGGGAAGAGCTGTAATTCCACTGTGGTAGCTCACAAGAATAAAGACATACCAGCTGACAAGTGACAATAATTCATGCAGAACATCCAGGCTGGATACTGCCCAGCTTACACTTCTGTGATTCCAGTGTTAAAACCATCTTCAGATTGTGCATTATCCTGACTTGGTGGAATGTCCAGCCAACTCATAGTAATGCAATCTTGGGGAATTATGCAATGCTGTTTTAAGTGCAATACTCAGTGCCAGAAAGTAACGCCCCATAATATGTTAAACATACCACAAGCAATGTAAAAATACTGTTCTCACTTCAAGGAGGGCTGAGCCCCACAGATTTCTGAGGATCAAAGCCACAGTCATCAATTACAAGAATCAGTCTACAAAAGCAAGCAAAGAGCCTTACTTATTCTCTACTACTGGCATTAGTACTGCTCAGCTGGCAGGAGACTCATGGCACTGGTACAGCTCCAGGGGAGCAGACTTGCAGTGAAGACTCTGATTAAAACAGCAGGCTAAGTTTTTCGTTTTTAGTGTTGCCAATCATCAGCCACCATGTCATGAGATGTTGATCTTTTTATATGCAGCCCACAGCCGTGCCAGCTCCTAGTGGTATATCTTGCCTGGTGGAGAACACCAGGACAAAGCATCAGATTGCTCTCTATTTCCCCCCCCCACCACCCCCATTTTTTTTTTTTTTTTTTTATGCACAAAAATTTCCTTACAAAGTTTGCAGGAATTCGAGATGCATGAGCCAGGCAGGATCAGACGGCTGGCTGTTGAGTTCATAAGGAGGTGGTAAGAAAGCAGTGCTACAAAGAGGAGAATGGGCTTGTGGTTAAAGTTCTGGCCTGAGAATACAGACACCTGGACCCAGATCCTCCATAGATTTCCTCAGTGACTTCGGGCAAGTCCAGTAGGATAAGATGACCCATAAAAATGCAAACCCACACTTGCTTTGCCAATGCCCTGGCTTGGACTCTTCTTAAGCCTCTCAGCTGGGCTTATTCACTCAGCTGATGTGTGGTGCCCATTCAGCCACTCAGCTTTGAACTGAAGCTGCCACATGTCTGTGCACGAAGCAAAACTTCCTTGCACCTGCCTACACCCAGGTGGTTAGTCATAACCTCCATCTCCATGTCTTCTCAATGTCTCAACAAGACTACCAATAACCCTTCCTGTCTCTATTTTGCTGTAAGATGGACAGCTGAGGAGATGGACAGTTTTTCAGCACATATCTATCTCTTTGGGTCCCTAGTATTAGAGTACGTGGTATCCCTAATATGAAATTATATCTGCTTGAGAGACTCTGTCAGCAGCAGCCCATCTGGTTACCTTTCCAAAACCAGGGTGGGATTTTTTTTTCATTAGCCCCAGCAGTTGAGTCTAGCCTGGAATCTCTCTAGCCATTTTAACTCCGTAACCTTTCACAGCAGCTTGTTCCATTGCCTAATTGTTTGAGTAGTTGAAACACATCTCCCACATATGTAGCCGGAATTTTCCTTTCTGCAGCTTAAATCAGTTTCTGCTGCTTCTTTCCTCTCTGACTAACGAGAATAACTGGCCCCTGTTCCCTTTATCACATAATTTCATGTATTTGCAGACAGCTATTATGTATTCCTTCAGTCTTCTGTGCAGACTGAACATGCCTGTCTCTCTCAGCTGCTTCTCATAAGTCTGATTTTCTAAATCTTTTATAATTTTTTTTATTCTCCTTTGAGCTTTCTCCAGTTTGTCAGTGTCTTTTCTTAAAGAGCAGCGTCCAAAACTGAATTCACTATGCCAGCTGAGGCTTTCACCAGTGCCAAGTGGAGCAGAAAAGCAACCCTGCTTGTTTTACACATGACGTGTTCCTTATTTATACAGTCCAGAATATTTCATTGGAAAGCATCAATGGGCTAAATATGAGAACATATGGATGAGGGACAGCTAGGAGGAAAAGAAATGTATATGAGACTTCAAAAAGGTGTAAATGCCAAAAAAAAAAAAAAAAAAAAAAAGGATTGTTTAGGTGAGTTTGAGAGGAAGAAGGAGGCTAAGAATAATTGGATGAAATGAAATCGTAGGCTGTATATCAGGAAAAATATAGTAACAGTTCAGACTGTGGAAAACTCTCTCCCTGGGGAAGTGGTGCAGACTCCATAAGTTGAGTCATTAAGAACTAGACTAGACAAAGCAATGTAAACTCTATAGCAAGATGACTTAATATATTATTGGGATAGGGGCTAGATGGGCTGATAAACTTGGCATTTCTAAATTTCTTGTCCTACAGCACTCTCAGATAACAGAACTAACTTTTTCTTATGTTAATATTCACTTTTTGTTCCCACCAACACCTTCATGTGTTCTCTATTTGACCAATATGTGACAGCAAAGCTAATTTAGAAAGGCTTTGAAAATTTCTGAAAAAGTCAGGGGGAATTTAACATTTCTCCTCTCTCTGTATCCATGGGCCCCATGTATAAAGGGGGGTTGCCAGGTTCCAGTCCCAGACAACTAAACACTAACAGATCTCACATGGTACAAATGGAGAAAGCTAACACATCCAGCAGACAACATTATCCATGCCTAAAACTGACTAAACTCTACTACCATCACTAGCACCACAACCTGCCAATTCATAGGGTCACATTGGTGCAGCAACACCAATGGCTGGCAGCCAGTGGCAGTAATAAGGACAAATCCCCAGTCTAGACAAAGCTTTAGTTATCATGAGCAAAAGTCTCCAATCTCTGGGTCTAGTTTTCCTTTCAGTAACACAATTTTAATACCGGTGGAACTCCATGAACTTCAACAGAATGGCTCCTGGCTCACACTCTCATGGGCACAAGAAGGATGAGATCCCTACAGTATGTCCCTTGTCTAAGAAGCACAAAGCTAAGTAGTATTACTTTACTTTCTTGGTGACCAGAGGACAAGAAAAAGTCAAATTCTAAGTATGACCTTTACTGGTTTGTCTTGGGAGATGACAAGTGTAAGTTCCAGTGGCTTGGGGAAGGCCAGAGTTAGAAGGTTGTGTGTCCACCACTGGATGTTCAGCATCTCTTTTTCTTGGTGTCAGAGATGCTTAGCACTAGTCTTGTTAGCTACACTATATAGAGTCTCAGGCTCAGACGTTTCATCAAACCCAGAATAATGGCTGGGGTAAATGTAAATTTCAGGTGGACAAATGCAAGTTGAAAAGGAGAAAGAGATTGCTCCACTATAAACTACACCTTAGAAAATTACAGCTACTTACAGCTGCTCTACATGGTCAGACAGCTGAATCATTCCAAGAAGAATTCTAGTGACTACATTCACTTTTTTTAAATTTTGAAAATTATTGTATCCAAGTGTCTGATTCCATAGGAGCTTTCAGAGTAGGTCTTTTACAACAGGATGGTCCAATTGTGAAAGTCAGAACTTTTACAAAATAATGGTCTCTGCTCCAGAGAGTCTACAGTCTAGGACTAGAAGGATAGTAAAAAGAAACCAGAGAACTATGTTACACAGTAAAATGAGCGGTACTATTGCAACATAGGGAAGGCTTTTTCACCATCAAATGTTTTGTAGCTGCCAAAGTAGAGACTCAGGGGTGTGAAAAAAGTATGACCTTGAAGAGCTCTGAAAAGCCAGCCTGGGGTTAAATGACAAATTAGTGCTCAGAGAAGAGAGGTCTGGTGTGTTTAGCTGTGTTAGTTGGTAAGTGCTGGAACCACTGACTGACAATGTCAAGAGTGGCTATTAGATTAGTGAGATTATAGTAATTTAGTTGGTGCTGTTGCATAACAAGCTACGATGCCTAAATTCAGCAAAACTTTCTTGTCTGGCAGGAAATTGTCTTCTTGTAACAGCTGACCAGCTCAGTAGCAAGAGTCCTGAATGCATTCACTGCATCTAGCGCCAGTACACGTCACTGGCAGAGCTCTCTAGGAAGCAGATGCCTGTCTTTCCTCTTTTCTCTGTCATACTACTTGGCATCATTATTGGCAGGGCAGGGAGACCTGTCAATGAGAGGAAAGCCAGGGAAGAGAGAAATGTAGGTTATTGCAAGGACCAAATGAACATTCTGCAACCATTTGCTGAGCCACCACCGAAGAATGTCAGCACCAAACTGCCAGAGTCAGATGAGGAGAAGACTGACATTAAGAAGTGATTTGTACCTTCTACATCAGAAATTAATCCCAAGGTTCACAAAATACCCCAGCCAGAGGACCCCTTGGCACATGGCTAGCTGTTCTAAAGCTTCTCCTGCACAAGTGGCTATTCATTGGCATTAGCATGGACTTGGAGCATTCAGACTTTTCCAGCATCATAGAAGAAAAATAGAAGTCAATCTAAAAAGAAGCAGAAGTTTTAGGGGTTGTTTTATTTTTCTCTGTGTGTGTCCTATTCAATATGTAATTATTTCAGTCTTTGTTTGAAAGTCAAATATACCTTAAACACTCTGGGATGTCTTCAACAGTCAGGATAAAAGTGCAGCATTTCATTCCTTAGTGTAAGTACTTATAATGACACTTTTCAAAGTATGAAGCATCTCATTTGCCATTACTCTTTTTACCCTGCAAGAAGTGTTTTCCTTTTCACTATGACATCTTCTTTGTAAGGAATGAAGCATTCCTCAAAACGTGAATTGCCCAAGTGTAGCAATAAAGTAGAAACACATGCATTATTTATTAAGAGGCTTGCACAGGTTCACAGATTACAATAGAAGAGTTAACTTCAGGCTTTGGCCTTTTGTACTCACTGCTTGTAGTTTATCATGGAGTCGGGAAGCGTTTTGAACTTGAACAGCTCCTGACTTTTGAATTAAACACAAACAATTCAGCATTGCCTCCACTTGAAGAAGTTTGAACTTGATGACCCCAGGTGCCATTCTAGGTCTTTACTTTTAGTCTATAAGCCTCTACTCTCGCTCTTAGCTAAGCAAAAGTCTTGGAGATGTTCTCTGGGCATCTGGGAAGTCCTACATCTTATAATAATCTTTTACACTAACAGCTATGCAAAGTATAGAGTACAGATGTAGCAAGAAGTGTGAGACACTTTGCTTCTTTTAACTGCGCAGTCCACAAAACACTAAGAATCTTTCATACCTGTGCACTGAAGCAGGTAATCCTGTAATTTGTGCTGTAAGTACTCATGGTCAAAAAAAAGGGTCTTGAGTTGCAGTCCTTTTCATGACTCAAGGAGAAGACAATTGGACATTCCCTGACCACAGCCCCCAAAAGACAAAGAAACAGCATTTCAGACTTCAAGCATTTATTATTCAAAGTGTACAGCAAATTATCGTTGCTAGGTTTTTTGCTCCTAGCAAATGTTTCATCTGTACATTCACTGCCAACATGCTGAAATCGCTATACTTCAGGTTCCTCTGTTTAGATGGCCTCTGGCTCAAGGAGGAGTTCTGTATTCACCAAGGGATTGCAAAATCCTTGTCTTTTCTTGGTGTGGAAGTCTCAAATTTTGCCATCTTGAGGGATCCGCATCAGTCCTTTATTCCATTTGAAACCATATCAAGTAAAACTGTGTAACACACATCGACAAGTTCTTATATCTGCCTAAAAGATTTCAATTGAAATTCAATAACAAAAGTCTTTGTGCATTTGAATTCTATTGCCATTCATACTAGCTGATTGAGTGAAAACAAATGGGATACACCAAGCATACCACTAGGTAGGGAAAACAGCAATGTAAATTAATATTGAGCAGTTTTATCAACATAAAAAAATCAGTTTTGCTGCAATCACGCCAAAAAATGCATTTTGCAGTGTAACTAGGTACTGTGAAGTTTGTCAGAGCTCCTGCCCTGAACCTTCCCAGGAATCATATTCATAAGGTTTCCAAGTGATTTAGTCAAGATTTTTATTCAAACTTATTACCTGCTAATTAATAAATGAGAACCAAAAGTCTTGCCTGAAGTGGTGGCAGTGGCGGTGGTTTCGCCTGCTGCTGCTGGAAGTGCCATTTGCCCTCTCAAACTCTTAGTCCCTAACTGGAGCTTGGGGCTGTTCTTGCACTTCTGCCTGCTGCCTTCACCTGCATACTGGAGATGCCCCACGGGAATTTCTGATATCCATTTGTTCTTGCACACATAAGTGGCATTACTGTTTTCCATGGACTTCCTGTGTTTGTCTGTTGAGGTCATGGCCTTCTGGGTTTAGACTTTCAGTTTTTTTCACGCCTATAACTATTGCTGAAAACTTATTTCTCAGCAGCTAATATATTTAGGAAATTATTATTCACACAATGACTGGCTGTACCCATTTAAAGTTTACAAAGATTATTTACAGTATACACTTTTAAGCTTTTAGCTGTCTTGCCAAGTAAGGAACATCACTGAGAGGAAAATAATTGGGTGTTGCTGTATAGAAAACCTGTTCCTAATACCATATCTTTAACACCCTGAAGTCAAGCATATTAGTCTCAGTTTCAAAGAGCTCTGAGGTATGCTGTCCTTAAAATGAGTGACCTGTGTTATAAAGCTTCCAGAGCATACTCCAATATAGATCTCTCCTGAAAGCCAGGTGGAAATCAGACAAGAATCAAGGGATGCAGGTAATTAATAAACAGTTTATTAATCATTTCACACTTGTTTATTCAATGCCATGTCATATGCAACTTAGAAACATTAGAAATGAAGGCAATTCTACTCCTTCATAGATATCCAGAAGGAAAATCATATTAATAGGATGACTATGCTTATGCCTCTGTGGTATAAGCCAGTAAGTTTCATGGTGGAAATCCTTATTCAGAAAGACCTAAGGATTTCTCAACAGATTCCTGAGGGCTGTGACCTGGAAAAAGGGTTCTGCTCTGCCAGACCGGGAGATTTAATGGGTGGAAAGATAGTATGTCTGGCTGTAAATCCTGGATGCAGGGCTCACCCTGATTCTCAGTATGACCTACACCACCCTCCCTCCAACGGCCAGCTTTGACTTGGCCTTTCTTACTCATCCTTCCCTTCACCTCCTTTTCACTTTGGCACCTCATCTGACAGTCCCGATTCCCCATGTACACGGCTGTGACTTGTCTTCCTTTCCTTGTCCCTGATCCATCAGGCAAATTCATTAGCAAATAAGCAGTTGATCCTGGAATGTAAAATACCAACTTTAAACACAAACCTGACAGTAGTGAAAGGGCAAGTTTGGGCTCCTTCAATCCCTGCAGTATCTCCTCTATCTCCAAAGCCCTGTAAACACTGTCAGGTCCCAGTCCCCACCAAGAGGGCTCAGTGCAGGATAACCCTGAAGACCTGTAAAGGTTAGTGGGTCACCGTCCCAACTAGGAGGGCTCCAACCACTCCTTAGGGAGCTGCAATCACCCTCCAGTTTGAGGAGAGCGTTGAGCATAACAGCACTAATAATAGCTTTAATTAAAGCACAGACCCACCCAGTGCCATGCAGTGGGTGTGCCACAGTGGAGTTCCCCACTGTGTTGCTGGGGCAGGAGGCCCTCAGTGGACCAAGAGCAAAGACACTGCCTTCTCCTGGACTGATAGGGCTCCTCTACCTCTTCATGTCCTGGGAAGGGGAGGAGGGGGGGGCAGGAAACCACCTCACTCAGTCATAGGGTCAGACAGAGAAGGAGCAGCAGGTACAACTACTCTGGTCTCCTACCTCAAGTGGCAAAGTTCCTCAGCCACTCCTGGAAAAGCCTCTGCTCCCCATCCCCTGGCCTCCCACAGTCCCTCTGCAGGGTCTTGCCCCTCAGTCCTGCATCCCAGAGCCCCTGACCCATGCTGCAGTGACTCCCCACCAGAAAACCTCACCTTGTTGCCCACCAGCTACAGCCTCAGCTCCTCAACCCTCATGGGCCATACCCAGTGTCTGGGCAGCCATATGGTCTTCTCCTATGGAAAACCCCCAGTCACCTTCCTCCCACACCAGCAGTGAGCCCATGGTACTTCCCAGGAGGAAGAGGCAGCTGCAGAGCTACTGAGGTTTCTGTGTCACCACAGGGTTGGACTGCAGATGTAAATGTCCTTGGCTTGTCCCAGTGTGCAATGCTGCACAGTCAACTCTTCCTCCAGAATGCCAAGATTTATGTTAGAGTCTGAAAATCAGTCTATTCTACTACCTGGCTCTCATAACTGCAGCAAACATGGAAAATCTCCTATCTTCAATTCACATTAGGACATTCTTTTGGTGTATTGGATACTTAAAGAGAAAAAGGTGGGTCACAAAAGACAAAGGGAAAACCAAATTTCATTATCTCACCAGACCAACAAAAGCTGCAGTGCTCTGCCAATCTTCCTCATTATAATCTCTGGATTCTGCAGTATCCCCGCACCTTGAGGTCGTTCCTACCTCCTTTCACTCCATGCCACACTCACGCATAAGCTCATGAACTTCTCACTCATGCACTGTGCTCTCCCATACAACAGACAACATCCCACGGCTGCTCTGTCTGCTGCAGCACTCAGCCAGGACCGTTCCAAGCTGGTCTCTGGTCTGCTCCCTTTTTAGCTTCACCTTATGGTAGGGAAAGAAATTCAGTGGAAACTCTGCTTGGGGTCTCTGCATTCTTAATTTGTCAAGTCTCTTTCATTTTCAGGTCTTTGAAGAGCTCCTGAGGCAATTATACAGATCTCTCACTCTGTTTCCAATCTGTCTTCTACATCAGAGGAATTTGCCTTTAAAATAGGCTTAGTAACGGCCAGCTTTCCTGCATTCCTTTATCCCTAGATTATTTTCCTCACTTACCAGTTCCCCAAGTTTGCTGAAGTCTACTTTTTTGGAGTCGTTATCCATATTCAGCTGGTCTAGCTTTTGCCTTTTGAATAATGAACTTTATCATTTCATGCTTGCTTTCATCCAAATTACCACCTCACCTTTAGATTGTCAGGCTGTTCTTCTGTGTTAGTCAGAAAGGGTTTTAAAGTGGCTGCTTCCTCCCACTTTCTGAAACAGCATCATCTTCTTCACATTCAGAAACATAACAGCCCATCTATATCTAGCTATTGTTGCTTTTGATGGAGGTATCAAAGCAATTATGTCATACTACTAAGAAGAGCTGTCCTACTGATGTGTCTTCTTGTTGCTCAAAAGAACATGTCCACTACGTGTCCCATTGAGTTGATCAATATCAGGTTCAAAGCCCATGATAATTGCTCCTGTTTTCCTTCATCTACCAAAAATATTCAACTAGTGTCTCTCCTGTTCCTTTCTGAACACCAGCACTTGGTACCCGGTTCCTCCCTTCTCTTTCCTTGTACCTCCTGGACAAATGACATCCTTTCATACCATTCCTCAAGTCCCATAGTGTGCCCGATTAGACTACCATTAAGGCTTACAGGTTTTCCATTATGTGTTATTATTTAATAATTTTCTTTTAGGATTAAAATGGATAAAAGTTGAATAGACTTCAATGATACAAAGCATATTTGGTAAGACACGAAGGCATGCAGTAAGGGTTTGCTCTCCAAAAAGCTGCATGTGGGATAAATGGAACACACACACACACACACACAGAGAAAAGAAAAAGATCTTAGCTTTGGCATGAAGGCTGCTGAGAAGCTGGAAATCCTTTATTGCAACAGATAAACAAAGCTGCTATATAATTTCTTGGACAAACCCCCACATACACTCTTCATCCTGAGTTAAACACCAACAGATTTAACAACAGTATGACTGTGAAATCCCCTTGTATATTAGAAAGAAGGAGTGGGCTAAAGGGCAGTAGCTCCTCATTGACCATATGAGGGAAACCTCATTTTTTCATAACACATTTTTTCCCATGAAAGGGAAGAATGAAAGCCAACAGATGCTTTCTTCATGAAAACTCTATTTCCTTAGTGTTTCTCTTCAGAAGTCAAGCGTGCAATTCCTTCTGGCCAGACAGACACTTCACGTGCAGTATAAATCTACTGCATCTCTTGGAAGAGTGTTTGGAAGCCTTAACAGCGGGGAAACTATCTACAGCAGTTCCCACTGGATTAATTTCACTCCTGTTCTCCACTTCAATAGATTAAGGTGATCCACACAGACTATACCTTCTACAGGTTTTCTAGATGCAATTGCTTTCATGGACGTTTATGGACGCTCACTTTTGCTGTGAGCTTTTTTGCCCCTGTTTTTAGATGTATTTAATCTTCCTCTCCTGTGCTCCACCCAGTAATGGCTGCATTGAACAGGCTGCTGATTGTAGTTATGTGTGAAGTACTTGATCTCTTAGGATAAAAGGTGTAATTTGAATGAAAACCACTGTGAAAGCTTCCCACTTCTAATGGTTTTGCTTTCCCACGCTGGAAAATATCTAGGATGTTCATTTCCATTTTTCTTTTGTTTCCACTTTTGTGGTGCATACCAAACTGAGGAACGTATGTCATCTGAGTGAGGGGAAGGGCTATCTGAGCCTCAACCCAGACTCCAATTTGCCAGATAACTCCTGCTCTAAATAATGGTGCTGACCAAATTCCCAATTCTGAATAAATCTGACCTTAGAAGGCATCAAATTGGCATCCAAACTTTGTAGTGTGTAGGGTTAGAAGGAATATCAGAAAGTTAACTAGTCCAGCTCCTTACCCTATGGCAGAAAATCACCCTTTCCCTGACTATTTCCCCAAACTGTTCTTAATCATCAGTAGTCTAATCTGGGATCACAGATCATTAGTAGGTGATAACCAAGATAACCAAGTTCTTCTACACAGCACTCTGCCTTTGGCAAATATTGCTTGAGTTTGCTACAGACATTTTGTACTTTGGGATGACTTACCAAATATTCACCACAGCCAGACACATCACTCATAGCACAGGAGACCCCACACCACCTCAGGGCTGGCACTACAGCCCTCAAGGAGACTTACTCATTGCAGCAGACACCACTGTCATTTGGAAAGCAGCGACTGCTTTTCAGATACCCAGCAACTGAAACAACCTGTGTGAAACAGGCCTGTTACTGCGGGGTGCGAGGGACCGATACAATCTCATGGTGCAGCCCCAGATCATTTTGGTCTGCCAGCAGAGGCTTGCACGCCAGCTTCTTGACGGGCACGGCCGCACTCAGCACCCCACTGCCCCAGCGCCCGAGCAGGGCTCGCCCCAGCTCCCTCTGCCCAGCAGCTCCCTCGGCAGCTGGGTGTTGGATTGTGTCTCAGATTGCTTGGCTCATAATGATCTTTAATCACAACCAGCCAAAGCTGCTCTCATATTATTTCATTTGCCTGTGTGTAGCTCCGCAGTAAAATACATATGTTATCATCGTTGCTTTCTCATTTTGTTCCACTGCAAGTCTCGGATGGGGCCGGGTGCTCTGGGCTTTGATGTGTGTTTTTTTAAACTGCATGAGAACTATATTTAGTTTCAGTTCACTTGCAGTGTCAGGCTTCCCTGTCGTGGCCCTCTGCCTTTACCTTGGCAGTGTTACAAGATCCAATTATGGCTTAAAAATCTGGCTGCAGAGAAGCAAAACTGCTGGCCTTTTATTCATTACTAAACAAGGACCTTCTGTTGTCCACAACACGTGCCTGATGTGAAACCTTTTAGGGGGCCCTTGAAGAGGCAGTTTTGCTTCTGTCCTGCCTTCATGATCTCTTGAAGTCCTCAAAGTCTTCAAGACTTTCCTGCTTTTGTAAGACCAGGAAGCCTTTGGTGTAAAAGCAGAGCTGAGTCCCCCTTTGCTGATCTCTTCTTTCACTTCCAGTCTGACCTGTCAGACAGAAATCCTACTTTACCTTAAAAAAAAAAAAAAAAGGATGGAAGTGGGAATACTTGTTTGAAGCATAACCTGTTACGGACTCATCCACTTACCCTATCTGCTGAATTGTAGGACTCCTTCTGAAAGCCAACATAATGAGTCAGTATTTCTAAGGGGATATGAAGGGATTTTTTTTTTTCTTGGTTTTCCAGTACCATTTACAGTAGCTTTTATGTTACCTTGGTTAACAGTGAACTTCTGGCTAATACGTATCAGATTCATCTTCAAAGCAAAACATTTTCTTTTCTGACAGCGGATGTGAAGAATATGTTTATTTTAAAGTGACTGTCTTTAATATTTTTAATTGAATTATACACCCCATAAAGAAATATTGTCCCATTATTAGTATATACTAAGGCAATATCCAAGAAAAACTTCTGGAGGAAATAAAACAGTGAAAAGCCAACTCTGTCTGCACTTTGCATCTCTCATTTTAAGCAATGCTTTATGTTTCCTTGAACTAAAAGGAGATACTGTCAGCTCACCATTTTAAGAGTTTGACTTTCCAGATCAAAAGAAAAAGAAGGGAATTTATGCTGCTTTCTCCTCAAAACCAAATGATTTTGGAGCATTTTAAGCTGTGACCATGTCCAATTGCAATCCACTATTCATTCATTTGATACATAATCGTTGTGGAAGAAACTCCCAGGCGAAACTGGCCTCTAATAAAATTACAAAGTCACCCATCAAGAGCCTTGTTTAGGGCCAAGAACAAGTGAAGTTGCTGTTGCCATCTTCTTTGAGGTGGCCATCCCTGTGCTGCCTCCATGGAGCAGAGGATGGAGCAGCACTCCCTTGTGACTGCTGCAGCATCAGAGCGTATGGGGACACTGGGGATATCAAGATATGCCCTCAACTCACCCAAGCCTGGCTTACATGTAGAAATTGACAGTCCTTAATGTGAATGCTCAGATTGGTTGATGAGCGCTTTATGCTGATTTAGCTTAATTTAGGAACAAACTCAATTAAGCTGAATCAATGTTAACTACTAAAGGGGTTGCACTGATTTAACTAAATTAATTTAGAAACCAATTTAGTTAAATTGGAACAATTTGTGTATGTAGACAAGCCTCCATTTAGCACACACTTCATCTGGAAGAATAAAATCCCTTGCAGATCATGCTTCCTTCTACACTTGAATAAGGCACCGCATTTTAAAGACAGTTGGAGTGGATAGGTGTGTGTGTATGTCTGAATATATATGTGCATGCACATCCACACATGTTATTTCTTACACAGTCTTCCTTCAGTCAAAATTTTCCAAACTTTGCCTAATACCAGCAAAGTTGACTCACCCCAAGCCCTTGACACTTTAAAGAAATATATTTGTTTAAATTCATGTTTATGCTCATGAACACTGAATGTTTTTATTCTGGTTCATACTTCACATATAAGGCATCTGCAGAGGATCTGTTTTCCCTTCGTTTTCCATCTCTTCTCCTCCAGCACAGCTGAAGCAACAGTGAAGACTGTACCAGTCCCATGGATGCTGTGCTCCCCCGGTTGCTCCCCTCTCTGATGGAGGATGCTTCAGCATGCACAGGGCAGGATCAGGGCCTCAGCACTCTCAGCTCCTTGGGACAGGAGACACAGCACTTCAGACAAGGAACAGTCATGGGTGAATATGCTTGGATTAGTCCTTACCACACTGGCTGGTGCTGCTGCTTGTCCATTTGAGGTGGGGTCAGGACCTACTCACC
Source organism: Athene noctua (assembly GCF_965140245.1). NCBI lineage: Eukaryota > Metazoa > Chordata > Aves > Strigiformes > Strigidae > Athene > Athene noctua. Next base: position 11,907,062 of record NC_134038.1, on the reverse strand, counting down.
AACTCCTTCCAGACTGTGGTCAGAGGGGGGATTGCGCACAACATTGCACTCCCCTCTCATCAGATGGGCTGATGGGAAAGAGGAGGAGCAAACCGTCCTTCTGTCACCCCTAGTACCATTTCAGGCAGGTAACAGGGCAGATCTGAAGGCTGACAAGTTCAAGAATGAGTATTTCCATCAGCATGAAGTCCAGTTCTCTTTCTGCATTGGTGGTTCCTGCAGAAGCAGCGGATCTCAAGTCCCCTTCAAATGGATGAGATTATTCCTCCCTGCCATGCCGATGCCAAATACACAGGGTATTATGGAGCCCAGCTGCCTGCTCTGTGAAGCTCTAGCAGTTTCATAAAGCAGAAAATTACTCTGGTGGCATACTGGCCAATGCAACATCCCTTCCTCCTCCTCAAAAACCCAAACTTATCTCAACACTGTTCACAACATCTCTTCCTAAGATGTCACAAAAGAAGTTTTAATCAAATATATTTGAATATAAATCCCAGCCTTTCTTTTTGTTTCCTGTTTTATTGCACTAGTATACTGAAATGTAACACTGGAAACGTGGCCCCAGCTCTTTATTCTGCTGAAGCAGAAGCCTGGGCGAGCATCCCTCCATCACCCACAACTGCCTCCTGTGTTGCACCCCCACTCTTTGATACATCTGGGTGCTGATAAAATTGTCGTTAGCAGGAGCAATATCCTTGTCCCTTTCTCTGTGATTTCTGCTTCCCAAGGATTAAAGTGGTTTCTCCGAAGGAACCTCAGTAGGTATCGCAACACCAAAGCTCGGCAAGGACAGAAACTTCCTTTGTTGTGCAAAGTTATGACAGGAAATAACACTGGGTTGAACTGATAAGCTTTTCGTATTCACCTGCTGCGTATCAAATGTTTGGGAAAGGTGTGTAGCAGGACATTCGAAGTCAGCTATTCACCACCAAAGCTTTATAGCAGCTTTGTAGATGGCAGGCTTCTGGGTGCAAATAAATTTATATCTCTTTCTTTCACAAAGAAAGTTTGAAAAGCATATTGATAATGCCTCGTTAAAATGACTGCCTGACTGGCATTAGTATTAAAACTGCTTCCATTCCTGCCAGAAACAAGCCTACAATGAAACAAACACCACTTTATTTTTAATACCATGGCAGTGCTGTGTTGAAATATTTTTGCAGACTGACAGACACCAGTACTTGTGATCAGATCCGGTTGGATCACAGAGGTTTCTAAGCTGCCCATCAGTATTTACATAGTGTGAGCGTCTGTTGTATTTCGCATGGGATTAAGTATAATCAAAATTCATGCTACCCTTTGCAAGCTAGCATCAGAGGAAGGCATGCATATTTCAGCTAATTAATTAACAGGAGGATGGACGTGTTAACGTGAGCCTCTTGAGACTCAGGTTAATAACCCACTAAGGGTCGTATTTGCAAGCAGCAAAGCTTCTATGGCTATGCAGTGAGCCATAAATTATGGGTGAGGCCATTTTCTTTTCCAGTCCTGACTATCTGGATACAGGGGGTTGTTACGGGTTTGCTTTCACAGGAGGGTGAAGATTGCCTTTTTTCCTTGTTTTGCTCCTAACTCTTTCTATGTAACTCATTAAAACCCTCTAAATGGCACTGATCATGGTGTGAAGAAACACAAGGGTCTCTTTTTCACCCACCCAGAGGAGGCATGGAGGCCGTGTAGCCTTCATTAGATAATGTTTCCCTGGTGTTTTAAGTCAAGGACTGAAATTAATTTGCAAGCATCATACAAGCTATGCCTAAGTCACTGCAAAGAAACAGCAAAATTATATGACATGGAGAGACATTTGTTTGGCAGTGGCCTTTGCTAGCTGAGGACTGTCCCTACTGGAGGTCCCCTTCCCACCTCTGCTGCAATGAGTCAGTTTGCATCTTAACCTACAGTGACAGAGACAGCCTGGCCTTTCGCTTGATGAAGGACTGTCCCAACATCTCCTACAAGTTAAGCTGTGGAAGTGAGAACAAGCCGAGCGGGTGACACCCACCTGTAGCCTCACTGGATCCACTGCACAAATGGGCACAATGAACTTAAGGCCAAAAATTATGTTGTTACAAATTTCGATGAGAAGCTGTGAGACTCTGCATCACTTCTCCACACTCCCTGCTCTGTAAAGCATTTTCACAGATCTTCAAGCCTTCATAAAGCCCCTGTTAGCCAAGATTTTGGGTGTCACTGGAGAGAAGCTGGTGAAAGCAAAGGATAACATCAAAGACTCCCCTCTGCTTTCCTACACATATACCCCATGAAAAAATCCTTGTCTTTCTGCAAAAAGCAAGGAGGTTGCATATCCTTTTTTGCACATTTTTAATTACCGGAGTGGCACAAAATAAATTCCGACAGAGCTATTTGAATCTGGCAGAGGTGGGGAGCTGGGTGTCCATCCCCAGCGTCTCAGGGACTATCTGCTGGAGGTTGTGTGCACAGGTCCCACGCAGAGCCATTGCCCCCCATGCAAGTATAGAGAATGAAGGGAGGCCAGAGCATCTGGGTGAGAGACATCAGGATCTTTTTAGGAAATCTGACTGAGCAGCAGTCTGCAAGGGAGAGAAAAGCTGGGAAATGGAGAAAGCAGAAAATTTTCAATGGGGACTGTTCTTCTTCTGGGCTCTCACCGCACCCCTTTCACAAAGCAGCACAGGAGGCACAGAGTTGAGCCATGAGTTTGAGAGGTATCCTTTTCTGGGCTGTCAGGTTTGGGGTTACAACTGCATTGGCAACTTTGTCCTGCGGTGGGGTTGGCAGGGCCAAGCATGTTCCCCACTAGGCAGGCTTGTAGGCATTGATCTTGGCCAGGGATCAGCAAAACCCCAGCTCCTTTGTAACAGGGCTGAAGGGGTCCCACAGAAACAGACAGCTCCATGCCAACTGGGCTGTGAAACAGGACTGCCTTATTACCGCCTCCTGCTGAGGAGATGCTCCAGGCTCACACACACCCTGGTTGTGTGGGAGATGGGGTATTCAAGATGTCAAGTTTCTCAGGCTTCTTGGTCCTCCAGCCCAGGTGTCTCCACCAAAAGGCCTATATTATTTGGGAAAGTTGTAAATCCATGGCATAACCTCTTCAATGGAAATACGGGGGAGGGAACAACCTCTAAGAAAACAGGAATCTCCAACATATCTGAGGTGTTCATTTCAATTAGGGATAAGGTTCACTACTCCTCATGTTTTATATCTACAGTGGCTCTCAGATCCTACAAAGGGTGCAACTTCACAGGAGATGACTGAAAAGTCTGATGGAAATACTGGGTGAAATTGCACAACACATTCATCAGTGAAGTGCCCAAGGTCAGGTTTTATTTGAACAGGTCACTGGCTACAACCAAGAGGCTTATGGATCTTGCCCTGAGGAACAGAACAAGTTAAAATGCCACTGAACAAATCTTTCCCACAGCATTTAATTTCTTCTTAGTCCTGTTTGGAGTTGGTGAGTTAATGGCCTAATCACTTGTAACAAAATGGAGCAGCTTAAGCACCAGGGAGAGTGGGAAATCACACTGTTTATCACTGCTGAGCTGGCATTTATTTGTATAAATAGGAGCAGGCTAGGTTACAAAGACATGCCTGAGTTGAAAATCAAGGGAAATCAGAGCTTAGACCTCTCATTTACCCACGTTTATGAGCTAGAACAGCAAAGGTGTTTATCTGCCCCGCATTGACACATGGGTGCACATCTGCCCTAAGAGGGGTGTTGCACAGGTCACAGACCACCTCTCCACTCTCCTACAGGAGCCAGAGGAGCCTGAGGATGCAGGGCATAGGTAGGCAAACAAATCCAAATACTACTGCAATTAAATCCCATGGTTACTGTTCCTCCCTTTTGTGCTCATCACCACTTGCAGGGCAGTTCATATCTGCAATTCAGTGGATCAGCTGCCTGTCAAGCCACTCCGACCTGGATTGAGGAGAGGACTCAGGCAGGGATCAGCAGTAACTGCATTTCCTCATCCCACCAGAATCCCACCAGACCCTCAAAGAAACACACACTGTTGAAGCATCCCTCCAACCAAGCATGCTTAAGAGCTTTCACCAAACATATCCTTCATGTAATTCAAAATACAGGTGGTTTCCAGCTGCAGCCTGGAAAGCCACAAACTCCTGACTAGTTTCTCAGAAGGCTGCATTTAGAGACCTCTATCTCACTGAACACTTCTAATAAGGACCTGGGCATCCATCAGCCCTGGTGGGGAAGTTTTCAACTCATTATCAGTCTCTTCCCCTGTCCTGAAGTTACTAACCCTCCAGATCTAGTAGTGCAACTATACAAGAGTTGACCCCTACAGCTCCTAGGGTTGCCTCATCTGTTCACCCATGTGCTGTCAGCAAATGATTGTACTATTTTCTCTTTCTCTCTGTCCCAACTGCACAGTCCAGTCCTGGACTCTGTGGTTCTGGTGCTCACCTAACCCTTCTGGAGAGCTGATTCAGCTCATTCACTTAGCAAAAAGTTCATGCATGGATGTGACAAGCACCTGAACCTAGTACAAGAGAAACAACAGGAGCATTTGGCCACATGAGTGGCAAAAGTGGGGCTGTCTTCACTTGTTGACAGTGAATTCATGAATCCATCTCACCAATCCACTGGTGTAGCCCAGCCTTAACCTACCTCTTCCAAAAACACCCAGTTCAGATAATCAATCAACCAAAAGATAAATAAATGAACGAATGCTGTTTACATTATTAAGTTTAAGCCTGCATCTTTTGTGGGGGAGGGAGGCTCAGGGTAGAAAGGGAGTACATAAGCAGTTATCTCAGGAGGTAAAGCAGATGAGAGTGCCCCGAGCAGTGAGGATGATCATGACAAGCAGATGGCAGCAATAGCCTCTCACCCTGGCTCAATTCTATATGGAATAACATGTCTGATCACAGCCTGAGACCACAAATGAAGACCTAGAGGTATGAGTTTACCTACCCCACACATCAGTCATCACATCCCGCTACACTGCTGCAGCAGAGCTCTGAGAAACCATTCTAACCATGCTGCATCTGTGGTTTCGCAGACTTGAATTTGTAATTGCAAGGCTCAGCATTTTCATTCTTTGAAAGCTGGCCTGTTGTATCTAATTTCAAGCAGTGCCCTGCCTAACAGTCATGAGCAAGGTGTCAGCTAAAGCTACGCAGTGAGGCTGTTATTATAGCTAGAGAACAAGAAGCGTTGCAAGGAGAAGACCTTGGCAGCCCAGATGGAGGACTACAGAGACATGCATGGGTATACATGTGCTGCAAATAGTTGCATTTACTAGTAACAGCCCAGCTTTGCTGAACTGCTGCAGGAGCAGCAGAACCTTTGCAAACAGGTCATACCTTTGTGAGCCTGCCACATTTTCAAGTTTGCACAGACCTCTTTCTGCTACCTTTTTCTGCATGATGCAGAAGAATCTCAGATTTCCACTATCATCTGATTAAAGGAGGGTACAGAGGACAGTGCCCACCTCATTTGCCTCTCAGTTAATTAGCAAACAGGAGTTCAGTGATCTCGATAAAGATTTTTTTATTTTGGTTTCCTCTCTTTGGTTGGGCTCTCAAAGGCAGGTCTTGAAGACATATTTCTCACCTGAAAGAAATGAGGGAGTACAGCCACTGATGCCCTCTATCCCAGAGCAGGTGTTTGCACGGGACGGGGCAATAGACTGGCAATCTCTGCCTCGTTTGAATTTCCAGCCATGTGGATGTTAAGGCCAAAAAAAAGCAACCTTCCACCTATTTAATAGTTGACTGAAAAGCAAGCACCATCCTAATGGCGATTGCAGCTTTAGAGGTACAAGGTACCAAACATCCTGAGCACTTTCAGAAAGAACCAAGCGTGTGATTCAGTGGCTCCGGCAAAACTCCAAGCACACAATTTCTGTCTTCCCCTCCACTATCTTAGTGCCATCGGCTTGATAAGAGACTCAGAGTTATCTTGAAGTACCGCAGTGCAACGTGTGAAAGCAGCTTCCTTCTAACCTGGAAACAAAACTTTTTTGTGCCTGGGTTTTATTTATAAATATATGTATATATAAATACACATATATATGCCACCACCCTTTAACTGATGCATGTGGGTCCTGCTGCCTGGATGGGCCCCTGCTGTTGTTAATGGGATTCCATGCAAGCGTGAAAGACTTCCTGCACAGATCAGATTCCTTGACAAGCGCCTAAATGCAGCATAAACTCTGTGCAGATATAGGACTCGCTGTTTGTAAAGAACCCCAAGCTGTCTAGTTACTCAGTCTAATTATGGTTGTTCTCTCCAGCAGTGTACTTTCATTAAGATCACTGGAGTTAAATCACTATAAGGTCAGAATATGCTTGAATTTTTTTTTCAACATAGTTGAAGATGATCAACAGGTTTAGGTGTCCATCACTGACCTTAATGTCAGTGCTTATGCTTCTAAAATATGCAAGAGGTACCCAATTACACATGTGTACACACGCCATGAAATGCAAGCTTAGTTATTATCAAGGTAACATCTACAGGTTTTGTGCCCCAGAGTCCTCTTAAGCTATGTGAAGTACAACCAAGAGTCAGTTCCCACACAGAATAACTAATGCAATATAAGTTTAAAATGGATAGAGGACAAATTCATCAGATATAGAAAACACCAAGAGACAATTAAACAGTGGTCTGAGGGACAGGAGATCTAGCTCGCCAGCTGCTAACACTAACATGACACGAACCCAAAAAATTAATGTCTTCAGAGGGATAACTGTCCCATCCTACACAAAGTTTGTACATCCATATGCAGTAAGTCAAACAACATAGGAACAGTGTTGCTTAATGGCAGGTGCCACCTGCTAAATTAGCGAAAATCCAGGTGGGCATGGCCAGAGCTCCAGGAAGGACTACAGCTGCACAAACAGTTGGCCAGGTTGGAGCCTGCAAGATCTCTGCAAATTACAGAAAGATTATGCAAGCCTGTTGCAAATGTTTTGGAAACAGTGTTCATTCTTTTTTCTGTTCACTCAGCAGGGATTAGAGGCATAGTAACTTCATCTATCATTTTCACAAGGAGATAAGGGCAAGAAAGGTGTAGGGCAGATAAAGCATCTCTTTTCCCCGCCCTCTCACTTCCTCCAGTGCAAACATAAAAGTCGCACAACACAGCTCATGTGAGCATCTCTTATCTAGTTAACACAAGGTAGGAGAATGTTTAATTAGTTTATTGCTTCCTGCAGCTGTACCACCTGAAGCTCTGATCTATCTAATCAAATATCGTAAATGGCTGTAAAGATGGACAGACATGGTCCTGCCCTGCCGAAAGGGACCTCTAGAGAACATGCAGCCAGCACAGGAGTCTCTGTAGTTGGAGGCATTTTGCTGCCACCTTTCAGAGGCCACAAGATCCAACATCCAATGAGGACATAAGCAGACTTCCTGTTACAAAAATAATTTGGTGAGTTTAGGCTGTATCTCACAGAACAAGGTGTGGAAATGTGTATTTATTCAAGGGATTTTTTTCAGAAACACATCTCAGGCTTCTGACTAGCTTCACCTGGCATGATAAATATTTTGTTGTTTGGACTGCATAGAGCAAATAGGGAGGCCTGCAGTCTACATTAGGACCCTAACTTTACCTATTTTTCAATCACCTAATTAAGCATTTCCTAAATTCACTATATAGTCAAAGAAGAGAAGGGCTCTAGAGGGAGATGCTGTTAATCAAAGTTTCCCCCTGGGTCTGTGCCTTGATGTATTTGAATAAACTAACATCTTCCCTGGTCTCTTAGAGGGGAGGGTGTTTTGCCTTGGAGAAGGTGACTCTCTACATCTCAAATTTCTGATTTGTGACAGTGCAATTCTAAAAAAGGACACTGAAACCCACGATGTTACATGCAATACAAGTGTAAATTATTATAAATGCAAAGCCTGATTAGGTCTTTAACTGCTTATTGGAAAACCTCTAAACCTTCCACAGTGATGATAAAAAGCATGTGGTGAACAGCATTTTACAAAAAATGAGCTATATTGTCTTGAACAGTACTTTGCTTATACATAATTTGGTTGATTCCTTCCCCCATCCCCAGAGGCTCTTCTTTGAGGGTGTTTGAGGAACCCGCAGTGTATGAGCCACTGACAATATTTACTGAGAGTCTGGTAGCAATCAAGTAACCTATATGTCTGTTTCTCATTATTAAATATTCCAAACTTTTATTGAGATTATTAGAACCTATTTAATGGCTCATTGAACTTAGAAACCATACAATTTTCCTATTAGCCATTTCCATCTAAATATTTATGATATCAGTTCATACGAGAAATAACAAAAGACACAAAGAATGAGAAAAAAGGAGGCATTTCCTCAGCTGCCTGGGAGAAAGTTCTCTCTGTAACTCTAGCATAAACCAGTGGTGCAACTTAAAGGAAGCTAACTGAGAGACACAAAGCAAATCTGTTGATGATGAAAGGAGAACCTGGCCATGTCTTTAAGGGAGTCTGCATAAATTTGGATACAAGGTTCTTTTCCATGATTAAAGAGAATATTTATAACTACTCATTTAATTTCTTTTGGGTGTGGTAAGGAGTCTTCCAGTCGAATCACTACCTGTTATAAACAGATTTATCTATTTCTAACTAGAATATAAGCCAAAATTCCAACACATTTTCCATCAGCATACTAAATTTCCATCAGCATACTAAAAGCACAGCTCTGGAGGAGGAAAAAAAATCATTATGGTTTCTTCTTTGGATGAAGTATTGATGGAAGAGCCTACCAGAAAGAAGACTTATTTTGAGGAAAACATAGTCATTAGAGCTTGGGAATGAATTGATGCAACCTGTATCTGCAGATACTCTAAGGCCTCTGTATTTTCAGATAGTTTGGAGTCTGAGCCATCAACAGAGCAGAAATGCAGAAGACAGGACCATTCTGTTTATCTGATTATGAGAAAGGACAATCCTTCTGCCAGAATCCTTCAACTCAGGTTATTTGGGAAAAATTTTTTGTACCAGTCAGAAAGTGCAAGCAAATTCAATGTAAGGCAACACCCTCCAATGAACATGAAGAAGACACAGTCTGTCAGGGCAGATGACCACCACCTTGTTTCTGCTCTGTGCGTGTTCCATGAAAACAGGTATGTTTAAGTCTAGTTGAATTAAAGTGGCACGGAGCCTGAGTTAAAATGCCTTGTCACTAGACAGGAATTATTGGCCCAGGTTAATACTACGATGCACAGCTTCTAGGCAGAATCTGGCTTGCACCCAGCTGGCTTGCAGTACTGGGAAAAAGGACATGAAAACTTTCTGACCCATCCACAAAGAAACACTGAAGTTCAAGGGCATAATCTTCGAAATTACTGCTTCACTGTACAAACACCTCTAGTTTTCAGTTTAAGGTTGTGCACGCTTCTAATGTTCTGCTTAAGGGCTCTGTAAGAGTATTGCACAATACCAAGAACAGTGAAACTTGGCACCCAGCTCACTTCTAAACCTGATTAGGAGTGTCAAAAGCCAGCTATTTTTCATTCTGGAATAGAGAGAAGGTAATAGAAGTGTGTACAACCTGCCACTGTCAGAAAGGCAAATCAACAATTGGAATGATGAGAGGTTCAGTATTTTCTGGCCTTTCCTTTGCTCCAAAGATAAAATATTTGCACAGAATAGAGAGTAATTCCACCCAGACTGCTGTAAAAGCTGATGTGGGACTAGTTATGTGCAATACACACAGGTATGACTGGGAACCTAAACACAGGAGTGACAAATCTCTAGGCCTGAGAATTCTCCACTGATGCAGCTGTTGTGATGCTGATGAAGAGCATGTCTCCAGCTAAATTAGATCATGAGATATTAGCACCTTTCTCTTTATGTTCCCTTTTCATAAGAAAATAAAATAACACAGGACCTACAGATAATAAGATTACAAAACCAGTAATTGGAAAGACTTACAATGGAAGAACTGAAATCTTATAAGTGCCTCCTCATACCACCCACATACATACATGTAAGCGACACTCCTTTTCCAGGAAGTTTAATCTCCAAAATGAGTTCTGAGGAATCCTGTCATGGCAATGCAAGAAATAACAAACCTCCAAATGTCTTGTTCCTTCTGATCACATTCGCTGCTCCCAGAGTAAAACCACTGGAAATCACACCTGTTTTCATGCAAAACAAAGTAGCCTTGGTGGGAGCTGTTCCAAGCCAAAATGCCAAGCCTGGCAAAGAAATGGCAGCATATGGGCACCCATTTACTTCTGCTGACTCTCAGTAAGGTGGGAAGGTGTAGAGATGGCTGCTAGCAGGCAGCAGGATAAGAGACTCTGGGATATACAGTGACATATGGGCACTTGTTTGTGAGTGCCCCAAGTGAGCAAAATATTGGGCATGAGAAAACTTGATCTTTTCAGACAGCAACCTCAGGAAGGGAAGTGTGGACTACTGACCAAGCTAATGTACAATGTGTTCCTTGACCTACAGTGTCCACTAATATTGCCAGCTAAAGGACCTCAGCAATTAGTTGCCTACTTAACCAAAATGGTTGGCTGCATGCATGGAGCCATTGAAGAAAGAAACTCATCCCACTTCCCCACTTGACACCAGCTGTCTGATATCACAGCACAGCACTTTACAGTCTGTGGTGGCAGCTCAGCCGAGCCAGCACCATCCCAGCTATTCCCTCTGCAGGCAAGGTTTCCGTGGTTCTGCACTGCAGGAGAGATGGGGCTTCAGGTTTGAGTGTGGATCTTGGACCATGCTCACAAAGGCAGCATTTAGATCCTGCACTGATCTCAGAAGAAAGACTGTAATGTCAGAAAACAAAGTTCCTTTCTGTGGAACAGACTCCTTTTTTACACCCAAAAGTCTCAATTACACTATCAGAACGACACCACACTAACCCAGCATAGGGCTTGTTTCCATAAGGCTCTCCTCTGTCAGTGCATGCGTTGCCTAATTGCCCTTCTTCTCAGTCAACTCAATAATGAAGAATATGTCATCACCTGTTTTCTTTTTAAAATACAGCAAAGCTGAAGCAAGAACATGATCTTCCCATTTTTGTCTATGGCAAACAACCAGCTTGAATGATAAACTACAGTATAAATAAAAGCAGGGAATCATAAGCAGCATACTGAATAAATACAAAAGAGTATTGGTTTTCAGGCTATCCCTTTATCAGATAGCAAAATAGATATAAAGCCATTTAGTTGAAAGATAATAAGGTTTATGCAGCTAATAAGTCAACCTTGTAAGGAATATTGCTGACTTCATTGTCTGTGTTAAGCCAATCTCTACTTGTTAAATCTCTGACCCTCCCCTGGGACTCATTCTGTAACCTGTGAAGAATAACTGGACTTTAAAGTGCCTCCTCCTCTCCAGTAGGTTTTGAAAATAGAAGGAAGTATCATAACAAAGCACAAGACCATAAGAACAGCCACATTAAGTCAGATCAAAAGTCCTAGTCCTGGATCCTGTTCCTAAGAGGGGCTAAGAACAGGTAGAAGGAAAAAGATAGAACAAAGTGAGCAAATGGGGATACCTTCCCAGAGTACTTCTGCAACCTGGAGATTCTATCTCAGAAATTTCCAGACTAAAACTTACCACATATTGTTCATAACTGGACTGCTTCAGCACTTCTGGTCTTCATGTATTCATTATGATGGTACTGCCCTGCCATGCTCCAGGCTACTTCTGCTCAGTCCTCTACATACATATGACAAGACAACAGGAAAGGACCATCTAGCTAGACAAGAGATTAGAAATGAGAAGGTTCACTGGGAGATGTGGGAGGAGAGACATATCTCCTGAGTCCCAGCCCCATGACAGCACAGTTCTTCCCAGCACCCTCACTCTCTCCAGAAGGAGCTGGTCAGCCAACACATGTTCTTCACCTAATTTTCTCTTCTCAAGCCTCTCTGCTACTTGACACCTTCAAGACAAACACGGTAAATCTTTACTAACACATACAGTGAGCAGTGCTTATTCCCTGTACTGTTCCACTGAAATCCAGGCAAAGAGTTATTGACGTTGATGGAATTTCCCCTTCTGCTAACTGCGTGCAGGAACAGATCGAGCCCAGCTTTGCTACAAGAGATCTATTTTTCCACATGTACCTTTCATTACTTTCTGGGGATAGAAAGAGAAGAGGAGAACTCCACATCTGTCACAAGAGAGACACTCAGAGATAAGTTGCAGCACTCTTGTATGAAGACCAAAGCTCCCAGTGCTGCAGCAGAGAAACAAGGGACAACAGACAATACAAGTGCCTGAAGCCTTCCAAATACCTCATTCCATGACAAACACCTGCGCAAGGTTGTAGATGTGTGTGTCTAAAATAAGAACAGTGACCACAGCTTAAACTCCTGCATTTTTTGCCTGTATCACAGTTTGATGTTCAAGCCATGGTTCTTCCAACCACTATTTCATGGGTTTGGAAACTGCATCATGCCATGGCAGTGTTCCTTGGTGAGTCTGATCAAACAGCACCCTGATTTCAAATATGGGTAGGCTTTCAAATGAGATATCAGCTTTGAGAATTTGGGGGCTGTACATTACAACTGGAAATCCAAAAGAACCTTCTCTCACCACTTTTCCAGTCCTTTCTCCTGAAGGAAGTGGCAGATTTTTCCAGTCATCTTATGGTCACACAGATTAGGAATGCAATGATCAGTGCAAGTTTTGCTATTTTTGTCTCTCTTTCTATATTTTTCTAGAACATACTATATAGACCTCAGTGTAAAAAAAAAAAAAAAAAAATTATAATAATTATTAAATCGAATTTGATGGCATAAAACAGCATCATATGAGACAAAACTCTGAAAATCATGGGAAACATAAACATATGGCAGGGATAGTTATTGCATAATGTTTCATCGTACAGCGGAGAGCACTGTTTGTGTCTCTGTTAGATTCGGTTTCCTTGTTGCCATTGAAGAAAGTTCACTTAATAGCATCAGTTAAGACCTCAGCCTTTGAAATTACTATTTTCATCTGCAGAAGAAGGAGAACAGGAGGTAGATCAGTGTATTTCAGCATACAGCTTAAGTGAGAGGCATGTATATGGGTTCTCTGGAACGTAATTTTTGGTGGTGTCAAAACTGCCAGAAAGATAAAGGGACTTAAAGGAAAAATACATACATCTGCAAATGAGTTCCATCTTTTCAGCTGACAAGCACTGGAATTAAAAAGAAATACAGGAAAGCAAAATAGGAAAGGACGTTCACCCATCCATTCCTACCTCTTCAGAAAACTGACCATGTGAGAAAAAAATATCACACACAGGAGACAGCTTCTCTCTCTGAGCAGACTGGCTATGATGAGACGAGCCACAGTGCCACTCGGCTGCGTGCACAAGTCTACCCAGAGCTCTCTCACAGGGGTCCTTGTTGGAAAAATGGGACCTCACAGCACAGTCTGCATCCTGGAATGCCATTATGTTATTACTCACTGTTATTTGTACTGGGGTAGCTTCCCAAAGGTCTCCCTTTCCAGGTCAGGGAAGTTATTGTGTTTGGCATAGTAGAGAGACAAAATCTATCCCTGAAGAGCTGACACTTTAAACAGAAAGTACTAGCAGTAGTGATAACCCAAACCAAAATTCTGGAGATGTTTCATTTCATAATGTCATCAAACTGCTTGACTATGATTAGGACAGAATTGGAAAAAAAAAAAAAAAAAAAAAAAAAAAGAATGCTTAGAGATATACTACACTTAATTGATTACATAATTAAATGTCTGTGTGTCAT